>NW_016107807.1:17527-60982 GCF_001604975.1 Cebus imitator | reverse complement strand
GGGAGAATTGCTTGAACCCAAGAGTTGGAGGCTGCAGTGACGTCGTGCCACTGCATTCTAGCCTGGTGTCAGAATGAGACTTTTTCTCTAAAAACATATTGATTTGAATTGGCAAAATAAACAGTGAACTTGAAAATAGGTCAGTTGGTATTGTACATCCTGAGATACAAAAAGAAATACAGATACATTTGCATTTTCAGCTCTGACATCGAGAGAGTTAGAAGTGTCATTCTTATATTTTTAACAAGAAAAAGTTGGATAAACTTAAAATCAATGACTTATCTTGGATTCATGTAAGAACTGATGTGACAATCATCCTGAAAAACAGCTGAATCCAGGGAGTCAGGGCCAATATCTGCTCACATGGAACAAATGGCACTGTGACAGTAAACAGGTAATGTTACTGAATTACTTTAAATGGCACTTGAATGACAATTAAACAGTAATTTTGATGAAATTATGGAATCTAATTATGAATAAGCATTAAAAGCAAGAAATTCCTGGGTTCCAGAGTCTTTGCAAAGGGTGCAATGTCATGGGATTTGCTTCCAGGAATAGTACCAGCTTCTCATGATGAGGATCCACGAAAAATTCCCTTCTGGATCTGGCACGGAGAGGGAAAAAGTAATGCCTGTAAAACAGACTCAGCTTTTTTTCTTCATAATGAAGTCCTGCTCTGCAGAGGAAAATAACTTTGCTAGAGCCTTATCCTACTTAGGTGAAAGGATTCACACGACTCCAGCCCCTCTCTTACTTTTGTCTCATGTAAGCAAGGAAACCCTCTATCACTGGAAAAACATCTGTAAATATCAAATCCAAGAAACACAAAATTATTACCAGATTGAGACTTACAAATAAAATTCGATAATTTTTACACTTCCCAGCACTTTGCCACCACACTAAAAAGGCTCCAGTATAATAACAGTGGATTATGGTTTAAGAGCTGCAACATGTGTATTCTTTTGAGTAATAGAAGCTAGGGAAGCACAAAGTCAAGAAGGGAGAAACTGGCAAAGATCCTAGGGGAACTTGAAGCATCAGATACCTATGACTGTATCCAATATAAACACAGATAAACATAAACCCTCACACTAAAGGCCTGTTTGACTCAGTTCCACTTAACCACACAACATGTCTGGCTTTTAACAAAAAATTGCGAGGCATGCCAAAAAGATAAGAAAAACACAATCTGAAGAAACAAAGCAAGAAATTGAACCACATGTTGGAATTATTGTACAAGGCATTTTAAGTAATCATGATCCATATAGTAGCAGCACTAATGGAAAATGTAGAACACTTGCAAGAACAGATGGATAATGTAAGGAAACAGAAATTCTAAGAATCAAAGATCAAAACTAATTAAATTGAACACTTTGTGCAGTTTATTGTATGCCAATTATACCTCATTAAAGCTTTTTTAAAAAATATATTGTTTATGAAAAATACAAAACAATTTTGGAATTTTTTGGGGGGAAATGATTTTATTACTGGTGTTATTTAGAAATGTTGGGGTATGGTGGTGGTAAGGAAAAAGACTGGCATTTATTCAGTTTTGTTCCTGTTTTAAAATTGTCTACAGACAATGCACCTCTTTTATTACCTACTTGGCAGATGAACCATTTCAACTGCCCTGCCTTTGGTAGATCCCTTCTTTACCACAAGTTTCTTAGGAAAAAAAAAAGGATCTGGCCGGGCACGGTGGCTCACGCCTGTAATCCCAGCACTTTGGTAGGCTGAGGTGGGTGGATGATCTGAGGTCAAGAGTTCGAAACCAGCCTGGCCAACATGGAGAAACCCCATCTCTAAAAAAAATTTAAAAAAAGGATCTAATTAATCCTGGGTTTGTGGCATCTGTATTACTTTCCTACTGCTGCTGTAACAAATTACAAAAAAAAAAAAAAAAAAGCCACAAAACAAATTTATTATCATGTACTTCTAGAGAGCAGAGGTCTGAGTTGGATTTACTGGACTAACATCAAATGTTAAGAATGCTACATTCCTTCTTTGTGGTTAGGCAATGATCCATTTCTTTGACTTTTTCAGTTTCCAGGAGCCATCTGAAATCCTGGGATCCTGGCCCTTTCTTCCATCTTCAAAGGCAGCATTGTAGCATCTTCAGTTCTCTCTGAATTTGACCCTCTGCTTCCCTCCTCCATGTGAAAGAACCCTATTCACTGTATTGGGCACATCTGGATAATCCAGGAAATCACCCATTTCCAAAATCAACTAATTAGCAACTTCAATTATTTTCTTGTTGAGATTTTTTTTAGTTTTATTATAGATTCTGGATATTAGTCCTTTGTCAGATGCATAGTTTGCATATATTTTCCCCCATTCACTAGGTTGTCCATTTACTCTTGAAAATGTCTTTGCTGTGCAGAATCTCTTTGGTTTAACTAGGGCCTATTTGTCTATATTCGTTTTTGTTGCATTTGCTTTTGAGGTCTTAGTCATAAATTCTTTGCCTAGCTCAATGTCTTCAAGAGTGTTTCTTAGGTTTCATTTCAAGATTTTTATAGTTTCACTCTTATATTTAATTTTTAATCCATCTTGAGATAATTTTTGTATATTGTGAAAGGTAAGGATCCAGTTGCATACTTCTGCATATGGCTATTCAATTTTCCCAGCACCATTTATTGAATAGGGTGTCTTTTCCTTATTGTATGTATTTGTTGACTTTGCCAAAGATCAGATGGTTTTATTGTGATGTGTGGCTTTATTTCTGTGTTCTCTATTCTGTCCCATTGATCTATGTGTTTGTTTTGTACCAGCACCATGCTGTTTTGGTTACTATAACCTTGTAGTAAAATTTGAACTCAGGCAGTGGGATGTCTCCGGCTTTGTTCCTTTTGCTTAACATTGCTTTGGCTATTCAGGCTATTTTTTGGTTCCATATAATTTTTTTTTTTTTTTTGAGACAGAGTCTTGCACTGTTGCCTGGGCTATAGTGCAATGGTGTGATCTTGGCTTACTGCAACCTCTGCCTCCCAGGTTCAAGCAATTCCCCTGCCTCAACTTCATGAGTAGCTGGGATTACAGGCACCCACCACCACACCCAGTTAATTTTTTGTATTTTAATTAGAGACAGGCTTTCACTATGTTGGCTAGGCTGGTCTTGGACTCCTGACCTCGTGATCCACCATCCTTGGCCTCCCAAAGTGCAAGTTCCATATGAATTTTAAGATAGTTTTTTTTTTTCTAATTCTGAGAAGAATGGTGTTGGTAGTTTAGTAGGAGCAACATTGAATCCGTAGATTGCTTTGGACAATATGGCCATTTTAGTAATATTTATTCTTCTAATCCATCAGAATAGGGTGATTTTTTATTTGGTTTTGTGTCCACAATTTATTACATCAGTGTTTTGTGGTTCTCCTTGTAGAGATATTTCATCTCCTTGGTTAAATGCATTCCCAGGTATTTTATTTTCTGGGTGTATTCCCGCAATTTAGACAACTTTGTTGAAATGGATCAATTTCTTCAAAGCCATGAACTATAAAAACTCACACAAAGAAGAATACATAATCTGAATAGGCCTAAAGCTATTACAGAAAAGGAACTAACATTTACTCTTCCAAAATAGGGGCACAAGGCACAGAAGTTTTCATTGGTGAATGCTACCAAATATTTAAGAGATAAATAATACAAGTTATCTTTTATCTCTTCTAAGAACTAGGAGCAGAAGGAAAACTTCTTAACTCATATAAAAGCCAAATAAACTTATTACAAAAAGTAAAACTGCAGAGCAATCTCTAATGTACACATATTCAAAAATATTCAATAAAATATTAGCAAATCAAATTTCACAACATATTTTAAAATATGCACCATGACAAAGGCCAATTTACTCCATGTATACATGGCTGCTTCAATATTTGAAAATCAGTCAGTGTAATCCATATCAATAGTCTAAAAAAGAAAAAATATGTAATATTATCAATTAATGCATAAAATGCATTTGACAGTATCCAACACCCATTTATGATAAAACTCTCAAAAGACTATGAATACAAGCGAACTTTCTCAACCTGGTAAATAACATTTACACAAAGTCTCCAGGTAACATATTTAATGGCAAGAAAGTGGGTGCCTCACCTCCTTTGGGAACATGGGAAGGATGTTCCTTCTCACCACGTCAGTTCAACATCATACTGGAAGCCATAGCTAGTGCAATAAGACAATTTTAAAAAATAGGAGGTATATAGATTGAAAAAGAATAAATAAAACAATCTTTGAAGATAATATGATTACCTATGCAGAAAATTCCCCAAAGTCAATAAAAAAAAAGTATGTCACTAGTATGTTATAAAATGATAACAAACTTGTATTACCAAATTATAATATAAAAACTACTTTCCTATATACCAGTCAGGAATAATTGGCATTTGAAATTTAAAAACATGATTTACAATAGCACCAAGAAAAAATGAAATACTTAAGTATGTGTCTACCAAAATGTGTGCAGTGTGTAAATACTGAAAACTACAAACTCTGATGAAACAAAGATGACCTACATAAAGGGAGAAATAATTCTTTGTTCATGGACTGGAAGACTTAATATTGTAAGATGTCAATATATCAATAAGTTCAAATAATTTTTTTAAATTAAGTAAATGGATTATGTCAGATGGCTAGAGGCAGGTTTTTCACTGTTGGAATAATTGTTTACAGAAAAGCAAGGTGAGCAGGCTGAAATATTATGTGTGATAATGAATTAAAATTGGAGATATCAGTATGAACTCATGTCTTGCTTAATATAGAATCAGATGGTTACATATCCAAATATGTATAGGTATATGTATGTAAGAAGGCTAGTAGACACACATATATTCTCATGTTCTTATATCTGAGAATCTAGAAATGACACCCCAGTACAAGTGAGCGCACTTAATACTCAGATCTCAGTTTATTTAATGCTCCAATAGGAGAAACTAGGGATCCTTGAAAAAATGGCTGATTCTAAAATGGGGTAGGAAATATATATGATGAGCCTGGAGCATCTCATAGTAGTGGAATATAAGAAAGTGTTCACCAAAAGACAACACACTCACACACACACACACAGACACACACACACACAGACACACACACACACACTCTCTGATGAGATGATATCAAAGCTGATACAAGAGCCAACTGATGGAGCTCCTCTTGGTCAAAACTAGACCAATTGGAGCAACAAAGTAAAATAATATATTGGGTTATAACCCAAAGTATAAAATAAAAATTCATGAATCCTCAAATAACTAGATTGTTGAATAAACACCTAAACAGAGGAGAAGGAACAAATATCCTCTGCAGAAGAATTACAAATAATTTGTTTAGATATTCCACCAGGAAGGAGGCAGAGAATAAGTCCCCTTTCTTAGTGTGACTACATACAGTAAGGATCCTATGCATAGTGACTTCCTTTAAAATCATGGTGTAAGAAGAATGACTTTGCCATAAAGAGTGCTGACAAACCTCACCTTAGCCACATGATCTGAGTCAACATCAAAAGTCATCACATTGAGAATGCATACCCTAACATCAGTCTAATCATAAGAAAAGCATCAGACAAATCCTAATAGACAGAGTTTTATAAAATATCTCACCAATATTCCTCAAAATGTTGACATTTAAAACAAGAAAAGTCTGAAAAACTGTCACCACCTAAAGGATTCCCAGGTGACACAGCAACGGAATGTCACTTGTGTTGAATCCAGAAACAGAAAAAGGACAATATGTGAAAAGTAGGCAAATATGAATAAAGTATGAATTTTCATTAATAATACTAGTTCATTAATTTTAAGAAATTTATGATACTAATATAAAATAATAACGGAGAAATTAGTTTTACTGTATACAGGAACTCTGTACTAAATTTGCAATTTCTATGCAAATCAAACCGTTTTAAAAATAAACTGTTATTTAACAATAAATCTCCTCCAAAACACATTACAAATAAAAAACCAAATATTTCCATAGATCCTTTAGACATTAACACCATAATAAAAGAATTTTTTAATCAACTTGTCAATATTTTGAATATTTAGATAAAATTTATACATTCCTAGAAAAAAATAATTTCGCAAAATTGGCTCAGAAGTAATTTAAAACCAAACAATTATATCATTATTAAAGCATTTTCATTAACTATAAAAACCTTTCTATATTGAAAGCTGCAGATGCCAAGAATTTCACTGGCAGTTCTAACAAACATTCAAAAAAGCAATAATTCTAGTGTTACCCAAATTATCATTCTTAATAATGGAATAAGAAGGTACAAATCCCAACTTGTTCTGAGTCTAAATTTCGCTGTTAACAAACTCTAACAACAGCTATATAAGAAGGGAAATTTACATGTAACTCTCATTTAAAGTATGCATGCAAAAATCCTCACAAAATATTAGCAACATAAAGAAATATGACACATAATTGTATTGCATTTATTTTCAGAAATGCTCTACTTGTTTTACATTAAAAATTTAACTTATATATCATATTACCATATTAAAAGGCAAAATCATATCATCTTCAAAATAAGTGGAAAAAGATATTTGATACAATTAATAACACATTTATAATAAAAACAACTTGGCTAAAATTTTATAAGAGGACATCTTTTACGTGAAAACTGACAACTACTAAAATACTTAATGGTAACCCACTGAACAATTTTTATTTGACATTTCAAACCACACAAGTTTGCTCACTACCATCACTTTAACAGATGTACTGAGGTCCTAGCCAGCATGGTAAAGTTCTATTCAGTCAAAAAAGGAAAATGGTGACTATATCTATATATAATATAATTATGTATGTAGAAAATACCAAAAATCCATACATAAATTATTGTAATTAATAAGTTTAATAAGTTCTCTAATCAAAATCATTAAAAGACTGGCATTTTTACATCCCATGAACATAGAAAATGACATTTAAACATATAACCTTTACAGGACCATTAAATATCAATTATCAAATATTACACCTAAATAATTTGTAAAGATCCTGGTACAGAATTCTGTAAACATCAATGAGAGTAATTAAAAACCTAAAGAAAAATTAAATATACTCTATTTAGATTTGGAAGACTTAGTATTGCTAAGATGTCAATTATTCTTAAATTGACCTCTGAATTCAACCATCAGTATATTTATAGGTAGTTTTGAAACTTACAAAATGATTCTAAAGTGTATATAGAAATGCCTAGTAGCAAAAATAATGAATAACTTTTGCAGAAGATGACCAGTATGTGAGAACTTGGGCTGCCGGATCTCAACATTTATTACTATGTAAAATTTTAGTAATTAAGGTAGTACGATATTGGTCTAGGGATAGAAATAAGTGGACAAAAGAGAGAAGGCAGAAATAGAGCCATGTGTAAATAGATATATGATTTGTGACAAATGAAGCCTTCAGAAGTGTGGAGGAAAGGTCAGTCTTTTCTATAAATGGTGCGAGATAATTGGGTACACACAGAAAAAAAAACCTAAACACTGACTTCACCATACACGCAAAAATCATTATTTTGTTGATTATAGAACTACATGTGAGAAATTCTTAAGCTTTTAGGAGATAATATATTAACACAAAAATATTTTAATGATATAGGAGAAAAAGCTCATAAAGATACAAGAAAGCATTAACCAGAAAAGAATCAATGTATTAGCTTGCATTAAATATAAAGAATTTGATTCTTCAAAAGAAATCATAGAGTGAAAATCAAGTCACATTTTAGGAAAACATATTTGCAAAGCATCAACACATATAACTAACAAAAGATAAATATAACACACACACACACACACACACACACACACAGACACACACAGTCAATCCTCATTGTTCAAGTATTCTGTATTTGCAAATTTATCTTCTCACTACAATTTATTTGTAATCTCAAAATTAATACTTGTGGCACTTTTTTGGTCATTCTTGGTTAATTTGAGAATCACCTGATTCACAAGTTTCTGGCTAAGCTAGAATACAGCAACCTTCTGCTTTCTGTTTCAGCTCTTATACTGCAAACAAGTGTACTTTTCTGGTCTATTTAGCACTATGTATTTTTTTTTCATTTATTTTGGTGATTTTGCTTTTTAAAATGGTTCCCAATTATAGCACTTAAGTATTAGTAATACTATAGTACTTAAGTATTAAATATAGTACTTTATTAAATATTAGTAAGTGAAATAAGACTGTGATATGCCTTACAGAGAAAATATGTATGTTAGATAAGCTTTGTTGAAGCATGAATTCTCATGCTGTTGGCCATGAGTTTGATGTTAATGAATCAACAATATGGTGTATCCAGATAAAGGAAGAGGGAATCTGTCAATCTATAGGTTAGACTGTACCAGGGAGTGCTGAGGTAACAGTTATAATGTATGATAAAGCTATGAAAAAGATGAAAAAGTGATTAAATTTGTAGCTTGATAAGATGATGAGCAATTAATAAAAGCAAACTGGACAGCGCTGTTATAAGGCTGAAAGCCAAACAATTTACAATCATGATACTTAGGGTAACAACAATGTTAAGCCCCTCTTGATTAGTGCTAAACATTAAACTTGTGGGTAAGTCCTGTAAATCAGAAGGTTGCAGAATTTTAAATGTAACCACTGCAGGTTATACAAGAAAAGGATAATGGGCAGAACAGCTTTCCAATGCTGAAGAGACTAGCTTGTTTTACAAAGATATTGGTGAATGGACCTATATAACACAAATGGCATTTCAATTGATGAAAATGTAACCAAAAGCACAGAAGAACCAAACCCTATATTTTTTATAAGAGCAATATTGCAGTATTTGCTAAATCAGTGTTAGTGGTGACTCCATAGACATAACTACCGAGAATAATTAAAATCATATATATGTATGTGTGTGTGTGTGTGTGTGTATATATATATATATATATATATATCTCCTAAAAATCAATAAGGAAAAGATAACTCTATAGAAAATCACGCAAAATATTTACACGGTTCCTTAAAAACAAAAACTGTACATGCCTCATCAATGTTTGAAATGGTGTTCCACCTTATTAGTAATCACAAAAGTATACATTAAAACCACAGTATGAAAACATTACTCACATTCCAGATTGGCAAAGTTTTAGAAATCTGATAGTCTTCAAGGGTGAAGAGGATATTAAGGAAGAGAAATTTGAATAATCTTCTGGTGGAAGTGTACAATTATTATAACCACTTTGAAAAACATTTGGGAGTTATCTAGTAAATTTGAAGACACAGGCACTCTTTAGCCAATCAATTTCACTCTTGAGTAACTATATTATAGAAAAGTGCATACATATATTTACCAGGATACTTTGAAAAAAATTCTCATAATAGTACTTTTCCCTATAGCCCAAACAGGAAACAATTCATAGGAACAGTATTGGTGAAGCTGGGAAAAATATGTGGCATTTTTTCCTCATTATCAGCATAGAACTTCTAAATATGGAGGAATACGTCTGTATTTTCTGAAATGACTATTATCCTCAGGGTTTTTTTTTATAACTCTGGAAACTGTCAGAGCTCAGGGCAGCCTCCATAAAATGGTACTGTGCTCTACTCTAGGAGTAACTGAGACATTTACCAAGGTTTGCTCTATTTTAAAAAATATCATGATTTTCATTCTCTTACTTAAAATTTAACTTCATATATTTGAGTGTATTAGTATAATGTATCCTATAGAATGGTAAAGATGCATTACTCTATTGTTATTATATTAATAAGCATGTTTAATTCACTTGGGTTTCATTTTCTTCATCTATTAAATGATGATGAATCCAGCTCCATTAGCTAAGAACGTATAAGCAAATAACAAAATACCTGAATAAGGGCGGTGATATGGTTTGGCTGTGTCCCCACTGAAATCTCATCTTGAGTTGTAGCTCCCATAATCCCCATGTGTTGTAGGAGGGAATCGGTTGGAGGTAATTGAATCATGGGGGCAGATTTTCTCATGCTGTTCTCATCATCTCATAGTGAATAAGTCTCATGGGATCTGATGGTTGTATAAAGGGCAGTTCCCCTGCACACACTCTCTTGCCTGTAGCCATGTAAGACATGCCTTTGCTCCTCTTTCAGCTTCTACTATGATTGAGGGGCCTCCCCAGCCATGTGGAAATGTGAGTCCATTAAACATCTTTTTCTTTATAAATTACCCAGTCTATAGGTGACCTGACCAAATAAAGATTATCTTCTCTCACAACATCAGCTACAAAAATATCTAAAAATAATCAATTGCAGCCATTGTTTTAAGTATTCAGCAATGAATTGAGGGACCCAAGCTCTTTCTAACTTTCTGTTTCACCATCATTACCGTGTGGTTGTAAAATGGCTCCTATACTTCTAGGCACCATATCATGTGCTATTTTAGGGTAAGGGAAAGGGGCTACACCAACTATATCTTTCACTCTTTTGACCAGTAATCACAGATATTTCTCATGACATGATTTAGCTCTTTCCTTTTTTAATCTTTTTGGCTAGAACTATATTCCAGGGGACTGGAAAACCAAGAATTCATTTTTCTAGCCTCTAGGGTAGAGTAATACAAAGAGGAGTTGAGAAATGAACATGATAGGTTCTGATAGAACATGGGGTACTCTCACCTTACCTAGCTCATTGGGTTATTAATGAGGATCAATTGTGCTATCATATTTGGAATCTTTGAAATGTGCAAAGTGCTAAAGAAGTATAAGGAATTATTTTGCTCATCTTTTGAAAGTAATGATCTTTAAGGTATTTTACTAAGCTCAAATTATGATTCAATGATTAAGTACTAAAAAAGGTCTTATGTGCACACATTATAAGAGATGATAAAAATCTATCTATCTTTGCCGATGTTAAACATTAGCTAGCAACTTCTTTCAGTACACTTTGGGGCTTTGCTCAGAATACAATATTTCAACTGAACGAATCAATGTAGAAAATCCCTTTCCTTTCTAGGAGATGAATCTGGAAAGGTTGCCATATTATTTATCTTTGACTAAAGTTTCTACTGTGGACAGGTGGAAAGCAAAGAGAAAATATTCCCTAAAGAAATAGGAAAGGGAAACTGATATTGATTTTTGCAAAATAAATTCAGAGTAACTCTCACAGGCTTTTGATATATCTAGGTCACTGGGAAAAAAATAAGCATTTTGCTGACAGATAGGATAAATATGGTTATTTCTTATACATGGCTACTAAGTGGATTCAGAACTTTTTATTATTATGCCAAGATTATTCCAACCAAGTAGAAATTACATACATTTATAAGCAGAATGCAGGAAAAAACTTTGACAATATTATGAATTTACATCAGTTTTCCATAAGGAATTCATGATTAAATCAACTTCAAAATCTCAAATAAGATTATGCTAATGGATGTTGGGCTTAATACCTAGGTGATGGGTTGCTCTGTGCAGCAAACCACCATGGCACATGTTTACTTTTGTAACAGACCTGCACATCCTACACATGTACCGTGGAACTTAAAATAAACCTTAAAGAAAAAAAAAAAAAAAACATGTCAGCTACTTCACATATCATTATGTGGCCCAACACAGCATGAACAAGTTACTGGTTGTGCCTCTCTTGTTGAACTCTAAAAACATGCAGGATAGAACATTGGCACTCTAGGAGCTATCAAAATACTGCCCTTCAATATTTGTCATAGTAATAATTTAGCAATCTAAACATGCACATCCAACGGACTAGAAATAAAAATATCTTCCTTAGCCAGGCATAAACAGTAAAAGTAGAAATAATGTGTTTGACTTTTTAATCGGTCAACAAATAAATATTAAGCACCCAATATGTGCCAGGCTTTCTGTCTGGTATTGATGATTCAATGGAGAACAAAAAGACATGATATCTTCTGTTATTGTGCATACCATATAGTGCAAAACACAAATGTTAAATGTACTCAAATGAGATCAGATTTTTTTTATTTTTGAAGCTTGTTTTAACTTTTCAGGTCTGGATAGCTCTTTTTCTCACTTTAATTTTAAGTTCAGGGGTACATATGCATGTTTGTTTTATAGATAAATTGTGTGTCGCTGGGATTAGGGTTACAGATTATTTAATCGTCCAGATAATCAGCATAGTATGTGATAGTTTTTCAGTCCTCACGCTCCTCCCACCCTCCACCTTCAAGTAGGCCCTGGTTTCTGTTGTTCCTTTATTTGGGTCAATATGTACTCAGTGTTTAGCTCCAAAGTATAAGTGAGAACATGCAGTATTTTGTTTTCTGTTTCTGCATTATTTTTGCTTAGGATAATGCCCTCCAGCTCCATCCATGTTGCCAGAAAGGCCATAATCTCATTCTTTTATATAGCTGCTTTGTATTTCATAGGGCATATATACCACATTTTCTTTATCCAGTCTACCATTGATGGGCATTTAGGTTGACTCTATGTTTTTGCTACTGTGAATAGTGCTGCAATGAACATGCATGCATGCACATGTGTCTTTATGGTTAAACCATCTATATTCCTTTGGGTATGTACCCAATAATGGGATAGCTGAGTTGAATGGAAATACTGCTTTAAGTTATTCGAGAAATCATTGAACTGCTTTACACAATGGCTGATCTAATTTACATTTCCACTCATAGTGTATAAGTATTCTCTTTTCTCCACACCTTGACAGCATCTGTTACTTTTTTGCTTTTCATAATTGCCTTTCTGACTGGTTTGAGATAGTATCTTGCTGTGATTTTCATTTTCATTTCTCTAATGATAGTAATATTCGGCTTTTTCTATGCTCATTGGACATGTGTATGTCTTCTTTTGAAAAGCCTTTGTTCATGTCATTTGCCCATCTTATAATTGGGTTGCTTTTTTCTTGTAAATTTGTTTAAGTGCCTTATGAATTCTGAATATGAGACCAGTGTCAGATGTATAGTTTGCAAATATTTTCTTCCATTCTGTAGGTTTTCTGTTTACTCTGTTGATACCTTTTTTTGTTGCCACACAGAGGCCTTTTAGTTTAATTAGGTCCCATTTTTCAATTTTTGTTGTTGTTGCAATTGCTTTTGGAGTCTGCATCATGAAATTTTTCCCAGGTCCCATGCCAAAACTTTCCTAGGTAATCTTCTAGGGTATTTATAATCCATAATTTTACATTTAAATCTTTAATCCATCTTGAGTCAATTTTAGTACATGGTGCAAGGAAAAAAGTATACTTTCGATTTTCTGCATGTGGGTAGCCTATTGTGGCAACATTTATTGAATAGGGAATCCCTTCTTCATTGCTTATTTTTGTCAACTTTGTTGAAAATCTGATGTTTATGGGTATGTGGTCTTATTTCTGGGCTCTTTATTATGTTCCAATTGTCTATGTGTCTGGTTTTGTACCAGTACCATGCTGTTTTGCTTACTGTAGCCTTGTACTATAATTTGAAGTCAGATAATGTGTGGCCTCAACCTTTTTTTTTTTTCTTTTGCTTAGAATTACTTTGGTGATTTCACTTTTTTTTTCCAGTTCCATATAAATTTTTTTTAAAGTTTTTAATAACTTTGTGAGAATGTAGTTGGTAGTTTTGAATCTGTATATTGCTTTGGGCAGCATAGCCGTTTTAACAATATTGATTCTTCCTATCCATTATCATGGAATGTGTTTCTATTTGTTTGTGTCATCTTTGATTTCTTTGAGCAGTATTTTGTAATTGTCACTTTAGAGATCTTTCACCTCCCTGTTTAGCTGTATTCCTAGGTATTTTAATCTTTTTGTGACTCCTGCGAATGAGATTGCATTCTTGACTTGGCTCTCAACTTGAATGTCGTTAAGTGTATAGGAATGTTACCAATTTTTGAATATTTTGTATCCTGAACTTTTGCTGAAGTGTTTTATCAGATCAAAGAGCTCTTTGGCAATTTGAAATAAGCGCATCCTGAAAAATGAGATATTCATCCTCTCAAGCATTTATGCATTGAGTTGTGAACAGTTTAATTACACTCTTTACGTTGTTTTAAAACATACAGTTACAATTGACTATAGTCACCCTGTTGTGCTATCGAAGAGTAGGTCTTACTCATTTTAACAATTTGTTTTTGTACACATTAACCATCCCCACCTCTAGTACAGCCTCCACTACCCTTCCAAGCCTTTGGTAACCATCCTTCAACTCTCTATGTTCATGAGTTTAATTGTTTTGATTTTTAAATCCCACAAATAAGTGAGAACATGCAATGGTTGCCTTTCTGTGCCTGGCTTATTCTACTTAATATAATAATCTCCAGTTTCATCCATGTGGTTGCAAATGACTGGATCTCATTTTTTTTATGGTTGAATAGTATTCCATTGTGTATATGTACCACATTTTCTTTATCCATTCATCTGTTGATGGACACTTTTGTTGCTTCCAAATCTTAGCTACTGTAAGCAGCACTACAGCAAAGATAGGAGAGCAGATATCTCTTTGATATATTGATTTTCTTTATTTTGGGTATATATCCAGCTGTGGGATTGCTGAATTATATGGTAGCTCCATTTTGAGTTTTTCGGGAAACCTCCAAACTGTTCTCCATAGTGGTTGTACTAATTTATATGCCCAACAACAGTGTACAAAAGCTCTCTTTTCTCTACACTCTCACCAGCATTTATTTTACGTGTTTTAGATATAAGACATTATAACTAGGGTGAGATTATATCTCATTGTAGTTTTGATTTGTCTTTCTCTGATGAACAATGATGTTAAGCATCTTTTCATGTGCTTCTTTGTCATTTGTATCTCTTCTTTTGAGAAGTACCTATTCAAACCTTTTGCCAATCTTCTGATTGCATTTGTAGATTTTTTTTTCCTATAGAGTTGTTTGAGCTCCTTATATATTCTGGTTATTAATCCCTTGTCAGATGGGTAGTTTGCAAATATTTTCTTCCATTCTGTGGGTTGTCTATTCATTTTGTTGATTATATCCCTTCCTTTGCAGAAGATTTTAAGCTTGACGTGATCTCATTTCTCCATTTTTGTGTTGGATACCCAGGCTTGTGAAATAGTACTTAAGGAATTTTTACACAGACTAATATCCTGGAGTTTTTCCCTGGTATATTCTTGTGGTAGTTTCATGGCTTGAGGTCTTAGATTTAATCCTTTAATCCATGTTGATTTGACGTTTATATAGGCCTAGAGATATGGATCTAGTTGCATTGTTTTGCCTATGGATATCCAGATTTCTGAGCACCATTTATCTTCGAAACTCTTTTCCCCAGCATATGTTCTTGGAATTGTCGAAAACGAGTTCCCTGTAGGTGTGCGGATTTGTTTCTGGGCCCTCTATTCTGTTCCATTGGCCTATGTGTCTATTTTAATTTTTTATTTTTTTTGCCAGTATTATGCCAGTTTGATGACTTTAGCTCTATTGTTTAATTTGAAGTCAGGTAACATGATTCCTCTGGGTTTGCTCCTTTGCTTAGGATAGCTTTGGCTATTCTGCATCTTTTGTGGTTTAATGTAAATTTTAGGATTGCTATTTTTTCTGTTTGTGTGAAAGATGTCATTGGTATGTTGATAGGGATTGCATTGAATCTGTAGATTGCTTTGGGTAATATAGACATTTTAACCATATAAATTCTTTCAATCCATGAACAAGGAATATTTTTCTATTTGTTGAGTGTCTTTTTTAATTGTTTCCATTGGAGTTTTTTAGTTTTTATTACTGAGATATTTCACTTTTTTGGTTGAGTTTATTCCTAGATATTTAATTTTATGTGTGGCCATTGCAAATCAGATCACTTTTTAATTTTATTTTATTTTATTTTTTTGGGGGGGACGGAGTTTCGCTCTTGTTACCCAGGCTGGAGTGCAATGGCGCGATCTCGGCTCACCACCACCTCCACCTCCTGGGTTCAGGCAATTCCCCTGCCTCAGCCTCCTGAGTAGCTGGGATTACAGGCATGCGCCACCATGCCCAGCTAATTTTTTGTATTTTTAGTAGAGACGGGGTTTCACCGTGTTGACCAGGATGGTCTCAATCTCTTGACCTCGTGATCCACCTGCCTCGGCCTCCCAAAGTGCTGGGATTACAGGCTTGAGCCACTGCGCCCGGCCCAGATCCCTTTTTTAAAACATTCTTCTTCACATTGTTTTCTGTTGGCATTTAGAAATGCCACTGATTTTTATATGTCGATTTTTTATCCTGCAAATTACTGAATTTGTTTATTGATTATAACAGTTGTATTGTGGAGTCTTTTGGGGTTTTTTTTAGCTGTGTAGCCTGGGGTTAGGGGAGAGGTAATGCCAGCACTTCCTTGGCTGTCACAGCTGGTGTCTCAGTATGTTGCATGCCCCCACAGTCCACTGTTTCTCAGCCGAGTTTGGCACTAGGATTTGACTAAGAGTTGCAGTCCTTATGGTTTAGGCTACCTTTCAAGTTTACTTGGAGACAGAGGGCATTGTAGCCCTCAATGGCAAGGTTTGAATGCACTCAAGTTAGGAATGCTAGGATGAGAGATTGCCCTCTGGCTAGGGCTGGTCTAAATGTTCCCTCTGTCGGCAAGCGTCAGCTTAGTTTAGTCTGGTTTCCCTTCCTGTTCTAACAGGAAAACACTTAGTTCTATGTCTCACAATTGCTGTTTTCTCCTTCCCACAGTGTCCAGAGATGTTCTGGACACCAGGCTGCAGATGCCAGGAATGGAGGAAGGGTGGTGTTGGTGATTTGGGACTGTTTTTTTCTTTCTCTTTAGTACCTCTTTTAGCTATATGAAATTAAAACCAAATACTATGATGAATGCTCACCTGATTTTTCGTTCTTATGAAGGTGCTTTTTTTCTATGTAGATAGTTGTTAACTTGGTATCCTTGCAGGGAGGGACAAGGGATGGAGCTTTCTATTCTGTGATCTTTCTCCACCTCCTCCAAAGTTCAATAAAATTGATTTACCTCTCCTACGCTAACCAAGAAAAAAAAGAGAGGAAATAAAATGCCGATGTCAGAAATAAAAGCAGGGTCATAACTGCTGATCCCAATGGACTTACATAAAACTTTCATTTATGGTAATATGGAGCCTGCTTTGGCTTTAATTAGGCAATGCCTTAGACACATGACAAGATAAAGAGAAACTAGGAAAAATGAGGTTAGCAGTTCTCCTTTTTAGTAGTACTAATCAACTGGAAAAAATGAGTAAATGAATCCACTGAAAATAGATAACACTAAATAACAAACTATCAAGAAAAGTTCAGGGAAAGTCTTGAGAAAATTTTAAAATATTATTACACTGAAACTAAATCATTTAAAAAATAGTTGTTGGGTACTTATTATATGTCTAGCATCATTAAAATTGCTTGAAATATAGCAGAGAATGAAACCTTCTGACATGTCTGTACCCATGGACTTTACATGATAGTGAATAAGAGATAAATAGTAACAAAATTTTATAATATGTTAGAAGTTGTGAGATCATGAAGTAGTAGAAAGAAGAAAGAATGAGTGGTCTATTGTGCAGCATGGCAAATATAATTAATAATGTATTCTTGAAAAATGATGAGTGGATGTAAAGTGTACTCACCATAAAAATGATATCTATATGAGGTAAAATATGTGTTAATTGGCTAGATTTAGTCATTTCACTATGTATGTATACTTCAAACCATCATGTTGGACATGATAAATACATACAATTTAATCTCAATTTGAAAAAACTAGAAATTGTTCTCACCCCTACACCAACCTTCCATGCCTCACATTTTTTTTAGTTAGAAATATTAATGAGCTTGTGGTATACCTTCTAATTGTTTCCCTTGTTCAAAGAAACTTAAAAACGTATGCACCTGTATGCACTCAAATATACACAGATGAACAAGATATTGCTTACTGTTTTTTTTTTGTGCAAACAAATAGAATATGATGGTATATGTGTTACTTTGTAAAATTACAGGTTAATACCGCGGTTAACTTTAATAATAATTTATAATTAGACTCTAAATAGACTATCAAAAGCCAGCAGTGAAAAAGTTTTTATTTTTATTTTTAGGGAGGGAACTAAACATTGTGAATGAGTTCAATGATCATTTTCTCATATATTGATTCATTTAATAACCCTGATAAATACACAATATAGAATTCACAACTATACTATAGGCTTTGTTGTGTGTAATATTAAGCAAGGTAATCCACATAAAAGTACTAAGTATACAGCTTGATAGTTCAATAAAAATTAATCAAAGTTTCTTTTCAAACACCACCACACCCACCATTACCACCAACTCCACCACAGACACCATTGAGGTAGAAGGCAACATTCAACTCCAGAGGTGGGGCTTGGACAATGAACCAAATTGAGGACTAGTTAATACAGATCTGTTGTGGAAGCAGCTTTCCATAAGACACACACACCAGTGTGTCATGTCAATTTACCATTGCCATGACAACACCCAGAAGTTCCTGCTGCTTTCCATTACAACAACCCAGTATCCCAGAAGTTACCATCACCATCCTAGAAATTTCTGCATAAATTGCCCCTTAATTTGCACATAAATAAAAGTAGGTAAAAACATAAGTGCAGAACTACCTGTGACCTGCTGTTGTAGGAACGTTTATTATGGGACAGCCCTGTTCCAGAAGGAACAGTACTTCTGCTGCTGCTGTACATGGCTGCTTGAATAAACATTGCAGCTTAACACCATTGGATAATCCTTGAATTCTTTCCTGAGAGAAGTCAAGAACTCTCCTGGGCTAAGCCCAAATTTTGGAGTTGTCTGTCCTTCATTATCTGGTGACTAGTGAAAGGACAAAGACACCAGAGTTAGCAGGAATTGGTAGAAAGGAAAGACAACGGAGATAGAGAAGTGGTGATTGATGAGAGACAGCAGTCAAGAAAACAGCAAGAGGGGTTAGCGATACAGCAAGCGATGGTGAAGCAGTCTGTGATCAAGTCTGCAAGAGATATAACATTGTCACTGTAACAGTAAAGAGCTGCTACCTCTACAGAGCTGGAACACTAACCAAAGTCACTTTGAAGAGCCATCATCTTTCCCTGGCAAGCATTGGAGCTGAACAGATTGGCAAGCAGCCATAGCGTTCCTGCCTTGTGTGAGACCCACTGCTCCAACTGGCAGACTAGTGGGTTACTGGTCCCTGTGTTGACCTCTTCCTGCTCTGTATGGCATCTGAGTCCATCCAAGCTGAGGGAACCTGTAGAAACCTACACCCAGTCCCATGGCGAAGATGGGTTGGCACCATTTTGACACCAGTGGATGGGTGAGTGTCCACTCTGTTCCCCGCAGTAATATGAGGTAAGCTAGGGATGGTGTCCTGAAGCATACCTTTGCCACTTCTTCCCTTGGTCCTTTTTCCTCTAACTCCAGTTTATTGCTCCATCAATCTTTTTTCTTTCAGTACTAATATCTATGTTTTGTTTGCAGTCTTTTCTTTGCTTTCAAATTTCTGTTAACCATATTTGGGCACTTATTTATGGCAGGACACTTGGGTGTGACAGGTAGCCTATTGTGTTGACTCTGGGACACCAGAGGCATGTTGTTTTTGTGACTGTAGCTTGGTATTGGGTTTACTGTTGGCCACTTCCTAGGTGTTGCAGGATTTTCAATATTTGGCGAGACAACCTTTATTGGCTGCAACTTGGGTACTGTGGGTCATTAGCATTGATATTATAAGCTGCTTCCCTGGATGCTCTGGGGTTTTTGGCATTGACATTCTCTCTGATTGTGGGTTATAGACCATCCCCTTAAGGAAATATTGGTCTTGAATTTTTCTGCCCTAAAATTAGAAGCATTATGTTCCTAATAGCTAGTTTCAAGCCACTTTATATGGGCCATCTTATAACAGCCTTACTTAAGACCCTCCTGGTCAAAGGAATTGAGAGTTCTCAGGATTCTGCAGTAAAGGACAGCCACCAACAGCAGTAGACAAGTGGCCACCTGAATATTTTCTTTTTGGTGTCTCTGCTACTGGGTAGGTACTCCAGAAATTCAGAACAAGTCTCCCCTTGGGTAATGTTGTTTGTTGTTTACTCCTTTCTCTTCCTTCATGTGTTTAGTGCCTCTCTGCACCAAACTTTCACTCTTTGTGGAATTTAGGCTTAACATCCAACTGCCCATTTATAGCTCATAATCCACTTTTATAACACCCTGCTATCTATATTCACACCTTTATAGAAGGAAGGAATTTAAAAGGGAAACGTAACTAGGCTTTTACTAAACTTAGGTTAACTAAAACCCCCTGTAGAGATCCTTACTAGACATGGAGACAACAGTGAGCATCCCAGAGGACTCACCACTAGGGCATGTTTTAGGCTATTGAAGCAAATTCAAATTTGGCATAAAGAAAAATAAACATTTTCTATCGCAACACAATTTGGGTTCAATACAAATTGTAAAGCCAACAGATTCAAAGTAAACATGGTTCTATATGTTATAATGGTATTTTATAATTAGACTTGTTTTTTAATAAAGGAGAAAAATGGGAAGAGGTCCCTTATGTGCAGGATGTATGGCCCTTTACTAACTTACATTACTTCTAGGCACCAGAAAGTCATGCCTAAGGGATCCCCTCCTAGCTGTTCCCCTAGAAGGCTTATGCCCTCCCTAGAGCCTCCTTCATCCCTCAATTATGAGGGGATTCCCATCTGTCTTCTAATGAAGGATTTCACCCCAAGGTTATCAGGCACCTCTTCCCCTTATCCAACTGGCCCGAGCATATATACCCTACTGCCCAAGAAAGTAAACCCAACCAGTACCATCAGGAGTGGGGTCCCATATCACCTTCTAAAGTCAAACTGTGTTCATTGCAAGAGGTAGTAAATGGAGATGAGAGAACAATGAGTTTATATGCCATTTTCTAAGAAAAAATATGGCCAATTTTCAGAGAATCCACAAAAGTTTATAGAGGAGTTTGTTAAGTTGACTGTGCTATTTGATGTAACAAATATTTGTCATGACTTTCAAATATTATCCTCCACTTGCTGTGCTGTGGGAAAATGTGAAGGAAAAAGTGTGGTTAAGCTAGTGAATTATAACAGGGTTAGAAAAATATCTCAGGGAAATGACAAAATCCTCGCTCTGTTTCTGGGATGTTTAACTGAGGTACTCAGGAAATACACTAATGCAGACACAGACTCCCCAGAAGGGTAAGCTTTCCTTTGCATACATTTTATTACTCAATTACCCCTGATATTAGGAGGAAGCAACAAAAAGCAGCAATGAGACCTCATACCACTATATGCCAACTCTTAAATATACCCTTTAAAGTTTACAAAATAAGAACAGGGCAAAAGAAAAAATAAAACCAAAAAGCCAAAAAGTGCACTTGGTAACAGTTACTTTAATCCCCCTGCCCCTGCAGGGATATTCAACTTGAGAAAATGTTGCAAAATCAGCATCTGGGCTGCTCAGACAAGAACCCTCAACTCGCTAGCCCCTAGGACAGAATCATTGTGCCTACTAAAAGCAAAAGGGCTATTGGCAATGAGAATGTCCCAAATGTGAGGAAAACAAAACCTCCGCATCAATAGTAGAGGTAACCTTATTCCACTAACTTCAATCAACTGCCTTGCTAAGTAAGTTTACTGGGAGTCTTCGATCCTGGACCCATCAGAAAGCTTCCTGCAGTGACAGACAAGCAGCTGCCCAAACATTTTTCTTCAGGGTCTCCACTGTTGCGTGAGTTCTCCAGGGGTTCAGGGACTCCAGGGTTTCCCCTTGAGCAATGCAGTTTGCACCCTCCCTTTAATATTTAATACTGTACTGTCCACTTTCCTGCCTCTTCCTGTTTTCCATACCTATTGGGGCAAACAAAATTTGGCAGGGTAGATTGGTCACAGTTTTGTTAATGACTTGAATCTAGTTGTCTTATATAGATTGTTTTATTTAATAGTTTGTTTAGGTATATATACAGGTATTGTGATATGTGTTGTGTCTAGCACGCTTTTAGATTGGCTTATAAATAAAAGAGTACTCATAAGTAAGACTAGTCAAAGCTTATTAGTTTCAAGAGAATGCTCTGTCTTCTAAAATTTCACTTGAAGATATATTTATGTAGGTAAATTAGTGATGTGCTTTAAATGATGAAGATGGCTTTCTATGTGGTATCTTGGATCTTGCAGGAAGTCTAGATGAAACTTTTAAAAGTGGAACCGCTTAATACATGGGAATGAAATAGGTGCTTAAATAGTGAGCTAATTTTTGGTAAAAATCTTAAAATGGTAGAATGGTTCTCATGTGTAGAATGCCAATTTAAAGTGAGTAGTTCATGACTTCTTCCTTACTAGGCTTACATAAAATGTGCCAACAAAGTGTATTCTTTATTGAGAAAAAATAAAAGCTTTTTGTCTAACTTGGAAGTTATCCAAAGGGAGGCTCAAAATACAAGGGAATCTGTGAGAAGAAAAGAAACATATAAAGAATCTTATGTTAGAATGGTGATCATTAAAAAATCTGGAGACAACAGATGCTGGAGAGGATGTGGAGAAATAGGAACACTTTTACACTGTTGGTGGGAGTGTAAATTAGTTCAACCGTTGTGGAAGACAATGTGGCGATTCCTCAAGAATCTAGAAATAGAAATTCCATTTGACCCAGCAATCCCATTACTGGGTATATACCCAAAGGATTATAAATTGCTCTATTATAAAGACACATGCACACATATGTTCATTGCAGCACTGTTTACAATAGCAAAGACTTGGAACCAACCCAAATGCCCATCAATGGTAGACTAGATAAAGAAAATGTGGCACATATATACCATGGAATACTATGCAGCCATAGAAAAGGATGAGATCATGGCCTTTGCAGGGACATGGATGAAGTTGGAAACCATCATCCTCAGCAAACTGATACAAGAACAGAAAACCAAACACCACATTTTCTCACTCATAAGTGGGTGTTGAACAATGACAACACATGGACACAGGGAGAGGAGCATCACCACCGGGGTCTGTTGGGGGGTGAGAGGCTAGGGGAAGGATAGCAGGGTGTGGGGAGATTGGGGAGGGATAACATTGGGAGAAATACCTAATGTAGGTGAAGTGGGGATAGAGGCAGCAAACCCCCATGGCACGTGTATACCTATATAACAATCCTGCAATATCTGCACATGTACCCCAGAACTTAAAGTAAAATTAAAAAAAAAAAGAATTTGAATAATTAAAAAAATGTTATGGACAGAAACTGTATTTTTCTTTTGGAAAGAAGGATATAAAAAAAGAGTGATTTTGTATGAGGAGGGATCTTTTCTAGTAAATTCTTGTCCTAGAGTAAAATGACTGGTTATTTAACAAAGAGGTAGTAGGGGACAACTCAGAAAGTTCCAGCACATTACAGATGGTCTGTGTTATTTGTTCGTAAAGGGTATTATAAAAGAAAATTCATGTATGATTAAACTTGCTATGATTAAAGAAAAGTATGATAAACTTTCTAGAAAATAGTCTATATATCAGAGCCAAATTTAGTTTTGATATTAATTTGCTAAATTACCAGAAATTTTGCTTTTCAACTTTGTAAACTATTTATTTTGAAATCTTCTCAGATTCCTATAACTCTTTGATTTGGCTTTTATATCAGCTCCTGTGAGTTGTTCTCCTTTGTTTATGACTGCCATTGTGGCCTGATGTTTAAGTGTTTTGCCTTAAAGGTCTTTGGGAGCAGTGTTTTCTCCCAATATAGTTTAATTCTATTCTCTTGTTTTTCTCAACATGTAACCTTACTTTGACTTTTGCTTTGGATTCATATTGCTTAGAAGGGTTTGGGGGTCTGGTGGGTGCCTACCAAACTCCATTCCCTTTGGCCAGAAAGTGGACATTGGTTCATTGTGTTGGGGGCTATATATTTTAATTTTAATTTCATTTTATTCATTTTTGACAGGGCGTGTTGGAGGCATTGTCAGTGGCCAATCTTTTATTTTGTCCTGTGCTAAGGCTGGGATGGCATGCTGCCTGCTCTGGGTCTATCCTGTCCCTTAGTGGAACCCTATGGCTACGGTCTTGGAGTTAGGGGACTTATAGCCAGTTGTATATTCTGGGCTGGATGAGGGTGGATTTGGATGGGCACTCATTGGTCCTTGAAACCCCTTTGAGCAGTATTGGAGCCAGGAACTGGGAGTTAGGGACTAGAAGCAGGAAAATATTGTTGTAAAACAGACTTGTTAATTGATTCTGTGCATTCACCTGCTGTGGTCTTGGCTTGTACTAATCAGCTATACAAACTTTCCCCTCCACGACAGAATTTAGGTTGGGTTCAAAAGGCACTCCAATATAAAAGTATCACCTGTCCCCACAAAGGAAAAAAAAACAGCTTCCCTATGCAACCAGGGGATTTTGTCTCACTAAAACAACTTTAGAAGAAGGATCCCCAAGAAACAATTACAACCAACCTGAAAGGGCCCTTATCAGATATTAAGTACCCTAACTGCTGTTAAACTTCAAGGAATAACAACTTCTGTACACCTACACACAAGTCAACATGGCTCATAAACACAAATAAAGGACAGTACAACTGACTTCTGTAAACCTTTGGAAGACCTCCTTTGTCTATTTAAAATAATCAATACTCAGCCAAAATTGGTAATATGATGGTGTAGATGGAAATGGGACTATTAATCTTTATCTTCTTCCTATCTGTAATACTTCTTTTCTATTACTTTCACCAGCTGCCTTCTCCAGGGAAAAATCTCTTTTATCCTTGTTGGATATACAGACAGCTCTAAGGCCCACCTGGATATCATGCTGCCACTGTTAATCCTGTTTGCTCTTCCAGTTAACCTAATCCAGTGTGTGAGGGGGAACAAATTTCTATAGTACATATTTCAAAAATTATAGCATCAAGGAATCATCTCTATGGTTGCTACATTTGTCAACATCCCAAGGATAGATTTCCATCTTCTGGCCTATCTGGAAAATCTCACAATGATCCCTGAGACCTCCTTACTAACCATAGTGACCCCAAAATACCCAAACCCCTACTTGTTAAGTGGAACTTCCTACCACTTAGCAGATTCCACCTGAACCCCCCTGCCACTATTACCTAGACCTTGGAAGTTCAGTGCACTAATGATTCTACTTTTTGTACCCACTGTTGTGTTAATGACACAAAAGCTCTGATCCAACTTTAGTTGCCAAGTTCCCAAGGCTACAGCAAGGTAAATGGGATTCCATTTGTAAGCAAGGAGACCATATTTGGTGCCTTCTCCCAGATCAGAACAGACAAGGGGAAAACAGCTGCCTAGTCTAAGAGGGTGGGACTACTGCCCTCTTCTGGAAAAAAAAAAAGATTGTTCAAATCACCCCCATTGGAACAGGGAAAAATATCTCTACAGACCCAACTTGGCAGCAAAGAATAAACATCACACCTCTTTAGGCCTCAGTTTGTGCCCCAACTAGGCTCATTTTTATTTGTGGCCATGAATGGGAAGAATTCACATCCCATAACTGCTCTCAACTCCCTAGGGAGTCAGTTGTTCTTTTAGGAGTAGTTTTCCTTATGTATCAAAAACTTGGAACTGAGGTGAATGTAGACTGGCCACACTTGCCTCTCTAGGGATCACTGTCTATAACCTCATAAGACCCAAGAATACCATAAGTAAGCAAGCAATAGGATTAATTCAGACAGGAATCAGGGCAGCAGTAGGACTGGCAGCACCTTGGGACTGCTTTGCCTAAAGAGTTAATCCTAAAGAACTTTACTGAAACTCTATAATCCTTAGCCACCAAAAGAGGTCAAGCATTAATGGAATTCAAGAGTCCCTATACTCTTTGGCAAATGTAGTTCTTGATAACAGACTATTTGCTGTTATTAAATTAGATTATTTACTGGCTGAAAAAGGTGGAGTCTGTGCAAGTATTAATACAACCTGATGCCCATATGCACAAGTTGAGATTAAAGTTCAAAAGATCTATGAGCAAGCTACCTGGTTAAATAGATATAACTGTTACCAGTAGAGGGTGTCCAGGTTCTTGGCGTTTAGAACAAAGAACTGGACAAAACGCACAAACAAAGCAAGGAAAGAAGGAGGCAACACAAACAGAGATTTATTAAAAGCAACAGTACACTCCACAGGGTGGGAGCGGGCCAAAGCAAGTGGTTCAAGAGCCCAGTTACAGAATTTTCTTGGGAAAACCCTCTAGAGGTTTCCCATTGGTTACTTGGTGTACACTATATGTAAATGAAGTAGTGGCCCACAATCAGTCGAATTGGTTGCAATCAAAGGCTGAAGCAAAGTTACAAAGTTACCCCCTGTTCAAACATCTTATTGGTTGCAGAAAGTGACCAATCATAGGATGAAGTGAAGTTGCAAAGTTATACTCCTATGCAAGTGAAGACTTGGCCAACAACCAGCCTGATTGGTGGTAGAAGGGAATCAATCAGAGGTACTCTCAATTTTTCACCTGCCATACAGAAAATGATGGGGGATTGCAAAGGGAATAGTCTCTGGTCTTTCTGTTACTTGGGCGTGGAAAGTTGGGTTTTTCTTTTAATTTATTTCTAGGAAGCAAGTATGAATTGACGTTAGGTTCCCTGCCTACAGATCCTATTCTCCTGCCTCATAACCAGGGCAAGGACCCCAACTATATTTGGTCAACTATCAAAAGTGCCTTCACAAATCTCACCTCGTTTTTACCTACCTTTTCCACAAACTTTGGTAGCTGTCTCGTCACTCATTTTTGGCCCTTACTTGTTTAACCTCTTAGTAAATTTGTGTTTTCTAGACTACGACAGTTCCAGGTAAAGACAATGGTGCCACAAGGCTTCCAACCTATCTGTATACTGATCTTGAGAATGAAACCATCCTGTTTCTGGAACCCTTAGATAAGGTATCCAGAGATTTTTGCTCCTCAGCACTAGGCAGGACCTATGCCGACAAACTTAGCAGGATCCAGTTACAGAAGATGAACATTCACCCCTCTGAAGTCCCCTTAAGGTTAAGGATGGGGCAATGGGGTAGGAGATGGGACTTGACTCTAGAGGCAGGACTCGGCAAATGAACCAAATTTAGGACTAGCTAATAGAGGTCTGGAGTGGAAGCTGCTTTCCATAAGATTCATTCACCAGTGTGCCATGTCAGTTTCTCATGCCATGGCAGCACCCAGAATTTATACCACTTTCCACAGCAACAACCTGATGACCTGAAAGTTATCACCCTCATCCAAGAAATCTCTGCGTAAATTGCCCCTTACTTTGCATATACTTAGTACTGGGCATAAACATGACTGCAGAACTGCCTCTGAGCTGCTATTCTGGGGACCCTGGCCCTGCTGTGCAAGGAGAAGTGGATTTTTTTAAAGCAAAAGTACACTCCACAGGGTGGGAGAGGGCCAGAGCAAGGTCCATTTAGGTCTGTTGATGCTGTACACTGCCACTTCAAAAAAAGTTGCTGTTTAATGCCACCAGTTTGCCTTTGAATTCCTTCCTGGGTGAAGCCAAGAAACTTCCTGGGCTAATCTCAAATTTGGGGGATTGCCTGTCCTGCATCATCATCACCACCCTTTTCTGTTCCAGAAATGGCCAGCCACAAAGGACCACACCACCCTAACATGTTTATGTATTGGAAGATATGACTCACCTCCACAAAACAACGATCCTCCTTTATTTGCTTTGAAAATTTCCTCATTAATGCCCAGTCCCTTGTTATCTTGAACTAAGTTTCACCTAAAGCTGCTTCCATACATATTTTACGTTTGACTTAAAGGTTTCCCCATGTAGTGAAGCGTGACCTAACCCTAACTTGATATGTAAACAGACTGTAACCTAAACTGAAAGTACAGTGGTAAAACAAGTAGCCAAACCTCAGTCAGTCATAGAAACTGAATGGCCAGCCAATGAGGCTGAGAGCTGCCAAAATATGACCATATAGGGCAATTGCAAAGTGCAGCTTATCAGGTTATTTTTGTATGTCACTTCATTTACTCAGTATAAATATGACCAGCATGTGTGGTAGGGTGGAGCATTTTGAATCATTTTCAGTGGGGTCTGATTCAAGACTCAGTTGTAAAGTAAATTAAGGTCTGCAAAACTATATTTGTTGTAATTTTGTCTTTTCACACTTCCTATTTCGATGGCCTAAATAAAACCATCTTCTTAATTGCTGGGTGCATTATGTGATTGACAAAAAACAGGCCTGTGAGGGATGAAGAAGGAAGGGGTAGTAGTGGGAGATACTAACCTTCCATCAGTTTGCAAATAGGGCCTCATTTGATTCACTGGGGGATCCAGGGCTGGATGATCCTTTGAATTTATACTAAATTGAAGCAAAAATGCAAGCCTTTGTGTCAGACTGCCTGGCCTTTGTATCTCAGTTGTAGCCAGTTGTCCAGTCCCTGAAAGGGCTATCCTAGGACAGAGCAGGTCTGGGAGGCCTATGGCAACAACTTCCATCCAGGAGAGGCAGCTGGGAGCTGCTAGCAGCCAAATTCCCAGGAGCTGGGGTGGCGTCAGCACAGGGAATCTGGGCCCAGGTATCCTCTCCATGAATAGATGAATGAATACTCATGAATGCCAGTGAGTAAAATGGATGCAAGTAAATCTGGGAAAGGGGGAAAGACAGAGAAGACAGAGGAATAATTGGAGAAAGAGGATGGTGCATCCTCTACATAATTTTGGAGTGTGTTTTAAGCTGTAGTTCAAAAACTCTCTGGTTTGGCCTCTTAATGCATTCAACTTAATAACAAGCTAGTACTTATACTTCTGTTTCTAAATGAATTTGTAGTATACTAATGAATATTTAATGAATATAAAATTAGAAAGCCAACTGTCATAATTTGTTGCTATCAAATTAATAACAGCTTCAGTCTCTCCATTCTTTTCCCATTTTCTGTAGTGCATTTAATTTAGAAAACTTGTAAGTTCTTTCTGTAAATACACTGAAGATTGTACATGTATGTAAAAGAAAAATAAGTATTTTCCAGCTTTGTAAAAAACATTTTCCAGCTTTGTAAAAAAACACAAGAATGTATTTTTTTAAAAGACCTGGAGACCACGTACTTAAAGTGTAATCATTAAATAAATTAGCACCCTTATCTCTTAGTATCTGAGGGAGGGTAGGAAGGTAACTTCAGAAGGAGCCTTGCTCATAGTTACAAAACTAATTCCTATCATAAAGGCATGACAAGTTTATTTTTTCTCTGGATATAGACAATTATCTAAGCTAGAAAGTCACCTAAATTACCAAGCAAACTGAGAATAAACTGTGTGGCAAAGGCTAGTGTCAACTTACTTGAGGACTAGTTATTGCTTCTGTTAAGTACACGCATGTGATGTATCCATTTGTCTATATAAAAGGGTATTTTTAAAATTTTTTTAATCTTTAATTTTTGTGGGTACACAGTAGTTGTATATATTTGTAAGGTTCATTTGATATTTTGATACAGGCATGAAATACAACATGAGTAATTCATAGATAATGGACTATCCATCTGCTCAAACATTTAGCCTTTGAGCTACAAACAATTGAATTGCACTCTTTATTTTTAAATGTGCAATGAAATTATGGGTAATAGTCACCATGTTGGTCTATCAAATAGGAGGTCTTATTCATTCTATTTTTTGTTCCAATTAACCATCCCCACCCATCCCCAAGACTGCCATTACTATTCCCAGACTCTGCTAGCCATTCTTCTACTCTCTGTGTACATAAATAAGTTCAATTGTTTTGATTTTTAAATCCCACAAATAAGTTAGAACATGCTATGTTTGTCTTTCTATGCCTGGCTTATTTCACTTAACATAATGATCTGCAGCTATGTCCATGTCGTTGCAAACGACGGAATCTGATTTTTGTGTGTGTGTGGCTGAATAGTACTTCATTGCATATATATATTACATTTCCTTTATTCATTCATCTATTGATGGACACTTAGGTTGCTTCCAAATCTTCTATTGTAAACAGTGTCATAACAAACACAGGAGTGCAGAAATATCTTCGATGAAGACTTTTTCTTTCTGTCTTGTATATATCTAGCTTTGGGACTGCTGAATCATGGTAGCTCAATAGTTAGTTTTTGGAGAAAGCTCCAAATTATTCTCCATATTGATTGTTCTAATTTAGATTCCCACCAACAGTGCATGAGGGTTCCCTTTTTTCCACATTCTCGATGGCATTTTTTATTGCCTGTCTTTTGGAGGGAAGCCATTTTCAGTCAGGTGAATGGTATCGCATTGTAGCTTTGATTTGCATTTATTTCATGATCCATAATGTAAAGCATATTTTCATATGCTTGTCTGCTATTTGTGTGTCTTCTTTTGAAAAATGTTGAATCAAATATTTTGCCCATTTTTTAAATCAGATTATGCTTTACAGTATAGTATTTATTGTACTGTACAAATTAGACAACTCCCTGGCTACAGCCTGTGTTTACCGAAGGACCTGGGGCTCTCCTATTAGACAGTAGCAAAGCCAGCAATTCCTGTGTCCTTAAATTTAGGATGGTGAGGTGCCCCAGGCCCCAAGTGGGTCCACAGGTACCATTCAGGAGTCAAAGGACGAGAGCTGAAAACCTTAGAAGTCTACCTAGCATTCTATTATACTGTGGGTAAGCTGGCACTGAAACCACAAAACACAGTCTTTCACACTCTTCCCTCCCCTTTCTAAGGGCGGAGGAGCCTCACCCTGTATCCACTGGCAGCCCAGGCCAGAAAGAGTCCTGCTAAACTAGAAAAATTTGGATTACAATTCAGTATTTGGGTGGGGATACAGAACCAGACCATATGAGTAGGTAATTATGGTATCTTTGAATTTATATACCAGAAAACATTTACATTTACTATTAGCTTTCTGAGGAAAAGTCAAAATATAATATTTATAGTGAGTAGATAGCTTCTTTATTCAAGACTACCTGGGTTTGAATCTCTATGTCACAGCTTGCTGTGTGGCCTCCATTCCATTCCTCAGTCCCTAAGGATGCTGATAGCAAACTGTCAGAATCATAAGCTGCTCATGAGGGTTAAATTACCTTATGCATATAAAGTGCTTGATATTTAGTAAATGCTAAATAAATGTTAAATATGATTATTCGAAAATGTTAGATATCATTAGTGTTATTAGTAGTGTCATTCACATTTAGTGAAGCATTTCCATGCAAAAGATATATTCTTCATTTAAATGCGCATTGTTAATTTTTGTTTGTTTTGAGACAGGGTCTCACTCTGTTACCCAGACTGGAGTGCAATGGCTCCACCTTGGCTCATTGCAGCCTCTTCCATTTGGGCTCAGCTCTCCTGCCTCAGTGTACCGAGTACTGGAGACCACCAGCACACACCACGATGCCTGGCTATTTTTTTTGTATTTTTGGTAGAGATGGTGTTTTACCATGTTGCCCAGGCTGGTCTCGATCTCCCGACCTCAAGTAATCTGCCTGCCCCAGCATCCAAAAGCGATGGAATTACAGGCATTAGCCACTGTGCCTGGTCAAAATGTGCATTGATTTAAAGCTTACTAAAGTAAAATTATCTTTTGGGGTCTTTTGAAAATTAAGCTGTTTCTCAAAGAACTTAAAATAGAGCTACCTTTTAACACAATAATCCCATTATTGGGGATATACTCAAAAGAAAATAAATCATTATATCAAAAGACACATGCAGTCCTGTGCTCACTACAATATTATTCGCAATAGCAAATGCATGGAATCAACCTAGATACCCATCAGTAGGTGGACTGGATAAATAAAATGTGGTACATATACACCATGGAATTCTATGCAGCCATGAAAAACAATAGAATCATGTCTTTTGCAACAACATGGATGGAGGCGGATACCATAATCCTAAGTGAATTAATGTAGAAACAGAAAACCAAATACCAGATATTCTCGTTTATAAGCTGGGGTTAAATATTGAGCCCAGGTGGACATAAATGTAGAAACAATAGACACTGTAAACTACTAGATGAGGGAGGGAGGGAGGAGGGCCTATGTGGAAAAACTACCTATAACTACCTATTGGCTAGTAGAATCACTAACCAAGTGTAGCATACTGTATTCATGTAACAAACATGCATGTGTACCCCCGAACCTAAAATAAAACTCAAGAACATTAAGGTAGTGTAAGATGAAAATAATGTAATTAAGATCACTGTATCTACTATCTATGCATAAACATTTTTTTGAGTCGATAGCCTCAACTTTTTTTGAGTAGATACCAGTCTCAGCATTCGATTAAAATTTCAGCTAGAAAGACTAATTTCATTATCTTGGCTACTTTGTATGGTTTTGCACTTAGATTATAATGTGTTACATAGACCCAAACATTTAGCAATTACACCTAAATTAATGGAATTAGATACTTGGACACCTCCTTTAAAGGGTGTTTCTTTAACTAACTCAAGACTGTATTTTTAGTTTTAACCACAGCTGGGGCTAGAACCTTATATAATATGAGTCACTATCAGTGTTTTTTCTCATCACCATGCTACAGCTCATTTTCCATGCTTGTGCAAATATTTACTACTTGCCTATTGTATCAGGCTCCATGCTATTTCCAGATGATACCATGGCAAACAAGGTCAATTCTGAACCTTAAAGAAATTAGCAGTCAAGCTACCACACATCCTTGCCACTGTTCAAGTTATTATGTAATATAACTCTTATTTTTCAAGTGATATCAAGCTGAAAAAAACACAACTACTTTCTGCTATACACCAGGGAAATATAGTAGCAAATGTTAGACGTTTTGATGTAGAGAGTGACAGGCCTGGTGAGATATTCACACCCACAGGAAAGAGCTGTAGGGGGCAAGGCTCTCTGAGGCCGCACCAAAAATCACCAGTGAAAGGAAGATTGATAGAAGAAGAAGTATACACATTTATTTAAGGGGTGTATGTGGGAACCTTCAGAATGAAGACTCAAAGATACAGGTATTGATCGACTTATGACCTATGCAACTTATGACCATTCGACTTTCCGACCACAATCGCTAGCCACGACTGCACTGCGTCTGGCAGCGCAAATGTTGCCCAGCTGGGCATACGACAGTGCGGACCAGCTTCCGGCAGCATTACCATCTCCGCGTGCATATAGCCTACTCAACTTACGATCAAATCGTGTTACGACTGGTCTGTCGGAACCAATCGTGGTCGTAAGTCGAGCACTAGCTGTACAGGGGAAGCTGTCCATTTTATGCCTAGGAAGTATGCACAGAGGTACAGAAATAGGATTGGACAAAAAGGGTATAAACTAATACGAATGAACTGAGTGGGGAAAACACAGAAAGACCTGTATGTCTAGATTATTACTGGATTTCTTTGAGCAGCATTCTTCCTTCTGGGTGTGTGGCAGGGACCCCTCTGAAATGGGGGTCTTCTGACCTGCAATCAAACAAGGTAGATCAGACAATTTCTTTATGGCCAGTTTTTACACAGAAGATGGAGTGTAAATTAGAGTAATATTTTTAGGTTTTATCGCTGGCTTTGGGGAAATAGGTTTTGGTTTCTCTGGCACACCTTAGGGAAGGATTCTAGTTTCTGTGGCTAGCCTTGGAGGAGAATGAGACTGAGAGACAGGAGGGTACGAGAAGAATGCAGAAAAACTTTTGCTCCTGAGGGCTTCATTTTGGGGTATTGTTTTCTGAGCCCCAAAAGAACAAAATTACAGTTTATCATTTTGTAAACAGCTTTTCCAGGACAAACTCATCCACATCAACTGTCTAGGGGAGTTTATGCCACTTTCTTTTCAGTTCCCTACTGTGGTCCTACTAATCCCAGGTATGACACTCAAAAAGTGTAAGTCTGACCTGATTCCACAGGACACTGTATCAGAGAGTTGAAGAAAGACACTATGATCTCTCCTGAGATGTTTTCTTCTCTGAGCTCAGTGTTCTTTGTATATCATCCACTTGCTTCACCAGATCCATTCTCCACTCTTCTCCACGCTGCTTGGTGCTCCTGAAATGCTGACTTATACACACCATGGACTGTATTAATAAACTCTCTTGTTTTCTGGCATCGGGTTAGTTTTTAGTGAATGGTATATCCTTGCCGATGATTGGAGAAGGAGGAAAATGAAGTCAGAGTATTTATGTATCTGGCTACCTCCTTGCAGAATTTCTGTAGTCTTGTTTCATCCCTTTACCTAGATCATCACTTTTTGTCTGACAGTTCTCTACACACAGCTCCCTAATTCTCTAGATTCCAGTAATTGTCTCCCCATTCACCCTATCAAACTTAGGGTTAATCGCAGTTGCCTTCCTCTTTCCAACTCCAAGTTATTTCTTCTGGTTTCCCTATATGGTCCCATTCCTCTGCAATCAGTGTTAGACATTTATTAAACCCTTCTCTAATTTTCCCTATTTGAGTGTAGAGTTTGTTTCCCATCAGAACAATTCTTGATACAGTTCCTGCCATCACTTGCCCTACGACACCATTTCAAGTGTCAACATCACTCAAATTTCTTCCTTCCTCAAGTGACTATTTAATTTGCCTCTTTTCCTCTTAAAGGTCCACAACTGAAAATACTTATTCAAGTGTAGTCTGATCAACAAACAACAGAAAGTCACCTCTTGCTTTAGTTACCTTTCATGGAATTTATTCAAAGATACGAATAGCTTTTGAACAGCCTCTTCACATTCTTGGTTCACTATATATGCACTAATTGAAAACCTCTCAATTGATTTTTTGATACTACTGTTAAATCAAATGCTTCTCATTCTATTCATAAGATATTAGTTTTGGGATGCCAAGATTAGAGCATGCCAATGTTCTCTAGTAAATTTTTTCTTGTCAGATTAAAATCATAGGTAAAGTGGTCCACAGTCTAGCCTGTTTAAACTCCTACTGCATTTAAATCTTGTTATTGGAAAAATCTTCTAATCTTTGTGTTATTTTCAGACTTAATATATATATTGTCAAAATCTTTGTTCTAACCCACTGTCATGAATCTGTCAAAAAGAGAGGGCTGAGAATATCTGGATGACAAGTAAAAACATTAAAAAGATGTGTAACATCATTAGCCATCAGGAAAATGCAAACTCAGATCACAATTAGATATCAGTACACACCTTCCAAAAAGGATAAGTTTTTAAAAGTGACAAAACCAAATGCCAATGCAGATGCAAAGAAACTGGATCATGCATGCATTGCTGGTGGGAATGTAAATGATACACCTGCATTAGAAAGGTTGGAATTTTCATACACAACCAACTAGAGCAACATACTACCTATCATCTGGGTAATTATTACACAGAAATGAAATCTTATGTTCACATAAAATCCTGTGTGTGAATGATTATAATGGCTTTATTTGTAACAGCCAAAAACTAGAAACAGGCCAGATGTCCTTCAACAGGTAGAAAGATTTGGCAAACTGTGGTACATTTATACCATGGAATATCATACTCAGGCGTATAAAACAATAAACCATTCGTATATGCAACAACAAGGATGAATCCTTAGAGACTTATGGTGAGTGAAAAAAAAAAATCCAATATGGTTTGTATGTTTGTCCCCTTCAAATTTCATTTTGAAATGTAATTCCCCATGTTGGAGGTGGGGTCTGGTGGTAGGCGATTAGATTACCGAGGTGAATCTCTTATGTGATGAGTTCACGCTGAGTTCAGACATGATCTGCTTTTTAAAAGTGTGTGGCATCTCTCCTCTCTCTTTCTAGGTCTTTCTCTCACAGTGTGACGTGTCTGCTTCCCCTTCGCCTGCCATAATTGTAAGCTTCCTGAGACCCTAACCAGAAGCAGATCCTGGCACCACACTTCCTGTACAGCCTACAGAATTGTGAGCCAATTAAACCTTATTGCTTTATAAGTTACTCAGCTTCAGGTATTTCTTTACAGCAATGCAAGAACAGACGAACACACCGATTCCAAAAGGTTACATAACGAATGATTCCATTTATACAACATTCTCAAAATGACAACATTACATATGTGGAGAATAGTCATGACCAGGGATTATGAACTGGAGAGGAAGGTTGGGGGCAAGTATTAAAAAGCAACATGAGAGATCTTTCGTGTTGATGAAATGGTGGTTGTCCCCGAATCTAGGCATATGATAAAGCTGAATATAACACACACACACACACACACACACACACACACACACAGATGAACACATGTAAAACTGAGGAAATCTGAATAGCTGGAGTGTATTAATGTCCTTTTTCTTTTTTTTTTTTCTTTATTGTGCTTTAGGTCCTGGGGTACATGTGCAGATCATGCAGGATGATTGCATTGGTACACACATGGCAAGGTGGTTTGCTGCCTCCATCCCCCCGTCACCCACATCTGGTATTTAATGTCCATTTTCTGGTTATGATGTTGTACTATACTTTTGCAAGATCTTATCACTGGAGGACACTGAGTAAAAGATACTCTGGTATTTCTCCATGGTATTTTGACATGCTAACAGATATATTAAAAGGCATTCAGTATAATTAATCATAAGAGAAATGCCTATTAAAACCACTGTATCCCTTCATACTCGTTAAGAACGCTGTTATCAAAAAGACAATAAATAGCAAATGTTGATGAGGGCGTGGAGAAGAACGAACCCTAGTACACTGTTGGTGGAAATGTAGACTGGTATAACCATTATGTAAAACAGTATGGAGGTTACTAAAGAAATTAAAAAGTTGGCTGCTGGGCATGGCGGCTCACGCCTGTAATCCCAGCACTTTGGGAGGCTGAGACAGGCATATCTCTTGAGGTTAGGAGTTTGAGACCAGCCTGGCCAACATAGTGAAAACTCATCTCTAGTAAAAATACAAAAATTAGCCATGTGTTGTGGCACGTGCCTGTAGTCCCAGCTACTCAGGAGGCTGATGCAGGAGAATCACTGAACCAGGGAGATGGAGGTTGCAGTGAGCCAAGATTACGCCATTGCACTCCAGCCTGGGCAACAGAGTGAAATTCCATCTGAAAGAAACAAAGTGACTACCATATGACACAGCAATCCTTCTTCTGTATAAATACCCAGAGGAGATGAAATCACAGCCTCATAAAGATATCTTCACTCTTGGCTGGGCACAGTGGTTCACACCTGTAATCCCAGCACTTTGGGAGGCCCAGGTGGATGGATCACCAGGTCAGGAGTTCAAGACCAGCCTGATCAATATGGTGAAATCCTGTCTCTACTAAAAATACAAAACTTAGTCAGGTGTGATGGCACATGCTTGTAGTTCCAGCTACTCTGGAGGCTGAGGCTGGAGAATCACTGGAGCCCAGGAGACAGAGGTTGCAGTGAGCCTAGATCACACCGCTGTACTCTAGCCTCGGTGACAGAGCGAGACTCTGTCTAAACAAAAAAATATATCTGCAGTCTCATATTCATTGTAGCATTATTAATAATAGCCAAGATATAGAAACAACTTAAATGCCCATCAATGGATGAATGGATTTAAAAATGTGATGTGTGTGTTGGGGGTCAGGGAGGTGTAGTTAGAACAAAATATTATTCAATCTTAAAAAAGAGGAGATCTTCACATTTGCCACAACATGAATGAACCTGGAGAACATCACAGTAAGTTAAATAATCCAGACAGAAAGAAAAAGATTCAATGATCTCGTAGGTAGACTGTATAACTTAGGGGCTCAAATAGACTGAGGTAGAGAATGAAACATTGGAGGTGGAAGGGAAAATGAGGGGATGTAGGTTGAAGGGCACAAAATAGCAGATACGTAGGATGAACAAGTATAGAGATCTAATGTACAGGGGTCTACAGGAAATTGTCATATGAATTTTTCTTAAATAAGATTTTTATTTTCACACACTTAAAAATCTGAGAAGGGAGATAAGCTAATCTGCTTTACCATAGTAACAACTTTAGTTTCTGTATTCCATAATATGTTATGAACCTCAAATATACACAACAAAATTTCTTTAAAAATGAAAATCCATCACACTTCTACATACTAACATTGAACATGTGGAAATCAAAATTAAACACATGATACTACGTACAGTCACTTGAAAGAAAATGTAATACTAAGGTATAAGTTAAAACATGGACAAGAAGGTGGGTACAAATATTAAAAATCAAAATATCTTCCTAAAATTTAGAAAATACAAAAATGTACCTGACATATCCATTTACAAAGGAAGAACAGATTAGACATACATAGATGCATCTTAAAAACAGGGCTGAGTGAAACATTAAGTATTGATGATGGATACATAAATTGAAAACGAATGTCCACAAACAATAAGAAACATGTATTGACCCTCATACAGACAAAAGGATGCACATCAATGCATTACAATGATCGCCAATGTAGACAAGAGGAATAAAACTGGGCCATGGAAATAAAGGAGAGTGAATGAGTAAATAAACAGGAACGGGTCTTGAACAATTAACCCAAGGAATACACCTCAGCCCTCTACACTTGATGCCAAAACCACACTGCTGTATTTCCTTCAATAAAAATAGTATTTTTTTCCAGGGGAAGAATTCCTAATCATTGACATTCTATGGAAATGCTGGTGTATGGAGGTGGTAATAAAAATAATCGACTTTTACTTGGATGCTTGTGTTCAAATTCTCTGTAGACTATGCTTTCGTTTATTGCCTGCAGTAGACAATGGCCACTCCCAGTGTCCCACATTTGGTAGGCTACTGCTCCACCTAGAGTTTCTTAACAAGAAAATGTGCTAGTATTGGGACCATGGCCTCCAAACACCATCATTTTAGTGTGCATGGCATGCTGTCTTACTTTATGTAGGGTGGAAGTTTTTGGTCCTTTTGAGAGGCTTCACTTGCTCACAGCATTGGGTAAGTTACAACTCATACCACCATGATGTATGTGGACTGGAGGTGGTGATTTTGATGTCTTCCTTTGGGAAAGAGTGTCACTGTCACCTACATACAACACAGAACGTTATATATGCCCTTCTACACATTTACATGCTCCAAGAAACACCAAGTCCTCTTCTTCCTCTCCTGTGAGATAAAATTTTAAGAAGAAATTTGTCTGCAGCAATCAGTCCTCCCCTAGTGCTTATTTGCAATGTCTGGCTAACTTTCAACCTGTGGGTCTGTCCGCCAACCCTATGAAACCTCATACCCCTCCCTTCCCAAATGCCTGCCTCTCCCTTTCTCTTCCTCCCCACCATCAGAAAACAGGCAGAGAGATACACAGTCATCAGCTGCTAAGACTTGATTTTATTTTAGTCATCATCAGTGGTGATGATTTTTTTTCTTTACTTTTTTTTTTTTTAGACTAGTCGAGTGCAGTGGTGAGAAGGGGGGAAAGAGTAGAATAAGGAGTTTGATCTGTAACTGATTGTGAACAATCAATTGAGATCCTTTCTCCATGTTTGACTAATCCTTTTCGCTGTCATCTGATGTCGAAGGGATGTTTTTATTGGACTTCCAACTCTCTTGAGGTCTTTCAGACTCTGTGTCTTCATCCTCCTCTGAGTATTCTTCACATGATTTTAAGTCATCCTCCTGTGAAGTTTCTTTATCTGAGTCTTGGTTTTTATTCATCTCCTCTTGGATTGGATCCATGGAGTTCTCTCCATGGATGTCTAGGTCTTTGTCCTTCTCAGAAACTCCTTCCAATATCGTTGGATTTTTATTCTTCTCTTAGATTGGATCCAAGGAGTTATTGTCAAGTTGTTCATTCTTCTTTCGATTTGAATTTATTTTCTTATCCTTCCCGTAGTAAAACACTGATGTTGTTGGGTGTTCTGATTTTTTTTTCCTTTTTTAAAGTTCTGATTTTTTTTGTTCTTTTTGAATTTGGTTCAGAGTCTAAGACTCTGTTCGGTGTCTCCTGTGTCTGGTAAGAAAACAGGGAGAGGCCAGAAAGACATTACTTAGGGTGAATAGGATAGAGACTGGATAGCCAGGGGTGTTTTATGAGAAGGAATGCAGGTTGAGAAAGGATTTTGTGCCAGAGAAGAACAAGGTGGAATCATAGGGTAGAGATCTATAGGGAAGAAGAAGAGGAGCATGGATGTCTAGGTCTTTGTCCTTCTTGGAACCTGGTTCCAATATGGTTGGATTTTGATTCTTCTCTTGGATTGGATCCATGGCGTTCTCTCCATGGATGTCTAGGTCTTTGTCATTCTCAGAAGCTCCTTCCAATATCGTTGGATTTTGATTCTTCTCTTGGATTGGATCCATTGAGTTCTCTCCATGGATGTCTAGGTCTTTGTCCTTCTCTGAAGCTCCTTCCAATATCGTTGGATTTTTATTCTTCTCTTGGATTGGATCCATGGAGTTCTTGTCAAGTTGTTCATTCTTCTTTCGACTTGAATTTATTTTCTTATCCTTCCCGTAGTAAAACACTGATGTTGGGTGTTCCGAATTTTTTTTGCATTTTTAAAGTTTGTTCAAATTTTTTTGTTCTTTTTGAGTTTGGTTCAGAGTCTAAGACTCTGTTCAGTGTATCCTGTGTCTGATAACAAAACAGGGAGAGGCCAGAAAGACATTATTTAGGGTGAATAGGATAGAGACTGGATAGCCAGGAGTGTTTTATGAGAAGGAATGCAGGTTGAGAAAGGGTTTTCTGCCAGAGAAGAACAAGGTGGAATTACAGGGTAGGGATCTATGGTGATGAAGAAGAGGAGCATGGCTAGGGTCATCTGTATCAGTGCAAACTGCACCATTTTGTAAGCTCTTTGTTATTTTGCAGGCCTTGGTCAAAGTGAAACATTCCATGGGGGTTCAGGCTGTGAGAAACATCCTGCCTAACCACCTCACCACAAGGCGGTCATAGGCTCAACTAAAAAAATATTTCTATCACATCTTGCTTGGCAGAGTTCTAAGGAATATCGCCACAGTGATATTCCATCAGAAAAAGGGCCAAACCACCTGATCATAATAAGCACATCTCATAAATAACCTGCTGGTCGGCAAACCGTACTGCCCAGATCCCTCCCATCCATACCTGTAAGTACCCCAGCCTGTAAGCAGTGGTGGGCTCTGGCATTAAAATAAAAGGGGTAGAATTGTAGGAACCACATTACGTGGAGGCCTGGAATTTACTTAATATGTCCCACTCCAAGATAGGGGTAGGGCACTGAGGGATAACCAGGAAAGAGTGGGTGAAGCGGGGTGTTGAATAGTTTGTATGATGAAAGACCAGTCTGTGCCTAGAGGGGATTCCATTGAATCTCACTGTAGATGTAGAAGAACTGAAAAGTGGTCTAAAATATTCTGGTAAAACTCAGTAACTAGTTTTCTTATTGAGTGCCGCCCCCTATCTGTGAGTCTATCTTTTACCCTTACCTTCCCTTTAAAACCTAACAATCTTACCTTGTCATTTTCGTTTATGTCACCGGGGCTCTTCCTCTTCCCCCACTGGTACCAGCCTTTAGATGTTCCGTGATATTACAGAATGTCTATAATATGCTTTTAAAGAGGGTAGGCTTGCACAGCTGTATAGAAACTTCCTAGTGGGCTGTCCCAGAGCTCCTGTTTGCCCTACATATACCCTCCTGGTGACAAAGCAAAGCCACACCCTTGAGCTTTGTTTGACAGTGTCCCAGCCAATCGCAGTCCTAGGATGGCTTTGACATCACAAAGTACCACCCCTGACAACTCCCTGGGCTTGGGGGCAAAGGATGAAAGGGATGTAGAGAAAACCAAATGCTGTTTTTGTTTCAACATGCCCGCCAGAAATTGGTATTACACGTCAGACAGACTTTTCTTCAAATCTCATCATGGCAGCCTATTGACCTGACCGTGGAGCTAGGAATTTATTTCAATCCATTGAGCAGTCTAAATTAGTAATACTAAATCAAACCATAATTATATCCCTAGTCCAAAATTATATGTCTAATCTAGAACTTCAAAAGAAAACTTAACCAGTTCAACACACTCCTGTGTAATTTCTTTTTACAAGTGCTCTTCACAGTTACCAATAAGCAATTCACTTTTAATTGTACAATCATTTTCTGAACCAAGATGTAAAGTCATCTATGAGGCAAAAGGAAGATCCCTCCCATCAGCTAAGGTAACATGAACTGCACATAAATTAGGAAAACATTCCTAGGACTGGCACCACAAAAAGCAGTAGCCAGTAAAGTAGCATTTTTTTTTTTTGAAAACCTTTCCGGTTCCCACCCACCCTGCCGAGAACTGCAGCACATACTTTTCATCTGCAAACTTCTCAGCTGTGAAGTCCACCTGCCTCTCGGTCTCATAGGGCCGGTATTCCCTGTAGGGTCTCCGCTCGGCTCTTTCAAGGGTCCCCTCGGGCCCACGGCTATCATTCCATCCTTGCTGCTCCCCTCTTCTAGGAGTCCACTTCTGGCCTACCAGAAAATCAAAGCAGAGAGCTGGAACACAACGTCTGCGAGAGTATTAAACTTTACACGTACTTGTAAATTTTAAGTTGTTCATACTACAACTGCCCACAGTCTACTACTTTTTAATAGAACATTACTATTAAATCATGCTTTCCCTATATCCTAGAAAGTATATGACAAACTAGGCTCACCTATAATTACAGGCACCTCCCAAAAGCTGTGACAGTCGTGGGTATATTTTACTAAATACGCTACAGTTCACAAAAGCAGCTTGACAAAATACAGTATGTAAGCCCTGTCTAGAAAATGAAAGAATACCCTATATTTCAGACTGTACTTTTAGAATCCCAACTGCACATAAAACCATGGCAACTATGGCTTATCACTGGCATACTACTAAGGTTGTTGTTTTTATTTACTTACTTATATTTGAGACAGAGTCTCACTCTGTCACACAGGCTGGAGTGCAGTGCACTGTACAATCTCATCTCACTGCAACCTCTGCCTCCCGGGCTCAAGCAATTCTGTGCCTCAGCCTCCCGAGAAGCTGGGATCACAGGCATGCACCACCACACCCGGCTCATTTTTGTATTCTTAGTAGAGACAGGGTTTCACCATGTTGGCCAGGCTGGTCTCGAACTCCCAGCTTCTAGCAATTCACCCACCTCAGCCTCCTGAAATTACATGGATGCTTTAAACATCTCACCTTGGCCTCCTGAAATTACCAGGGTTACATGGATGAGCCACCGTGCCTGGCCAAGGCTTATGTTTTTATTTTGAAAACAGATTTTCCTGCTATTCTATGAGATGTATAGACTTGCATTAGAACTTCTTGATATGAACCAAAACCTGCTATTTGCCAACTTGCCCGAGAGTCAGCCAGTACTTGAGGACATCTCTTTTGTCCCCCGAGAGTCTGGCACTTAGACGCGATGCTGGGACCAGAGACTCTGGTCTTTTCCTCTCGCCTTGCTCTACTCCCCTCTGGTTTTAATGCTTTAAACATCTTAAGCAAAGTCTAAGTTTGAAGCCATCTGATACTTGGTAAATACATTGTGGAGAACTTTCTCATGTCTTTAATCTTTAAAAGTCTATCTTTTTTTGTATAAATTTAAAAGATCTCACTGTGCAATTTTTACAATAGTGGCTTCAGTTTTTCTTAGTACAAATTACTCTTCACATTAGTTGCATAACTATAAAATATTACATGTATTCAAGTTAATGGATTTTTTTTTTTTTTGAGATACAGTCTTGCTCTGTTGTCCAGGCTGGAGTGCAGTGGCGTGATCTTGGCTCACTACAGCCTCTGCCTCTGGGTTCCAGCGATGTTCCTGCCTCAGTCTCCTGGGATTA
>NW_016107807.1:13783-14879 GCF_001604975.1 Cebus imitator | reverse complement strand
GCACATGCGTTGAGCGTTCAGAATTGGAAAAGGCGTTCAAAATGTAAGGTAGAAAAAGCCACTATGAAAGTTAATTATCTGATAAGTTGAAAATTATAATAGGTCATGACATAACGCTCATCAGAAAATCTGTCAACGGTAACAATACTTTCCCATAGCTTTACCTCAGTGTAAAAAGAGTTATTTTAACACAGTTTCAGATTTCCTATTTCCAACCTACAGTTTTAAAAAACATCTTTTAATATCTCCACTCAACTACACAATTACTTAGCTGCTTATCCCACCTTTCTGCTTCCTCCAATTTTGTTGTTGTTGTTTCGGGTTTTTTGCTTTTTTGAGATGGAGTGTCACCCTGTCACCCAGGCTGGAATACAGTGGAGCAATCTCAGCTCACTACAACCTCCGCCTTCCGGGTTCAAGCTATTCTCTTGCGTCAGCCTCCTCAGTAGCTGGGATTACAGGCATGTGCCACCACGCCCGGCTAATTTTTGTATTTTTAGTAGAGACGGGGTTTCACCATGTTGGTCAGGCTGGTCTCGAACTCCTGACCTCATGATCCACCAGCCTCAGGCCTCCAAAGTGCTGGGATTACAGGTGTGAGCCACTGTACCCCGCCCCTCCAAGTTATTTTTTAATTGTGTCAATTAAATTTGTAATTCATCAAACTTAAAATAGGACATCTACCGTACACCATATAAAAGCCTTCTCCAACAGTATAAACTGAAAACTGTTAAATACAACTGGCAACTTATTAGAATAATTATCAATATCAAGTAAACATTTCATTTTCCCTCCCAAACCCCCCAAAACAAAGATAATTAGAATAATTATCAGTTTCAGGCAAACATCTCATTCTCCCTCCCAAGCCTCCCACAACAAAGATAATCAGCATCCAATTTTTTCCTCACAATTTAGTACTAAGAGATCAACACTGCCAGGAATTGGGCTTGTTTTTCTGTGCTGGATCAGCAGCTCCAAGTGGAGAATGCAAGCACTGCATTTCACTAACCTTTCCAATAAAAGGCTGGCACATGCATTCATCACCATCTAAACCAAGCCCATGTAAAGAAACAGAATACAATAAAAATTACAGTAC
>NW_016107807.1:0-12823 GCF_001604975.1 Cebus imitator | reverse complement strand
TACTTGAAAAAGAACTTCAATGATAAAATTTCCATTCTAACTACAAAATCAACTAAATATCTGTAGTTGATTTCAAAAGCCAGATCACTTAGACGGAACAACTGACAGAAAAAAAGTTATGAGTGTACCACATGACAACAGCAAGTGCAGGAAACAGGTTGCAACCCAGTTTGTATCATTTAAGTTTAGAAAGAAAAGAAATAGCCCCGTGCATTTATGTATATAAATGCAAAGTGTTAGCAGAAAAAATAAGAGGATTTTCACTTAACCTTATGCATTTTGGAACTGCTTAAAATTTTTATCACAAAAATGCATGACAATTTTTAAAAGGCTAAAAATCAATGTATTAACAGTACTAACTTGTCTCACGTTTCTCGGAATAGAAGACGTATTTTCATTCGTTAAAATACAAATGGAGAAGAAAAACTTAGCCATCCTCAGTTCTTTTATCATATTCATGTAAATACGTTTAAGAGAAAAAACATAAAAAAAAAAAAACAGGATGTAAAATGCACAATGTATCTCCAGTCTCACAGTTTAGATAGGCTCAGAAATTTACTGGCCTACCAAAGAGTCCTGAGACAGTCAATAACATTTTTTAAAATCATTTTCAACATCTTTACTGCAGTGACTTGATTCTCGAGTGATGACCCTGGATTTAACTTTTCACAAATAAAGGTCAACATGATCCAGCTGCACATCAAAGCCCGAATACTTAAACCTGAGAGCTTTCCACAAAGCTGCGATGCACAATCGTTATCAAACAAGGAACAAACCAATAAAACCAAGTTGAACACACTGCCAAACGTTGGCAGGAGTGGTCAAACTACATATCTTAATCGTAACACTCTGCAAACCTTGGGACCGCTGTCTCATTTAAAGAAAACAGAGGAAACACAGGTGCAGTGTTGCCGGCTCTGCCACTGACGCAGTTCAGGTGAGAGAATGAACTCTCAAGCACCCTCCCCGACCGCAGGCAGCAGGACACCACGCTGCGCACTGGTTTTGCTTGCTCAACAGCGAGTGGGGAACTCTGAATATTCTTAATGGAAAGGTTAAAACCGCTTTTCTTAAAGCGGCCTTAAGTTATTTATAAGTTCCACATCCCATCAACACCACACGAAGTACTGAAATACGATGCCCGCTGCCTGCTGGACGCTACCGGCCGGGGAAGGGGCGAAGGCGCCAGGTCGGACCGCGCCAGGGACCCCGCCCGCCCCGCCCGGCCCGGACGTCACAGGCCGCCCCGAGGTCGCCCAGGCCTCCCGCATCACAGAGACCCCCCAGCCCCGGGGCCAGGCGCCCTCCTCTTACCTACCGACCTCAATCCTGCAGAGGCTGGGCTGGAGGATGCAGAAGGTCCCCGCCAGCTTGGATGTGGGCGCCCCGGGGTAGCGACCTCAGCGTTCGCCCCCACACGCCACCCCAGCAACCTCCCTCAACTTTGTTCAACTTGCCGTAAAGGCTCAGTACCAGGGTTGGGGGCTCCACCCCACCCCACCCCACCCGAAGCCTGCGCTTCTCCCGGAGCCCCGCATCCGGCTGCTGACGGCTGGAAGGGGTGTGACCCCCGCCCCTCTCCTCCTACCTTGGGCGGCCACCAGGACCCTCAACTCTCCCGGCTTTTCCCCGGCCCCGCCTCCGGGAACCGGCCCCGGGACCCCAGCCTCACAGCGGGACGCGCCGTGGCCTCCCCCGGACCCCCCCGTACCCGGCGCCTGCATGCTACTAACTCAGCCGCCGCGGCCGCCGCCGCCCTCCCGGCGCTACTTAGCTGGCAAGTAACAGTTAAGGCCGCCGCCGCCCGCCCAGCCTCGCCCGACAGCCAATCAGCGCGCGGGGAAACACCCCCTTTCCGACCGGCTGGCCCGGAGGCCCAATCACCGACCGGCTGCTGTTACGTCAGGCGACCTGAGCCCCGCCCCCTCCGCGCAACAGGGAGGGGCGGGGCCCAGGGGCGGAGCTGCTGGCCGGAGACACCGCCGCTGTCCCGGCGGCGCGGACTGGTGGTGCGGGTCCGGCTGCGTGTGTGTTCTCCCCGGACCGCGTCCGTGTTTCTTATCGGCCACTCTGCTTTGAGCTTATGCATACATTTAGCCGCTCAACAGCTGCTTATTGCGCACTTACCGTGTGCCAGGCGTTATGCTGCGGGAAATAGTGGCTCCGTGTTCGCACAGGTCTGTCTGTAGGTGGAGAAAAAGTGCCCTGAAGGACAGGCGCACAGCTCTCTACGGGCTTGCAGCAGAGGGACCTGACCTAATTGGCAAGTGACAGTTAAGCCGAGAGAGAGGGGTGACAAGGGGCCGGAGGTGGAACAGCAAGTGCAGCAGTCTCGAGGTGGGGTGTGCACAGCCTATTCAAGCTCAAAGTCTTCCCTATTCTAAGAGCAGTGGGAAGCAAGTTTTGAACATGAGCAGATTTGGGTTTGAAAAGGCCACCCGACCTGCACTGTGAACTAATAGTNATTGCGCACTTACCGTGTGCCAGGCGTTATGCTGCGGGAAATAGTGGCTCCGTGTTCGCACAGGTCTGTCTGTAGGTGGAGAAAAAGTGCCCTGAAGGACAGGCGCACAGCTCTCTACGGGCTTGCAGCAGAGGGACCTGACCTAATTGGCAAGTGACAGTTAAGCCGAGAGAGAGGGGTGACAAGGGGCCGGAGGTGGAACAGCAAGTGCAGCAGTCTCGAGGTGGGGTGTGCACAGCCTATTCAAGCTCAAAGTCTTCCCTATTCTAAGAGCAGTGGGAAGCAAGTTTTGAACATGAGCAGATTTGGGTTTGAAAAGGCCACCCGACCTGCACTGTGAACTAATAGTTTGGAGAGAAATACAAACGGATGCAGGGAAGCCAAACGTGATTGTTGCAAAGCTGCGGGGAATTGCTGATAGTGACTTGGATTAGGATGGTGGCAATGGAGGTGAAGAGAGTGGACGGATTCAGAGACTTGGTGATGAGCTAGATGTAGTGATGAGGAAGAAGAAGGTACGGTGGCTCTTATGTTCCTGGCTCCAGCATCTGGTGGGAGTATTAGTCACCACTGGAAGAGACTACTTTCATGAGAATGATGAATTCAGTCTTGGACACGCTGATGTTTGGATATTTGTTTTCTTTTGAGATACTCAGTTGAGGCCTGGAGTTTAGAGAACGCTGGACTGGACTTCCTCCAGGAAATCTGGCATGGGCACCGATGCAGACACGCTTGGCTGCCTTTCCTGCAGCCGTTCTTTTTCCCTCTTACATTTTTCCAGCGCCTGTATTTTTTTCAGGCATCATACTCCCCAGGGGAAGCGGCCCCTTCCAGCCTCCAACTTGATTAATCATAAATTATTCATAGCACCTGATTCCAATTCCTTCTCAGTAACTGGCTTAGGAATAGGCTGTGGGGCAATTTGGGCAGAACAGATCTGAGAAGTATTCTGGGAAAGTTTCTCTTGCACCTAAGAAGGGGTTGAGAAGGGATCTTGGTGTTGTAGTTTGGTGATGACCAGTTCAAAGATGCCAAAGAGAACTCTGGCCTGAAGCAGTGCTTCTCAAAGTGTGGTTGGTTTCTAATGCATGCAGGGATTCTGGTTCATTGTGATAAAATACACATGCAATTTACTGTTTTTACAGTGTAAAAGTGTAGAATTCAGTGACATTTACTAAATTTGCAATTTTGTACAACCATCTCCACTATCTCGTTCCAGAACATTTCATTGGCCCACAGGAAACTCCATGCCCATTAAGCAGTTACTTTCCAACACTCCCAACCCCCACTTGTTTCTTGGTCCGTGTTCCGTGAGAGAACATGATGCCTGGGTGGCTGTTCCTTAGTGTGGCCAGGAGGATTGCAGAGCAGAAGGATGGAGAAAGCCTAGATCCTTGGTGATGTGGAGCTGCCCACTGGACCCACTTGGGAACCTCCCTACTTGAGGCTTATGATGTAAGGTGACAGACGTGACTGCGCTTAGTTGTGTTTGCTGGTTTCATCTGAAAGCATCCAATTAGAGCATCTTGCCCAGGTGCTCTGTGACCAGCTTTTACTTTCCTTTAATAGCATATGGAAAAGGAATTCCTAATCCTAAATGCTGTCAAGCCTGTGTTTTACTCACTTACTGAATTTTGTGTTATTCCCACGGAGGACAGGGATGATGCCTCTTATTCATTGCAGTTTGTATTCCCAGGGCTTGGCGTTCTAGGCAGCTAGAGAGTAGGTTTTCAGTAAATATTTGTTGAATGGTTGAAGAATTTAGGATGTTTGGTCACCTCCTTTTGAGTGAGCAGAGATTAATGCCTATACTTTCTACCCAGAAGAATTAAAAGCAAGTTTTCAAACAAAAACTTACATATGAATATTCATAGCAGCACTACTCACAATAGCCAAAAGGCAGAAACAACTAAAATGCATGCCACCTGATGAATGGATTTAAAAAAATGTGGTACAACAAATTATTTGGTCATAAAAAGGAAGTACTGATATTTGTTACAATATGGATGACACTTGAAAACATTGTGCTAAGTGAAAGACAAAAAGGGCCACATGTTGTAGGATTCCATTATGTGAAATGTCCAGAATCTATAGAGACAGAAAGCAGATTGGTGGTTCTCAGGCATGGGGGTTGGGAGTGTTGGAAAGTAACTGCTTAGCCGGCATGGAGTTTCCTGTGGGCCAATGAAATGTTCTGGAACGAGATAGTGGAGATGGTTGCACAAAATTGTGAATTTAGTAAATGTCACTGAATTGTACACTTTAAAATTGTAAAAACAGTAAATTGCATGTGTATTTTATCTCAATGAACCAGAATCCCTGCATGCACTAGAAACCAACCACACTTTGAGAAGCACTGCTTCAGGCCAGAGTTCTCTCTGGCATCTTTGAACTGGTCATCACCAAACTACAACAGCAGGGAATCACAACCATGTGAGAGAAGGGCCTATCTTCCCGCTGGGCATCTGGAATTAGCCTGCTCCCCTGTTTTCTTCCTATCTTCCTTCCAGCGTAACCAGCCACTGTAAGTTTGTAAAGCATGCCCTGTGAGCACTGGTGCCTCAGTTCCAAGTCACAGATACCCAAAATGGTTGTAAGAGAACCAACTCTGGTTGCTTCAGGATTCAGAACACCTTTAGAAACACTGAAATAGAGATGAGTAATCTCTATCTGGTGTTAGCTGGCCATAAGTTTCTTTCTTCCTTTTTTTTTTTTTTTGTATTTTTAGTAGAGACAGGATTTTACCATGTTGGTCAAGCTGTTCTCAAACTCCTGACTTCAAGTGATCTGCCCACCTCCCAAAGTGCTGAGGTTACAGGTGTGAGCCACTGTGCCCGGCCATAGCCATGAGTTTCTTATGGGGCTACTGATTACTGCTGCACAATTTACTGACAGTAGCATTAAGCAGCCTCATGTTTTTTACTGACCGTTTTTTCTGCTGGGAGATTGCATCCTTAAATGCATTCCTAAAATACAGCCCTACCACATCAGCATAAGTTATTCACAACGTTGTGTTTAATGTGGGCAGTTTAACAGACTGATCCTTCTCATAATCTGAGATATGAAAACAGCCTTTAGTGATCGTAATACCAAACAAAAACACACATTCGTATAGCATTAAGAAACAAAGCACATCGAAAAAGCAGTGAAGTGTGGATGCTCAATAATACCACCAGCCCTTCCATGGTCATTATCCATATTTCAGTACTTATTTATTACCACCAAAGGAAATGCAGTGAAGCCAAACTGTATACAAGATGTAAATTACCTTGAATTACTTAATAGGGGAGCCTCATTAGGAATAACAAAATACACTAACATCTTCCAGATTGACTTGGAATTCACAAAACAATTAATTGAGAGTTTAGACACATGTGGCTTCATTACTTTCGATTACATTCAGGGAGCAACACCTGGGTGGGAGCCAAGGCGGAGAGGCCAGGTCAGGCTGGCAAGAATGTGAGTTCTTGTTAATTACCAAAGCACTGCGTTCAATCTGCTCTGTTTTGCCACTAGAGTCCTGCTCTCTCCCTCCTTACCTGTTTCTTGTCCCTAAAGTTAGGATGATTATAACCTGTCTTAAGTTCCTCATATAGTTAAATGGAAGGCAAGACCAAAGGAGTCAATGGAAAAGGTAAAAATAAATCTCACTGTCTTATCATTGTTTCCACTTACATAATATATGCAAGAGCAAAAGTATTTTTCCTATCTCTAAAAGGATCCGATCTTTTATGCGAGCTTAGTCAATTATGACAGGACCAGTGAAGTTACATAATAGTTCCCGGTTTCACTACTCCAAGGGTGATAAGTGAATTCGAATTCAGTTTCCCACAACAAATGAATAAAGCAAGTATATAGGCTCAAAGTCGGGAGTTGTAGAACCATAAACTATTAGGTAACAAATCTGGATGCACCAGGAGAACTTCTAGCAGGTGGAAATCCATTCATGATGATCAGATACACAATGTTTAAATCAGGATATAATTTCCCCAACCTGCTAATAATATTTGTATCCTTGGTGTTGTTGAAGGTCTTTCCAGCTTGTTTTCTTATGCCAAGGTGTTACAGGATAGCTTAGTGCTTTGTATCCTCAAAGCAATTGTGCCAATAGAAGTTTTTTATTCTCTCAAGTTCCTACGATTAAAAGTTTGATCTCTAGTTGCAACTTTCATCAAGGCCAAATAAATAATTGGGGATTTAGAACTTTTTATTTCCTCGTTTATTGTAGATCCTTCAAGTTGTGAGCAACAGAAAACCCATCTGGAATAAGTAAAACCAAGGACTTTGTTGGCTCAATTAAAAAAAAGTCCACCAGTCATGGTGGCTCACTCCAGAAGTTCCAGACCACCCTGGAACTTCTGAGCTACGGTGATTTGCCCACCTCAGCTTCCCAAGACTACAGCTTCCCAAGATTACAGCCATGAGCCACCAGGCCCGGCCAACTTGACTTTATTTACTTGTTGTTGTTCTTGTTATTATTATTTAATTATTTGAGGTGGAGTCTTGATCTGTTGCTCTGGCTGGAGTGCAGTGGTGCAATCCCGGCTCACTACAGCCTCCACCTCCCAGGTTCAAGGGATTCTTCTGCCTCAGCCTCCCCAGTAGCTGGGATTACAGGAGTTTGCCACCACACCCAGCTAATTTTTGCATTTTTAGTAGAGACAGGATTTCCCACGTTGGTCAGGCTGGTCTCAAACTCCTGGCCTCGGGTGATCCACCCGCCTCAGCCTCCCAAAGTGCTGGGATTACAGGTGTGAGCCACCGCACCTGCCAACTTGACTTTTTAGTGCATGCACAGAAGTCCCGGAATTGAATCATGGGCCTGTCCTGGGTCACACATACACCATTGAACCCGGTTGCTGTACTGAAGAGGATTTAATTCTCTGTTCATCCAGGCCTGATCACCAGCTCAAGCTGGAGTCTGATTGACGTCAGCACCCCCCTGAACCATGGGAAATGAGAGCTGAGGGGGTGGTTCCCTGAGGAAAATAAGGTTTCTAAACCAGAAGGTAGGAATAGATGCTGGGCAGGTAGCAAACAGAATTCCTTGCACGTGATGATAAGCGTGAACGTGGCATTGCTGTGCCTCTTGCCACACTGGACTCGCCCTGCATTATAGTTCTTTGTTCTTTCTCCTCCGTAGGGTTAGAAATAGTATCTAATTCATTTCCGAATCCCTGCCTTCCCTTCTCTCTGGCTTCATCTTCAGTGCCTAGAAAGACCTTTTATTCAGGAAGTATTTGTTGTTTGGTGAATGAATTTCTTGTTTGTATACATGTACTTATGACAAGTAATTTTACATGTGTTAAAAACGAAGTAAAAACGTGGCTGGGTGTGATGGCCGCATTTTTACTGTAATCTCATGTGTTAAAAATGAAGTAAAAATGTGGCTGGGTGTGATGGCCGCATTTTTACTTTAATCTCGTGTGTTAAAAATGAAGTAAAAATGTGGCTGGGTGTGATGGCCGCATTTTTACTTTAATCTCAGCAGTCTCGGAGGCCAAGGCAGGAGGATTGCTTGAGCCCAGGAGTTTGAGACCAGCCTGGGTAACACCATGAGACTCTATCTCTACAGAAAATTTAAAAATTAGCCCGGTGTGGTGGTGTGCACCTGTGGTCCCAGCTACTTGGGAAGTTGAGGTGGGAGGATCACTTGGGCCAGGGAGATTGCGACTGCAGGGAGCCATGGCCATGCCACTATACTCTAGCCGGGGCAGCACAGTGAGACCCTGTCTCAAAAAATAAAAAAATAAAAAAGTGATACTGGGCACGGTGGCTCACACCTGTAATCCCAGCACTTTGGGAGGCCGAGGCAGGGGGATCATAAGTTCAAGAGATCAAGACCATCCTGGCCAACATGGTGAAACCCCGTCTCTACAAAAAATACAAAAATTAGCTAGGTGTGGTGCCACTCACCTGTAGTCCCAGCTACTCAGGAGCCTGAGGCAGGAGAATCGCTTGAACCTGGAAGATGGAGATTGCAGTAAGCCAAGATCGTGCCACTGTACTCCAGCCTGGTGACAGAGCAAGACTCCGTTTAAAAAAACAAACTTAAAAATGCAGCTAATTAATAGATGAGATGCTGATAAATGCATGTTACAAGACAAATGGATGTGATACCATTTCTTTTTCTGAAAGATTTTACACATTTGCTGACAATCATAAGCTGAATCTTTTTTTTTTTTTTTTTTTTGGAGTCTCACTCTGTCACCCAGGCTGGAGTGCAGTGGCATGATCTCTGCTCACTGCAACCTCCGCCACCTGGGTTCAAGCGATTCTCCTGCCTCAGCCTCCCAAGTAGCTGTGATTACAGGCATCTGCCACTGTGCCTGGCTAATTTTTGTAGCTTTTAGTAGAGATGGGGTTTCACCATCTTGGCCAGGCTGATCTTGAACTCCTGACCTTGTGATCCACCTGCCTCAGCCTTCCAAAGTGCTGGGATTACAGGTGTGAGCCACTGTGTCCCACCAGCTGAATCTTATATAGTGCTTACTGGGTACCAGTCATCATTTCTAAGCATTTTGTATCTGTTTTTTAAATTCTTACAACAAGCTGATGAGGTAGATGCTTTTGCAGTCCCATGTGACATTGAGATGAATGCCTCAGCGAGTGGAAGAGTCAGGCTCATGAACACGCCTAACCGTCATGCTCTACTGCTAAGCATTGAGCTAAAACATGGGGTTTTAGTAGGATATGGTCTCTCTTCTTAAAGACCTATGCAAGCAGGAGGCAGACATCACTAGTTCTTAGAATCACTCTAAAGGAACCAGGCACAGGCGCCCATGCCTGTAATCCCAGCACTTTGGGAGGTCGAGGTAGATGGATCATTTGAGGTTAAAAGTTTGAGGCCAAACCAGCCTGACCCACATGGCAAAACCCCGTCTCTGCTAAAAATACAAAATTAGCTGGGTGTGGTCGTACAGTCCTATAATCCCAGCTACTCGGGAGGCTGAGACAGGAGAATTGCTTGAACCCGGGAGGCAGAGGTTGAAGTGAGCCAAGATTTCACCATTGCACTCCAGCCTGGGTGATACCAGTGAAACTCCGTCTCAAAAAAAAAAAAAAAAACAATCGCTCTAAAGGGGAACTTTGTGTGAATCTGTAGCTGTATCACTAACAGAAATCATTTCAAGACCAGCCTGAGCAACATAGTGGGACCCTGTCTCTACAAAAAGTTAAAAAATTAGCCAGGCACGGTGGCATGCTCCTGTGGTCCCAGCTACTTGGGAGGCTGAGAAGTGAGAGAATCACATGGACTCAGGAGGTAGAGGCTGCAGTGAGCCATGTTCACACCACTGTACTCTAGCCTGGGTGACAGAGTGGGACCCTGTCTCAATTAAAAACAAAAATGATGTGAAGACATGCTTACTGAGGCTACAGTGGGGCAAGTGTACCTAGACTTCCCACAAAATGTCATTTGGCAGGGTGAAAGTTACACTGTGTTTATCTAACAGGGCTGCTCTTCCATTTAGATTACACCTCAGAAGTGTGTTCAAAAATAAGCTAACACCTTCTTTAAGGATGGTCTGTGGACCAGCAGCTTCCACATCTGAGAGCTTTTTAGAAATGCAGAATTTCAGGCCTATCCCAGAGCTACTGAATTAGAATTTACACTTTATAACATCCATAGGCGATTCCTGTATACAGTAAAATTTTAGAAGCACGGAGCTGAAGAGACACAGCTGGAAATTAGATCTGTCAGTATCACCTGGATAGATACCCAATCGTCATTTGTGGCTGAGGCTGCAAATGTGCCTTATGCAGCAGCTGGTACATTTAATGTGTCCAGCCTGGGACCTAGGCACATAATTGAAAAAGACAGCCTGACTACCACATAGGGACAGAAGTCCCTTGGCTGGTGCACAGGCCCATGTGTGCTCGGGCTCCTGGCTATCCTGCCACTACTGCTTAAATTGAGAGCTGAAAAGAGTAGAAGCCTAGCAGGCCATAGAGAAAAAAAACCACTTGGGGGTCACGTGGTAAGAAAAAGAAGTGTGCTTTGCAGGAGCACAGCAAGCAGGCTACCGCAGCCTATTAGAGAGCTTTTGTTTAGACGGTGTTTCGCTCTTGTTGCCCAGGATGGAGTGCAATGCTGCAATCTCGGATCACCACAACCTTAAGGTGGGTACATAACTAGAACTTTCCAGTCACCCTTGAAGACCCTCCAAATAACCCATTTCAATTACAGTCCCTCCTTCCCTTCCAAAGAAACCAGTATTCTGACTTCTATAGTCATCACTTCCTATTAAAAAAAAAAAAATTTTGTCTCTCAACTGTGAATTTCTAAACACTCTGGATTCATCATGTCTCTTTCTTTTTCAATTTAATATGTCTTTTAAATTCTTGAGAAGTATTTATTAAAGAATCCTGACTATTTGACCTATAGAGTTTCTCATAATCTGTATCTTGCTGAATTCGTACTCTTGGTATATTTAGCATACTCCCTCATTCTCTACATTTCCTTCAAATTTGTAGCTATATATAGAGACTGGATCATATTCATATACAGCAGTTTAGCAAAGCGTATGGGTGGTTTTGAGTTTCTTCAGCAGAAGGCACATAAAGTCTGGCTTTTACTCTATTTTTTAAATCAGGTTTCTTGAAGTATAATTTACGTATAATAAAGTTCACCATGTTTAAATGCAAAACTTAGTGAATTTCAATAAAAACCGATGAGTCAAAAACTGTAACCCCATAGAAGATATGGAGGGTTTCCATCACCACAAAAAGTTCCCTACGTCTCTTTGCAGGTTAAACCTTCTGCTCATTCATTATCTCCTGAAAACCAATAATTGCTTTTTATCACTGTAGTTTTGCCTTTTCTAGAATCTCAAACAAATGGATTCAGACAGGAAAAAAAAAGAAGATAGAAAAATGACAATACAATGAACCTAAACAGAAGAAAGGAAGGAAATAAGATAATGGCAGAAATCGCTAGGAAAAAAAAAAAGGTAAAACCTGAAACAATAGAGACGATTAACAAAGATATAATCCAATCTTTTGAAAATGTTAAATAGAGAAACACAGCTCTTACGAGACTGATTCGAGAAAAAACGTTAAGATATAAATAAAATTTGTAATGGAAATGGTAAGTTACCTTAAAAGATGTGAGATTAAAAATACTTGGAGAATATTTAGAACAACTACCTGTCAAACACTGGAAAAAAGTAATGAATGAAATTATTAAAATATTTTAAGTAGTAAATTGGCAAAAAACGAAGTAAAAATCTTAGGGAGACAAAAACCGTAAGTCATCTGAAGTTGCAATAACAAATTTCTTCCTTCTTTCTTTCACCTAGGATTTCTCTAACATCATTCATTTGACACGTTGGGCTAGATAATTCTTTGTGGGGATGGGGATAGCCTATATTTTGTATATATTGAACAGCATTCCTGATCACACCTGCTAGATGCCAGTAGCAACCCCACCCACGAGTTGTGACAACCAGACACTGTCAAATGTCCCCTGGGAGGCAAAACTGTCCACCTTCTCTGTTGGTAACCATTGTCTTAAGCCAAAGTCCAAGGCCTATAGAAGTTACACATAAGTTCGACTGAATTTTAAGAAACAGATAATTCATTCTTATACGAAGTTTAAGAGACAATGAAAAGTGAGATAAACTCTGACTCATTTATGGGGCTTGGATAATCTTGAATTGGCCAAGGATGGTATCAGATATGATGGAAACCTAAATAAAACATTAGCTTAACCACATCCAACAGAATATTAAAAAGTAATACAACATTAACAAATTCAGTTTATGATGGGAATACAAAGAAAGTTCAAGAACAGAAAATCAGTAATAGATGGAATTTGCTATGTTAATTGACTATAGGAGACCAGAGGATAATCTCAATAGATGCAAAAAAAAAAAGTGTTGGATGGTTTAACCCAATATCTAATATTGTTGACTCTATTATGACACAATCAATGGGAAAAGTTATGTATTATACTTCGCAATTAGAAGAAACTACTGGCTTTCATTCTAGGATTTTGGCATACAATTGGTACCAAAATCAAATATAGTATATTATCTAGTTTTAGTGAAATTTTAGACAAATAATACCTACACAGTGTAAAATAAAATCTACATTTATGTATATATATTATGAATAGTATATATGTTATTTAAGTTGGTATTATATAATTTTAATAACATGTTGATATACAATAAATATATTGATTTAAAATAACTTTTTAACATATGCTACACAAAAATATGGAAAAAAAGTAAAAAGTTTCTAAGAGAGTGCTTAAGACTGTATATTATGATGAAAGTTATGATATTCTAAGGGAGACCACCTCTCAGACAGTCAAAGCCTCAATGCATTTTATGTGGTTAGTTGATAGTATGCCGT
>NW_016107806.1:2376772-2378774 GCF_001604975.1 Cebus imitator | reverse complement strand
CCTTGCCTGGGCCCAGCCAGTAGCCTGTTGCTGTTGGCAAAAGGCCTGGGCCTTGGAGCCCGCTGGCCGTCAAGGTCCTGTGTCCATTGGGGAGAAGGAAGGAAGGCCCGGCCGCAAACTAGGAGCGGCTCCCAGAATTTCCATGGAAAGCTGGAAGGACGCCTGCTGACGGCAACTTTCTAACAATAACTTTCCCTATCCAGACACCACAAAGCTAGCAGAGCAGAGCTCAGATGCAGTTGGGACTCAGTCCATGCCTCAGGAACCAGGGAAAGCCATCCTCACACTCCCTGGATCCAGGGAACCCATGCCCAGGGCCCCCCAGCTTGTTCCCTCAGTGCCCAGCTCTTGGCTGTTTCTTCCACTTCATTCCATGGCCCAGGCACCACTACCACATACACATTCCACTCATACCCCCAGGTCTCAGCCTGCCCTACCTTTCCAGGCTCCAGTCCCTGCTTCTCAGCACCCCCCTCCACATCCTGAGTAAGCTTTGTCCCCAAATAACCTCTTGAGCATGATCTTTAAATCTCCCCGAGCCTCCGTTTGTCCCCTGTGAAATGGGGGTAAGAATCTCTTTCTCTCAATGCCCCCGTGTTAGGAAATAATTTAGAACACTTTGGGAGCTGGAAAAGCTCTGTTCATACCTAAGGAATCAGGGCAGGGGCCGCGGCCCTGCCAGGAACTTTGGCTTTTATCTGGATCCTCTCTTTCCAGGCCTCTCCATTAATTCCCCAGGTCTTTAACCTCTGGGAGAGTAGAAATGAGGAAGTGTCCCACTCTGACACTGGGTTTCCTCTTGGAACCAGACCATCAGTTCTAGAAGAACCCTTGGAAAACGTGCCGGCTCAGCCCTCTAGTTTTACAAATAAGGGAGTGCACAGCCCTGAGAGGTCAAGTGGCCTGCCCAAGATCACACAGTCAGTGGCAGAGTAAAGAGCATAGCCTAGGCCTGCCCACTCCTGTAGTAATGCTCTTTCACCTTCTCCAACCTGGCTCTAAGCCTTGTCCATCCTTAGCCCCATATCTAGCCCAACCTAGTCCCTGAAAACAGGGAAGTGGCCCTTAAAAATCTGTCTCCCGTCCCACCATCAGAGGCCAACTGCTATGTTACACTGTCCTTCAGCCTCTGCTACTCTCCCTCCCTGTCTGACAAGCTGAAGGTACTGTGCCTCTAGATATCCCCACCATACCCTGAGCTGCATCCCTTGCTGACTGATTTATTTTATTAATTTTTTGAGACGGAATTTCACTCATGTCACCCAGGCAGGAGTGCAACGGTGCAATCTCTGGTCACTGCAACCTCTGCCTCCTGGGTTCAACCAATTCTCCAGCTTCAGCCTCCAAATAGCTGGGATTACAGGTGCCCACTACCACACCCAGGTAATTGTTGTATTTTTAGTACAGACGGGGTTTCAGCATGTTGGCCAGGCTGGTCTCAAACTCCTGACCTCAGGTGATCCTTCCACCTTGGCCTCCCAAAGTGGTGGGATTACACGTGTGAGCCGCCACACCCCGTCACTGACTGATTTAATATATCCTAAAGACATTGTGTGTGCCTCTGCCATCAGACTGTGTGCTCCTTGATGCTCTGGGTCACCTGCATCTAGCATGGCATATGTCTGGTGCTCAATAAATATGTATTGTACAGAATTGACTGAATTTCTGTCACTGGCAGCTCCCTCTATGCAAGCCACCTACCTGTTTTTGAAGGCGGGTGATGATCTTGTGTGGTACTGAAATGACCCCTCCATGACTGGTCTGAAGTATGAATAGGCCTAATGTCTCTCAATGTCAGGAGACCTTGAGACAGACGTATACCAACCAGGCCCTTAGCTGCCTATTAATACATACTTGCAAGACATTCCTGCCTATCTCCTGCTGCTTCCCTTGTACACACACTTCCTCACCCCCAAGGGATACTGTGTGCCTGAAGGGCTCTGCCAGGGGTTGCTGATCTTGTGCAACACGGTGCACAGGAAACTTTCTTTTTTTTTTTTTT
>NW_016107806.1:2374448-2376125 GCF_001604975.1 Cebus imitator | reverse complement strand
TTTTTATTGTTTTGAGATGGAGTCTTGCTCTGTCACCCAGGCTGCAGTGTAATGGCACAATCTTGGCTCACTGCAACCTCCACCTCCTGGGTTCAAGCGATTCTCCTGCCTCAGCTTCCTGAGTAGCTGGGACTACAGGCGTGCACCACCACGCCCAGCTAATTTTGTATTTTTAGTAGAGACCTCAGGTGATCCACCTGCCTCAGCCTCCCAAAATGCTGGGATTACAGGTGTAAGCCACCGCACCTGGCCTGTTTTTGTTCGTGTTTTTGAGAAAGAGTCTCGCTGTGTTACCCAGGCTGGAGTGCAGTGGTGGTGCAATCTGGACTCACTGCAACCTCTGCCCTGCTTCCCAGGTTCAAGCTATTCTCCTGCCTCAGCCTCTTGAATAGCTGGGACTACAGGTGCGTGCCACGCCTGGATAATTTTTGTATTTTTAGTAGACATGGGGTTTCACCATGTTGGGCAAGCTGGTCTCGAACTCCAGACCTCAAGTGATCTGCCTGCCTCGGCCACCCACAGTGCTGGATTTACAGATGTGAGCCACTGCGACCCGCCACAGTCATGTTTTGGGCATGTATCACTATCTACAATTATTTTTTGTTTATATGTTTGTGTCATCCCATAGAATGTAAGGTCCCAGGATCTGGGACTTACTGCACTGGGTCTAACACAGTGCTTCCACAGCGAACACTCGTTAAGATACTAAAGTGGCAGAGTGGGGCCTTGTAAACAGCTTCAGAACCCTAAGCTTGTAGGGCCAACGTGGTACCCTCCAAGGAAGCCAGGGAGGAGGGAGGAGCAGTGCCCAGAGATGGCGTCAGGCTGCAAGACTTCGTCAGTAATTCACCATCATAACAACCCAGCCTCAGGTAGGGCTGGGGCAAGGCCAGGACGACATTAGACAGGAGGCAGTGGGCACTGGGATTCCCATGGGGCAGCTTCTGGGCACTGGACGTTTCCTAACCCGAGGCTCTCTAAAGAGGAAGCTTAGGAATCCTGCTGCGCTTCGGTGGGCTGGACTCACTGTGGGAATTCAACCGCCCCCATTCAGAATGGCTGTGCTGGCGCGAAAACGCTGAGACGCATGCGTAGTTCTCGCGTTCGGCGCCCGCTCCCTTTCCAAATACGCTTGCGCCCCATCTTGGCTACGGCTGGTCAGCGAGAGTTGTCCGTCTCCATTTAGACCAATGAGACTTGTGGAGGGCCTCTAAGTCCCGCCTCTGGACGAGAGGCCATCTCTTTTCCGAGTGAGGCCCCGCCCCGCTACCCCAGGGCTGATTTTCTTCCGACGGCGCTTGGTGGGGCTGCATCCTGGCTTCCGCACTTACTGCGCTGGACCCTAGTCTCCCGTCCCGCCCACGCGCCTTTGCAGGCTGTGGTGGGATTTCTTTTTGCCTCCGGTTGGGGTTGCTGTTTCACTTCGCCGATGGTAGGCGTTGTAAATACTTTCGCCCTTTGGGTCTTAGCTGTCCCCTCCCTGTTAACCTTTTTCATCATCATGATTTTCACTGGTAAGGATGGTCAAATTTTAGTAATGAAGAAGAGATTATAAAATCTTCAAGTCCTTGTATCTGCTTGCTTTTTGAAGAGTGGAGTGGGAAAAAGGTTATATAATTCATGCGTTTTTTTTGCTTTTTTTTTTTTTGAGACGGAGTTTCACTCATGTTACCCAGG
>NW_016107806.1:2366211-2368188 GCF_001604975.1 Cebus imitator | reverse complement strand
AGTAGCTGGGACTACAGGCAAGTGCCACCATGCCCAGCTAATTTTTTGTAGTTTTAGTAGAGATGGGGTTTCACCATGTTGACCAGGATGGTCTTGATCTCTTGACCTCGTGATCCACCCGCCTCGGCCTCCCAAAGTGCTGGGATTACAGGTGTGAGCCACCGCGCCCAGCCGCAGGCTGGTCTTGAACTCCTGACCAGAAGTGATCCTCCCATCTCAGCCTCCCAGAATGCTGAGATTACAGTTGGGAGCCACCACGCCTGACCCAGTATTTGTTTTATTTTTGTTATACTTATTTATTTAGAGACAAGATCTTTTCCTGTTGCTCAGGCTGGAGTGCTGTGGCAGGAACACAGCTCACTGCAGCCTCCACCACCTAGGCTAGAGATCCTCCCACCTCAGCCTCCAAGCAGCTGAGACTACAGGTGTGCACCACCATGCCCGATTAATTTTTTTATTTTACCCTGTTGGCCAGGTTTGTCTCAAACTTCTGGGCTCTACCGTCATCCTGCCTTAGCCTCCCAAAGTGCTGGGATTATAGGCATGAGCCACTGTGCCTGGCTGGTGTTCAGTATTTGAATCCATATTTTCTATAGCCAAATCCAAAGTCCCTTTGTTAGGTCTCACTTTTACTTTAATTGTGTTCAGACCAGGCACGCTAGCTCATGCCTGTAATCCCAGCACTTTGGGAGGCTGAGGTGGGTAGATCGTCTGAGGTCAGGAGTTCGAGACCAACCTAGTCAACATGGTAAAACCCTGTCTCTACTAAAAATACAAAACATTTGCCAGGTGTGATGGCAGGCGCCTATAGTCCTAGCTACTCAGGAGGCTGAGGCAGGAGAATTGCTTGAACCTGGGAGGCGGAGGTTGCAGTGAGTGGAGATCGCACCATTGCGTTCCAGCCTGGGTGACAGAGCAAGACTCTGTCTCAAAAAAATTAAATAAATAAATAAATAATTGTGTTGAGAGTCAGCATCATTCTTCATGAAGTTTACCACTACTTTGCTTCAGACCACACCAAGAACACTCCCTGAAACACTGACAAGCAGGACCTTGAATAGTGGAGTGTGGTTGGTAACAACTCATTTATTCAACAAACATTGAGCACCTATTCTGTGCTTACCTCTAAATGAAAAACTGGTTGTGTTATTTATTTTTTTAGGAGACGGGACTTTCTCTATGTTGCCCAGGTTCATCTCAAACTCCTGGGCTTAAGAGATCCTCTCCCCTGATCCTCCCAAGTAGTTGGATATACAGGCTTCAGCGACCGTACCTGGCTGAGTGAAGAGCTTTGAGATTTCGAAGAAATAGGAACCATGAAATTTACTTTGCGACTGTTTACAACCTTTAAGGAAGACTGAAAAGGTATTCCTGAAGCATGTCAGAGGCTGGCTGTATGATGTGATATGATGTGATGACTCAGAGCTGCTTGGAATTTAGAGTAGGACAGATATGAGCTTAGGCTTCACTCTGCCACACATTTCACTTCTCTAAGTCTTAGTTTTCTTATCTGCAATGTAGAGTTGTCAGGCTAATCCATGTAATAAGCACTCGTGAAAAATTGACTATTATCTTGCATAAAATTGGAAGACAACATAAGAGGTACAAGGACCTTCCACCTGCTGTGGTTACTGTTGAAGAGTTGGTAAATCACATGAATCCAATGGTAAAACCACACCCTAAGGTCAGACTCAGCGGCTCACGCCTGTAATTCCAGCACTTTGGGAAACCGATGCAAGAGGATTGCTTGAGCTCAGGAATTTGAGACCAGTCTAGGTAACCTGTTTCTACAAAAAGTAAAAAAATTAGCTTGGTATGGTCGTGCGCACTTCTGGTCCCAGCTACTCAGGAGGCTGAGGTGGGAGGATCCCTTGAGCCCAGGTGATGGAGGCTACAGTAAACCAGGATCACACCATTGCATTCCAGCCTGGGTGACAGTGTGAGACCCTGTCTTAAAAAAGACAAAAACAAACCTCC
>NW_016107806.1:2330518-2363298 GCF_001604975.1 Cebus imitator | reverse complement strand
AAAAAAAAAAAAAAAAAAAGATATATGTGTAGGAATTTGCCACAGCATTGTTTATTTATTTACTTATTATTATTTTGAGTCGGAGTTTTGCTCTTGTTACCCAGGCTGGAGTGCAATGGCGTGATCTTGGCTCTCAGCTCACTGCAACCTCCACCTCCGGGCTTCAAGCGATTCTCCTGCCTCAGCCTCATGAGTAGCTGGGATTACAGGCATGTGGCACCATGCCCAGCTAATTTTGTATTTTTAGTGGAGATGGGGTTTCTCCATATTGGTCAGGGTGGTCCAGAACTCCCAGCCTCAGGTGATCTGCCCGCCTCAGCCTCCCAAACTGCTGGGATTACAGGCGTGAGCCACCGTGGCTGGCCTGTTATTATTTTTTGATACAGGTTCTTGCTTTGTTGCCCAGCCTGGTGTGCAGTGGTGTGGTCATCCCTCACTTCAATCTTTCAGGCTCAGGTAATCCTCCTGCCTTAAGGCTCCCAAGTAGCTGGAACCACAGGTGCACACCACCATGCCTGGCCAATTAAAAAAAAAATCATTTCTAGTGACCAGGCATGGTGGCTTATACCTGTAATCCCAGCACTTTGGGAGGCCATGGCAGGCAGATTGCCTGAGTCAAGGAATTTGACACAAGCCTGGGAAACATATGGAGACCCCGTTTCTCCCTCCCACCAAAAAAAACTTTATTTTCTAGAGACAGAGTCTCCCTATGTTGCACAGGCTGGTCTTGAACTCCTGGCGTCAAGGGATCCTCTCATCTTAGCTTCCTTAAAGGATGGGGTTATAGGCATGAGCTACCACACCAGGCCTGAGCTAACTCCTTTTCAAGTGCTATCCAAAGGGGACAGAGGAATGTGATTGTGGCCACCTAGTATGCCTCTAGTGGTCACTGCAGTGAGGCTTGGGTGTTTGAGAAGAGGCACTGAGGGCAGTGGCTTTCAGGCACCCCCTAGGGGCATTTTGGAAATTTGTGGGGCATCTTTCATAGAGACAATGATTAGGAGGCACTTTGAGAATTCAGTGGATGGAGCCCAAGGAAAGGTAAGACATTCTGCAACGTGTAGTAGTACATCCTGCACAGGGAAGAATTCACCCATTTCACCTGACTTACAAAATATAAAATCAACTATGAATCAGTAGGACTTTATTATAAAATATTGCAGAAAAGCTTCACAATTTTTTGTAGAAAACCCCAATCAGGACTGGGCACAGGGCTCAAGCCTGTAATCCCAGAATTTTGGGAGGCCGAGGTGGGTGGATTACCTGAGGTCAGGAGGTCGAGATCAGCCTGGCCAACATGGTGAAACCTCATGTTGACCAAAAATACAGCAATTAGCCAGGCTTGGTGGCGTGTGCCTGGCATCCCGGCTACTTGGGAGGCTGAGGCAGGAGAATTCCTTGAACCTAGGAGTTGGAGTTTGCAGTGAGCCGAGATCATGCCACTGCACTCCAGCCTGGGCAAAAGAGCAAGACTCCATCTCAAAAAGAGAGAAAGAAAGAAAGAAAAAATCCAGTCCAGATCTTTAAATCTATTGTAATTTTGTTTTTGACACAATAAACATTAGTCTTTATTCAAACTAACTTTTTTTACAAAATAAAATAGAAAATTCCCAAGGACAAATCACATTGTACAAGAAATTTGAAAGATGAGATAATATCCACCCTGGAATTTTTTATTTTTTAAAACAGTGTTTGGTTTCAGGTACTCCTTTCAAAATAAAAAAGGAAACAAAACGAAACAGAGTGTTACTTTGTCTCCCAAGTTGGAGTGCAGTGGCACAATCTTGGGTCACTGCAACCTCCTCCACTTCCTGGATTCTCGTGCCTCAGCTTTTCAAGTAGCTGGGATTACAGGCGTGTACCACCCCATGACTGGCTGATTTTTGTATTTTTATTAGAGATGGGTTTTCACCATGTTGGCCTTGACACCTATCCTCAAGTGATCCACTGCTGCAGCCTCCCTAAGTGCTGGGATTACAGATGTGAGCTACTGTGCCGAGCCACCCTGGAAAAATTTTACAAAATGAAGTATAAAAAGAAGAAAAAAGGGCGGGTGCAGTGGCCTCACCCTGTAATCCCAGGACTGTGTGAAGTCAAGGCAGGAGGATCCTTTGAGTGTAGGAATTTGAGACCAACCTGCACAACACAGCAAGACCCTGTCTCTACAAAAAATACAGAAATTAGCCATGTGTGGTATGCGCGCCTGTAGTCCCAGCTACTCTGGAGGCTGAGGTGGGAGGATTACTTGAGCCTGAGGGGCAGAGGTTGCCTGAGCCGAAATCTAGCCACTGCACTCCAGCCTGGGCAACATACCGAGACCCTGTCTGAAAAAAAAAATTGTTCCGTACCTGGCCAGAAAAGAAGAGGCCCACTGACTGTACGCAGAGGGAAAGAGGAAGGAGACGGTTGGACTTCTAAACTCACTAGAGCAGGAGAGGCAAATGTGGAACTGCTCAGGAAATATCTGTGAGTGAGATGAATGAACCTGAGGGAAGTAACGTAAGAGATATTACCTCCCCTACTCAGAACAAGTCCTGTGCAACGTTTCCTAGAAAAGCAGGAAATCAGGCGGGGCGTGGTGGCTCACACCTGTAATCCCAGCGCATTGGGAGGCCAAAGCGTGTGAATCACCTGAGGTCAGGAGGCTGAGACCGGCCTGGCTAACATGGTGAAACTCGGTCTCTGCTAAAAATACAAAAATTAGTATTTAAAAAAATACAAAAATTACAGGGCGTGGCAGGGTGCACCTGTAGTCCCACCTACTTGGGAGGCTGAGGCAGGAGAGTTGCTTGAACCCGGGAGGCGGAGGTTGCAGTGAGCTGAGATTGGCCACTGCACCCCTGACTGGGTGACAGGGTGAGACTCCATCTCAAAAGAAAAAAGAAAAGCAGGAAGTCTGGAAGGGGTGGAGACGGACGCAGTGAAGCACCTAGTTCAGCTCTACAACTTGACAGCCACCTCTGTGCCCGGCTGTCTATAAGGATATGAGGCTATTTAGAATGAGTGAGACGTTCCTTCAGGGAACTCCAGGAACAGAGGCCCAACATGTTGCAATGTTTAGTGCCACTGGTGTACTAGAGACACTTACCACACTCAAACCTCACAACCATTCTGTGAGGTAGGACTTAGCGCCCCCTCTAATAGATGAAACAGAGGCTTAGAGTGATTGATTTATTGAGGGTAAAACAGCCAGTCAATGGTGTCGCCAGGACACCAACCTTGCATCTCACTGAGACTGTACAAAAAAAGATACACACTACAAATAGATCCCAGGCACCTACTAAGTTGCCAGGCACTGCACTTACCTCCCTGACTGCAGTAACCGCCCTGTGAGGTTGTGGCACTGCCTCCATTTTCCAGGTGAGGAAATGGGGTGAGCCCTGGAAGTAGGTCATGACTGTGTGTACCACTCCTGCTAGATCTCATTTCATGTGGTTCATGAGGCACTGAGGATGTGGCTTTGTACAACACTTTCTGGTTTCTGAACTACTTCACAAACCTCCGCGTCCTGTAAGGAAGGAAGAACAGTTATTACCATCTGCATCTGGAAACCAATTGCCCTTTTGAGATATGGCTGCAATGGCCTCACTGCCTGTGTCATATGACTCTCTCAGGCCCTTGATGATGAAACAAGGGAAGGCTCAGAGGACCCACACTGACTACTCCCTCCAGTCCTGCCTTCCTACTGCAGTGTCCCATCCTCCCTGACCCCTACACTTCATTTCACTTTTTCCTGTGTGACGCTGTCCTGGATAATTCCCTACCCACGAATGCTCCCTCCCCATCTCAGAGAGCTCTCCATGCACAGCTGTTACCGTTTCTGTCTTTATTTGTAAATATCTCTGTCTGACTTCTATGCCTCACACACCTCTATAGGGCTAAGAAGGTGTCTTGAACATCTCGGTAGCCTCAGCATTTTGTGCAGTGAAGTTTTTTTTGTTTTCGTTTTTTTGGATCAGCTTTATTTTTACCGTTTTGAAATTTTTATACAAAAAGCAGTATGCCTGCTGTGGTTCCCATCCTCTGGGATTTAGGAGCCTCTACCCGATTCTTCACCCAGATCTGTGTTCTAGGCTCTTCCTAAAGTTGTCACGCACACATGCCCTTCAGAGTTTTATAGGGTGAATAATCTGTAACAGCTTGGAGGAAGTCAGTTGCCCTTTTCAAATATGGCTGCAATTACCGCGCTGCCTGTGTCACGTGACTCTTCTAGTGCTCACATGACCCTTTCACATAGGGAAGCCAGAATTACCTGCAGGACTAGACTAGTGCCCTTAGCTAAGGTAGGTACCTGCATCCTTGTTTTTGTTTAGTGGATCCTCTATCCTTCGGAGACTCTGGAACCCCTGCGATCTTCTCCTCATCCAGTGACCCTCAGGTGATGGAGTTTTCTCGTCTTTCGAGAGAGGTAAGAGCGAGAGCTCCCAATCGGCCTCCTCACACAGCTTCTGGAATCCTGGCACTGGAATTCAGTGAATGATAGACTCTCTTTGAATGCAGGATCATCATGGCTCTTTGAGCAAGAAACAGATGAAGGGAGAGGTCGAAGTTGAAATGGGTGGGAAGAGTGGTGGGGAGCCTCCTGATTGGGGATGGGCAGAGATCTGTCACCAGAGGGGTTGCAGGGAGGGCTGCACCCAGGTGTCTGTGGGCCTTGTCCTAATGAATGTGGGAGACTAGGCCATGGGCACCCTTAAGCAGCCAAGCCGTGCCCAGCAGAGCAGTTGAGAGGTAGAGGGGGCTTCTCAGCCGCTCCTCATTCTGTCTTCAGGAATGTCCCAAACCCTCGGGTAGGGTAAGCATCATGGCCGCCAGCCTCACGGGATTGCTTCTACTTCAGGCAGTGTCGTGGGCATCAGGTAAGTGAGTCAAGGCGGTTGGGAGGTAGCACAGAGGCTCCCTTCTGCCTTATAGTCCTTTGGCAGCCTCCTAGTAAACTGGTGGTAGACTTTGAGTAGGTGCTTAATAAGTCCTTTTGAGTGACTGAGACCAACTTTGGGCTGAGGATATTTGAAACCGTGCTCAGTCTCACCTAGCAGCTGTGTTCGTTCTCCACGTTTCATCAGACTTCATGCCTGCTTGTGCTCCCTCCCTCCCAGGTGCCCGCCCCTGCATCCCTAAAAGCTTCGGCTATAGTTCGGTGGTCTGTGTCTGCAATGCCACATACTGTGACTCTGTTGACCCCCTGACCTTTCCTGCCCTCGGTACCTTCAGCCGCTATGAGAGCACACGCAGTGGGCGTCGGATGGAGCTGAGTACGGGGACCATCCAGGCTAATCGCACGGGCACAGGTAACCACTACAGCCCTCACCCCTGGGCCAGGCTGGGTCCTCCTAGAGGTAAACGGTGTCAGTGATCACCATGGAGTTTCTCCCCTGGGCACTGATGGCCTTATTCCCTGTGGATGTCCTCAGGCCTGCTACTGACCCTGCAGCCAGAACAGAAGTTCCAGAAAATAAAGGGATTTGGAGGGGCCATGACAGATGCTGCTGCTCTCAACATCCTTGCCCTGTCACTCCCTGCCCAGAATTTGCTACTTAAATCATACTTCTCTGAAGAAGGTGAGGAGGAAGGGGATGAGGTGACATAGTACCAATGACATTTTTTTTTCTTTTTTGACACATAATCTCACTCTGATGTCCAGACTGGAGTGCAGTGGCGCGATCTAAGCTCACAGCAACCTGTGTCTCCCAGGCTATGGCGATTCTCCTGCCTCAGCCTCCTGAGTAGCTGGGATTACAGGCACACACCACTACTACCTGGCTAATTTTTGTGTTTTTAGTAGAAATAGGGTTTCACTGTGTTGGCCAGGCTAGGCTTGAACTCCTGACCTCAAATGATCCATCCACCTCAGCCTCTCAAAGTGCTGGGATAACAGGTGTGAGCCACCAAGCCCAGCCAACACTTCTCTCTTTTTTGTGTGTGTTGAGGGGAGATGGAGTCTCACAGTGTTACTCAGGCTAGAATGCAATGGCGTGATCTCGGCTGACTGCAACTTCTGCCTCCCGAGTTCAAACAATTCTCCTGCGTCAGCCTCCTGAGTAACTGGCCTTACAGGTACTCGCCACCATGCCTGGCTAATTTTTTGTATTTTTCATAGAGATGGTGGCCAGGCTGATCTCGAACTCCTGACCTTGTGATCCATCCACCTCGGCCTCTCAAAGTGCTGGGATTACAGGTGAGAGCCACTGGACCCGGCCCACACTTTTCTTTGACCTTTCTTTGGACCCTGACTTCAGCCCATCCCTGACATTTGGTTCCCATCTTAATGCCCAGTGAAATAAGTTTTCCCCACCAATCATCTGTTAAGTGCTTATGGACTCAGGCTCAGAAAGGCCTGTGCCTCACCTGGGTGCCGGCCTCCACAGGTTCAAACCCTCAAGCTCAAGTGCCCTTTGGTCTCAGGGACTATTAGCACTGGCAAGTGATAAGCAGAGTCCCATACTCTCCTGTTGACTCAGACTACCATATCTTGGTCATCTTTTTCTCTAGGAATCGAATATAACATCATCCGGGTACCCATGGCCAGCTGTGACTTCTCCATCCGCATCTACACCTATGCAGACACCCGTGATGATTTTCAGTTGTACAACTTCAGCCTCCCAGAGGAAGATACCAGGCTCAAGGTGAGCTTTCTGGCTTCCTCTGGCCCTGATGGCCTTGATGTCTAGAGTCTGAGAAGCTGAAGGGGAGGCCTGCCCGTAGAGATATTTTGTCCCCAGTTATTTTGTCCCAGGGTGGGAGGGTGGGGGCTGATGGCTGAACCTGATATAGTGGTTGGGCACGTATGTGTTCCAACTCTGGGTGCTTCTCTCTTCACTACCTTTGGCCGTAGATACCCTTGATTCACCGAGCCCTGCAGTTGTCCCAGCGTCCCATCTCACTCTTTGCCAGCCCCTGGACATCACCCACTTGGCTCAAGACCAATGGAGCAGTGAATGGGAAGGGGTCACTCAAGGGTCAGCCCGGAGACATCTACCACCAGACCTGGGCCAGATACTTTGTGAAGTAAGGGATCGGCAAGGCTGAGGGGTCAGAAGTGGCCTCCCCTTTGGCCACCCTGATCTGTGTCCCAACCCTCAACCTGGTTTCACTTCCAGATCTGCCTCTCCTCAGCTCACCTTTCTACCTGCTTGGGCTTGCAGACTTGGGCCTGTCAGTCTTGCCAACTCCACCAGGCTTCTTCCTGTTCTCTAGGTGTCTGGTATACGTGCGTTTTTTTTTTTTTTGAGAAGGAGTCTCACTCTGTCACTCCATCACCCAGGCTGGAGTGCAGTGGTGCTATCTTGGCTCACTGCAACCTCAACCTCCTGAGTTCAAGTGATTCTCCTGCCTCAGCCTCCCAAGTAGCTAGGATTATAGGTGCCCACCACCATGCCCAGCTAATTTTTGTGTTTTTGGGAGAGATGGGGTTTTGCCAGGTTGGTCAGGCTGTTCTCGAACTCCTGACCTCAAGTGATCCACCTGCCTTGGCCTCCCAAAGTGCTGGGAGTACAGGTGTGAGCCACCGCGCCCAGCCGATCTGGTCCACCTTCTTGGCCGAATCATTCATGACCTTCCTCGTGCCAGGTTTCTGGATGCCTATGCTGAGCACAAGTTACAGTTCTGGGCAGTGACAGCTGAAAATGAGCCTTCTGCTGGGCTGCTGAGTGGCTACCCCTTCCAGTGCCTGGGCTTCACCCCCGAACATCAGCGAGACTTCATTGCCCGTGACCTAGGTCCTACCCTCGCCAACAGTACTCACCGCAATGTCCGTCTACTTATGCTGGATGACCAACGCTTGCTGCTGCCCCACTGGGCACAGGTGGTAAGGCCCGGACCTCCATGGTGCCCCAGTGACCTCCAAGTGTAGCATCCAAATGACTGTCTTCCAAACTTAGGGAGATTTCTCAGCTCAATTAGATTCCTAGAGCACCATCTCTCTGGACCTCCAGGGCCCCACGGATCCCCACAGTTGTGACTTTAAACCTCTCTAGGATGGGGGTGGTGGCTCACATCTGTAATCCCAGCACTTTGGGAGGCCAAGGTGGGCAGATAACTTGAACCCAAGGAGGTCAAGACCAGCTTGGGAAACATGCTGAAACCCCATCTCTTACACACACACACACACACACACACACACACACACAAGCTGGGTGTGGCACCCTTGTGGTCCCAGCTACTCAAGAGGCTAAGGCGGGAGGACTGATTGAGTCTAGGAAGCTGAGGCTGCAGTGAGCTGTGACTGCACCACTGTACTCCAGCCTAAGACACAGAGTGAGTCCTGTCTCAAAAACAAAAGACATCCCTCCCATAACCTCTGTAGTTGCATTCTTCCCACCACTCCTCTTCAGGACTCCTAGAAGAGGAACTAGAAGGTCCAGAAAGCTGTGTGCAGGGTCCAGGGTCAGTGGCTCTTCCTTTGCAGGTACTGACAGACCCAGAGGCAGCTCAGTATGTTGATGGCATTGCTGTACATTGGTACCTGGACTTTCTGGCTCCAGCCAAAGCCACCCTAGGGGAGACACACCGCCTGTTCCCCAACACCATGCTCTTTGCCTCAGAGGCCTGTGTGGGCTCCAAGTTCTGGGAGCAGAGTGTGCGGCTAGGCTCCTGGGATCGAGGGATGCAGTACAGCCACAGCATCATCACGGTAAGCCACCCCAGTCCCGCTTCCTGCAGAGCAGACCTCAGACCCCTTCCTAGTCTCACCAAAGATGGACAGAAGACTTTCCTCTCCTGCTTCTCCCCAGCTAGCCTGTCCTTTTGGGCAATTCTGGGGAACCATGATGTTCTGTCTTGCCTTTCCCTCACAGGTCTGCACACCTCACCGCCCCTTTGCAACTACTGAGGCACTTGCACCTGCCTCAGCTCCCCTTGAGATGCTTCAGTCTTCGTGACCCCCCTCCTTAGCTATTAAGAAGACAGTGCACTCCTCACAGGGCTGAGCTACCCACAGCCCCCTCTCCCTCATGTGACCCTTACCTACCCTCTCGGGGGACCCCCAGTGTTGAGCCTTTGTCTCTTTGTCTAGAACCTCCTGTACCACGTTGTTGGCTGGACTGACTGGAACCTCGCTCTGAACCCTGAAGGAGGACCCAACTGGGTGCGTAACTTTGTCGACAGCCCCATCATTGTAGACATCACCAAGGACACGTTTTACAAACAGCCCATGTTCTACCACCTTGGCCACTTCAGGTGAGTGGAGGGCGGGCACCTCCATTCCATACCAGGCCTATCATCTCCTGCATGGAATGGCTTACATCACTCTACACCGTGCGGGAGCAGGAAGGTGTTTAGGGTGGGAACCTTGGGAGAGGCCACCCATCCCTTCTTGTACCATGGAGGCAGGAAGTGAGTAGGTAGCAACAGACAACCCCAATGCCTGAGGCTGGGGCTGCGATGCGGAAAGGCAGGGTCAGTGGCCAGCAGCATGGCTCTGGGCCTAGAGAGCCAGGGCAGAGCTTCTGTACGACTCATGGGGTGGGTAGGTGGGTGGGTGACTTCTGAGAAGAGGGTCTCATGGGAGGTACCCCGAGGGCCAGAGTCCCTGACCATGTCTGTTCCCACATTCAGCAAGTTCATTCCTGAGGGCTCCCAGAGAGTGGGGCTGGTTGCCAGTGAGAAGAACGACCTGGACACAGTGGCACTGATGCATCCTGACGGCTCTGCCGTTGTGGTCGTGCTGAACCGGTGAGGGCAAGGCGGGGTCTGGGAAGTGGCTGAAGACAGGGTGGGGGCCTTGGCAGGATCACACTCTCAGCTTCTCCCCGCTCCTAGTTCCTCTAAGGATGTGCCTTTTACCATCGAGGATCCTGCTGTGGGCTTCCTGGAGACGATCTCACCTGGCTACTCCATTCACACCTACCTGTGGCGTCGCCAGTGATGGAGCAGATACCCAAGGAGGCACTGGGCTCAGCCTGGGCATTAAAGGGACAGAGTCAGCGCACACACTGTCTGTGGCTAGAGGCACAGCGGGGCCGGGGTGAGCTTACAGTGACGTAAGCCCAGGAGTAGTGATTTGGGTGACTCACTTTCCCCTCTAGGTGGTGCCAGGGGCTGGAGGCCCCTAGAACAAGATCAGAAAGCCCCAGTGTCCCCCGAGCCCCATGCTGATGCAAGCGTGCGCTGTGTGCTGCCTGTTGTGGAAACTGGGCCCGGGCCCAGGCCTGGGGTGAGCTCACTGTCTGTACAGGCGCAGGATGGGGGTGAGGGTAAGGAAAGGGGAGGCTAGGAGAGCTGGACCTAAAACAGGACTGTGTGTGTTTCCTGGAGATGCAGAACCGGGCCGTGGGGCAGCACTGTCAGCCTCAGGGCGGAAGCCCTACAGCACCAGTGGGTAGGTTCAGGACCCAGATGGCTCCTGTGGCACCAGCCAGGAAAAATGTCAGCCTTAAAGGAGAAAATGTTTGAGCTCAGTAGTGTGAGTGGCTTTATTCTGGGGGCAGCACCCCGTTTCTGGCTGTACCAACAATGAGGAGGCTCAGGGACCTCTGGAATGCATGAGTAGAAAAACCAGTTTTGGGAGCGTGAGGACCAATCATTCCTCTTCATCCTCCTCAGCCATGCCCAGGGCCCGGGTGCCTGGGGCCCTAGCAGGTGTTGCGCGCTGGATGGAGACTATGCCGCTGAGCAAGGCATAGCCCACCATGGCTGCCAGCCCTGCCAGCACAGATAGGATCTGGTTCTGGCGCCCGTACGGCTCTTCCTCAGTCTCTGGGCCTGCTGGTGTCTGGCGTGGGGGTGGTACCTCAGCTGAGGGTCAAGGAAGGAAGGTGGGTTGGGGAACTTGTTCCTGGATCCCTGCCCACTCTCCCCAGGGCTGCCCCTGCCCATCTGCCCCCTTACCTCCATCCCAGGGGAAGTAGAGACTGAGGATTTGGGTACAGTAGGCACAGAGGTTGTGCAGCCCCCGCAGGTGGGCCTGCAGCTTCCCACTGGGCAGCTTGGCCTGCAGGAGCAGGGCCAAGTAGCTAAAGACAAAGGCGTCCAAGGAGGCAGGGCTGGGCAGAGAGAGAAGGGTGAGATGGAGGAGAACCACTGGGGCAGAGGGGTGAAGATGGAGCTGGAGGAAGAGTCAGCCCCGGGAGGTGGGCTCTGGGCAGCAGGCGGCCACCAGGGAAGGATAGGACACACAGTTCTAGACCTGGTATGGGGAGAGTTCCCAGGTGGCGCCAGCGTGGCCCTGAATAGGACTCTATCCCAGGGCTGCATAAAGGGCACATTGAGTGCCCCACAGCCCCACAGGCCCCTCCTGTGCCTGGCTGCCCTCCACTGTACCCTTTTGTACCTCTGAGAAGGCTCCGGCCCCACACACAGCCCCACTGTCACCAGGGACCTCCTATCTGTCCCAAGGACCTCCTATCCAGAGCCCCGGCTAGCCCCAGCCCCAGCCCCAGCCCCAGCCCCAGCCCCAGCCCAGCCGCTCCATCTGAATCCGTATCTTCTCCCAAGCCACTCATCGACCCCCTTGGAGTCAGACTCACGCATCTCCAAAGAAGAACTTCTGAGATCCCAGGCGCTGAGAGAGCAGGGTCAGACACTCCCGAGCCTCTCAGTAGAGCTGTAGGGACGACACAGGTAGGCTTGCAGCTGCGGGGACAGTGCCACCTCCCCTCCAGGCACTCCCTTTCCTGGCCATCATCGTTAGGGCTCATCTCATACAATAGCCCCCTGTCTCAGAGCTACCTCCTTCTCCAACTCTTCCTCGTCCTCAGGCCTGTGCTCCCCACTCAGCAGCTGCAGCCGTTCCATGTACTGCCGCTGCATGCGGCCAGGCAGGAAGAAGTTGAGGGGAAAGGGCATAGCCTCTGCATACCACTTCCGGGTCACTTCCACGTAGTTCTTGGTGTCTATCCAAAAAGTATGTACCTGGATTGGGTAGGCATGAAGAAACAGGCAGGTCTGAGCCAGTTCACGTGTCTGATTCAAGGTGGGCTCCTGACCCCATGCTTCCCTGAGCCAGTGTGTGCATGTGTGTGCACCCAACCCCTCCCCTGCTGGCCATGGATGCTGGGAGGTCTGGGCACACTCACCAGCACCGGCAGCAGCTTCTCCTCCAGGAGAGACATGAAGGCCAGGGTGTCTGCCCCTTGCCGAGCTGACAGGTCATAATCAGCATTGTACTTCTGTAAAGGAAACATCCATGGGGTGGACACTCGGGGGCTGTAGGGGCACTTCACCTGGGAGGAAGGAGTCCTGTCTGGTACCCCCCCACTGGCCTCTGTGTGTAGTGGAGGTACAACAAGGAACTTTTCCTGCCAAGACCCCCTTGCCTGGGCCCAGCCAGTAGCCTGTTGCTGTTGGCAAAAGGCCTGGGCCTTGGAGCCCGCTGGCCGTCAAGGTCCTGTGTCCATTGGGGAGAAGGAAGGAAGGCCCGGCCGCAAACTAGGAGCGGCTCCCAGAATTTCCATGGAAAGCTGGAAGGACGCCTGCTGACGGCAACTTTCTAACAATAACTTTCCCTATCCAGACACCACAAAGCTAGCAGAGCAGAGCTCAGATGCAGTTGGGACTCAGTCCATGCCTCAGGAACCAGGGAAAGCCATCCTCACACTCCCTGGATCCAGGGAACCCACGCCCAGGGCCCCCCAGCTTGTTCCCTCAGTGCCCAGCTCTTGGCTGTTTCTTCCACTTCATTCCATGGCCCAGGCACCACTACCACATACACATTCCACTCATACCCCCAGGTCTCAGCCTGCCCTACCTTTCCAGGCTCCAGTCCCTGCTTCTCAGCACCCCCCTCCACATCCTGAGTAAGCTTTGTCCCCAAATAACCTCTTGAGCATGATCTTTAAATCTCCCCGAGCCTCCGTTTGTCCCCTATGAAATGGGGGTAAGAATCTCTTTCTCTCAATGCCCCCGTGTTAGGAAATAATTTAGAACACTTTGGGAGCTGGAAAAGCTCTGTTCATACCTAAGGAATCAGGGCAGGGGCCGCGGCCCTGCCAGGAACTTTGGCTTTTATCTGGATCCTCTCTTTCCAGGCCTCTCCATTAATTCCCCAGGTCTTTAACCTCTGGGAGAGTAGAAATGAGGAAGTGTCCCACTCTGACACTGGGTTTCCTCTTGGAACCAGACCATCAGTTCTAGAAGAACCCTTGGAAAACGTGCCGGCTCAGCCCTCTAGTTTTACAAATAAGGGAGTGCACAGCCCTGAGAGGTCAAGTGGCCTGCCCAAGATCACACAGTCAGTGGCAGAGTAAAGAGCATAGCCTAGGCCTGCCCACTCCTGTAGTAATGCTCTTTCAACTTCTCCAACCTGGCTCTAAGCCTTGTCCATCCTTAGCCCCACATCTAGCCCAACCTAGTCCAGGAAATCAGGGAAGTTGCCCTTAGAAATCTCTCTCCAAGCTGGGTGTGGTGGCTCACACCTATAATCCCAGCACTTTGGGAGGCCTAGGCAGGCAGATCCTAAGGTCAGGAGTTGGAGACCAGCCTGGCCAACATGGTGAAACCCCATATCTACTAAAAATAGAATTAGCCGGGCTTGGTGGCAGGGACCTGTAATCTCAGCTATTCCAGATGCTGAGGCAGGAGAATCACTTGAACCCTGTAGTCAGAGGTTGCAGTGAGTTCGGACTGTGCCACTGCACTGCAGCCCGACCAGCAGTGCGAGACTCCATCTCGAAAAGAAAAGAAATCTCTTCCCAGTCCCACCATCAGAGGCCAACTGCTGTCTTCTGCTGTCTTTCAGCCTGTGCTCTTCTCCCTCCTGACAGGTAGAAGACACTGTGCCTCTGGATACCCCAACAGTTCCCTGAGCTGCATCTCTTGCTGACTGCTTTAATACATCACAGCAAGATTGTGTGTGTCTCCGCCATCAAGCTGTGTGCTCCTTGATGCTCTGGGTCACCTACATCTAGCATGGCATATGTCTTGTGTTCAATAAATGTGTAATGTACAGAACTGACTGAATTTCTCTCACTGGCAGCACCCTCTATGCAAGCCACCTACCTCTTTCCGAAAGTGGGTGATGATCTTGTGTGGTACTGAGATGACCTCTCCATGACTGGTCCGAAGGGCAGGCAGAGTTCCTGACATTGAGAGAGAAGTATACCAACCAGGCCCTTAGCTGCCTATTCACACATATTTGCAACACATTCCTGCCTATCTCATGTTCCTCCCCTTTTACACACCCTTCCTCACCCCCAAAGGATACTGGGTACCTGAAGGGCTCCGCCAAGGGTTGCTGATCTTGTGCACCTTCAGTGGAGCACCAGTAAATCTGGCATAGGTCTGCAGGGAATGAAGCAGAAGGCAGAAAGGCAGGGCCATGGTCCCCACAAGGGATATCAAGAAGAGAAATAACATTTATTGAATACCTATGTGCCATGCCCTTTGCTTAGTATCCTAGTCCAAAGAAAAAAGGGGAAGACACTACCGCTGCTATTTCACAAATGGACAACACAGGGCTTAGAGAGATTATGGACATGTCCATGATTACAGGTCAGTCAGGAAAATCCTTCCCTCTGTCTCCTCCCCTGTCATCCACCTTGTGAACATTTATCCTCAGAAGCTTTTCCTAACAAGTATCCCTCTTCTTGGAAGCACTGAGCATGCCTTCTCTTTGGCACAATCTGTGGTCTGTTCCTACTTATACCTGAATATTTTATTATATTTATTTGCTTACCTATCTGCCTTTGTGTAAACTCAAGGGAAGGAACCAAATTTTATTCATCTTTGCACGGCAATATTTAGTATTTGGAAGAAATATAATAGATGCTTTTCAAAGCAGGAGTGAATGAATGAATGAAGCTAACTAAGTCTGTCTGATTTCTAAGCTCTTTCTACAGAGCCTGGCTGAGTCGTTTGGTCCAACAAACAATAGGCTCAGTAAATGCTGTTAAGTGAGGAGGAGGAAAAGAACGGGGGTGAGGGAAAGGCAGGAATTCCAAGCCAGAGTAGGTCCCTGAGATAGTCTAGCCTAGTAAACCTCCTGATGGAGAAACAACGCCCAGAGAAGAAAAAGAATCGCCCCAAGGTCACATAGCCAGTTAATGGATGAGCAAGGACTAGAATCCAACTCCTGAACTCCCGACCAGGCGTCTTTTCATTGCTGCATGAAACCTAGAAAACTACAGCACAGGACATTGAGCCCATAGCGGCCACGTACGCTCTTTGACTGCCTCAGTTTTTCCCAATGCGCCCGTGCTGAGTAGCCCTGACAAAGTTCGGATGCTTGGCTAGTTCGGCCCCCTCCCCAGTCATCACGGCACAGCAGAGGGCGCCGGCGCCTCCCCTCACCAGCACGGCCAGGCTGTCCAGGTCCACTGACGGCAGGCCCCAACCCCCTGACCAGCAGAATAGCTCCATGGGCGCCGCCATCTTGCCCGCCCTCTGTCCCGGAAACACTTTCTTCTGTGCTCTTGCCCTCCCCTGCACGGACCCGCCCCCCGCCGCCGCTCCTCGGGTCGGGGCGGGCAGGGGGCCTGGGGAGGTCCCCGGGCAGGCGAGGCTTCTCTTGGCTCGACTGGCAGCCGCACTGCGGGGGACTGGGCCGCGGGCCTCGGGGAGGGACGGCCGCTGGCCCACCCAGAGGCAGGCCCCGTAGCGGGACAACGCTGTCAGCCAGGCGCGCCTCGGAAAGTCACGGCGCTTCGGCTGAGTGGAGCCCCGAACCCCCGACGGCGCGGCAGGCCCAGGAGAGCGGGGTCTTGTGCGCCTAGGCCAGGTCTGGGGGCTCTTGCCAAACTGCACGTGGCCTGTACTGCTCTGGGGCCCCTCGGGGCTCGTCCCAGAGCGGGGACTGCGGGGGGGTGGTCCCCCGAGCAGCATGTTTTCCACAGCGCGTTATGTTTGGAGCAGGCCCTGCGCCGCCTGTCGCCATGGAAACAAAACAGGGGCGGTGGCGGCGGCCGGAGCGGACGCCGGACTGGGGCCTGGGTGGGGGAGGGGAGGAGAGTGGAGGCTCGCAGGCTGTTGTTGCCTAGGTAATGGGAACTCAGGCGCCCCTCTGCTTCATCCAGGTCAAGGACCGTCCGGTAGTACCTACACGGCTCCACAGTCTGGTCGTTGGCTCCTGGCTCGTCCCCCTGTCTTCTGCGCCTGTCCCTGGTGCCCCTTTTCTCTTTCTGGTTTCTTCACTCCGACCTCACTGACCACTGCTTTAGACTCTCCAGTTCCCGTCAGACGCTTCCAGACTCCCAAAGTTTCCTAGAAATGAGGGAAAATGGAGAAACAGGCACGAGTCAGGGGACCCCCACCCTAATAAAGAGCACTTGCTCCACCAAAACAGTAAACTTCATGCCATGTGGGCATCCCTGGGCACTATAGCAAGCTAGTTTTGGCCACTCCCTTGGCATCCTTTCCTGCCAGCTGTGGAATAATGCCCAGTCTAGCACTGCCCCTGGTAGGGGTTCTTGCCTTCCACAATCGTGGCTTCCAGAAAACAGTAGCATTTGGTAGCGCTGTGTGCTGAGACCCCCAACAGTGTGATGACTGCGGAAAAGGAGGCAACTAGGGGAGGACCATTAGCGGGAGGTAAGAGGCAGGGAGGCCTCCAGGACTCTTTCCCAGTGCCCCTGGTTCCCAGAGCTGATGATGCCCGCAGGGTGATTGGCAGCTCTTTGTTTCAGCCCCCCCCATCACCCGCCTGCTGGCCCCCCCCTCCGACTCCATCCCTCCGCCCCCCGGCTCCTGCTCTCTCCGCCTAGCCTTTTCCCCTCCCAGCTGCCTGCCTGCCAGGGGTAGTGAGCCGGCTGAGCGGCATGGAGACGCAGGAACTTCGGGGGGCCCTGGCTCTTCTCCTCCTTTGCTCTTTCGCATCTGCCAGTCAGGACCTGCAGGGTAAGCCTGTCTCCATCCTCTTAGACCACTCTGCCTCTTTCCCATTTGCCCCCAGCCCAAGTAGCAGAGAACATGTGGGCAAGGAGAGAGGGGAAGAGTCCAGAACTTAAGCCAGAGGAAAACGTTACACTGCCTAGAATTGGTGAAATTATGACCTGGTGGAGAGGAGTGGGCACCAGAGGGTAGTCGGGGAGTCGGAACGGGCCAGGGTAAGGCATGAAGCCAGGGCAGAGGACTCAGGAACTGGATGCTCAGGCTGCCTGGCTGGGGTGGTGTCTGAGCATCTGTAGACACCCCAGGGTCTGGAAGAGCAGCCTGAAAGTGGGTGTACTGTGTAGGTCCCTGGGCTTCATCCCCCTGTGCTCCTGGGTGTCCAAGGACAGGGCGGGGGTGGGGACCAAGAAGCCTGGGCTCTCCTAGAGGTCTGGTGGTGGGATGGTCCCATGGGTGTGGGAGAGGTAGCTGGAGCAGATGACACAGGCATAGATTCTTTACTGGCTGGAGGGAAAATCACAGATTGGCCAGGACACAGGAGGCAGAAGAGCTGGGTCCTACATTCCCATGGGAGAGAGCCCAGATGGTGGGAGGGTCAGAGCCCTCAGTGGGCAGCTGTTCTTACCCAGAGCGATTGTGATGTGCCCTTAGGATGGGAGGAGGGACACTAGGGTGTGGAACGAGCCAAATCCAGCAGTGGAAAGAGAAGCTGCCTCCCGTTTCTGCCTTGTGGGCACCAGGTGCCACTCCTGCGGGGGATCAGCACAGCATCTCCCTTGCGCCACCTGGTGGATTCATCTCAAATTTGTGGGGTGCTGTTTCTGTTTCTAAGTGAGCCTCAAGCCTGCAGGTTCCTGGAAGATGGTAGTAGGCAATAATGGGGAAAGGAAGGCACAGTGCCTCTGTCCTCTGAGAGCAAGAGTTGAGTTTTGAGGTGACTAACGCTGCCTGGTGGTGGGGGTAGGGGGTGATGTGGGCTCAGGGGAGGGCATACCTTAGCATTTGATCCCATTCTCTAACCTTGACAACCCCTGCCTGACCAGTAATTGACCTGCTGACTGTGGGCGAGTCTCGGCAGATGGTGGCTGTGGCAGAGAAGATCCGGACAGCCTTGCTCACTGCTGGGGACATCTACCTCTTGTCTACCTTCCGCCTGCCCCCCAAGCAGGGTGGTGTCCTCTTTGGCCTCTACTCTCGCCAAGACAACACACGATGGCTGGAGGCCTCTGTTGTAGGCAAGATCAACAAAGGTGACTGGTGGGCATCTCCTTTCCTGCAATGGTGATCCCCTTGAGCACTATCCCTCATCCCTACTTCCCAAGTGCTTCCTAATTCTCCTTGGCCTCCTCTGGGGACCATGGTCCCATCTGGCTGTGCTCAGACATCAGGGGCATCTGGTACAGGGTGCTTACAAGGTGGCTTTAAGAGGCCAGGTACCAAACAATAGGGTGAAGCTTGAGGCCTGGTATTTATAGGGATGGGTTGTACTTGGGATGCCTGGAGGGAGGGTGAGGCATGTCTTTGCCTCAGCAGTGATATAGAAAGGTCCTTCAGATCCCTGGCACAGTTCAGTGGGCACAAAACCAGCTGTCACCCTAGGAGAGGACAGAGTCATCTAATACCACTGAAGACTAAGACAGTCTTAGTCTCCAAACTAATTTTTTATTTTTATTTTTTTAATTTTGGTTCCCATACCAGGAGTCGAACCTGGGCCACCTGGGTGAAAACCAGGAATCCTAACTGCTAGACTATATGGGAACCAGTTTTTTTTTTTTCAAACGGCATCTCACTCTGTCACCTAAGGTGGAGTGCACTGGCACAATCTCAACTCACTGCAACCTCCGCCTCCCAGGTTCAAGCGACTCTCCTGTCTCAGCCTCCCAAGTAGCTGGGACTACAGCTGCCCACCACCAAGCCCTGGCTAATTTTTGTAATTTTAGTAGAAACAGCGTTTCGTCTGGTTTTTGGTAAGAAAAAACTAAAATATATATATAAAGAAAAAAAGAAACAGCGTTTCGAATGTTGACCAGGCTATTCTCAAACCCCTGACCTCAGGTGATCTGCCCACCTTGGCCTCCCAAACTGCTAGGATTACAGGCGTGAGCCATCACGCCCGGCCTCTAAACCAATTTGAAAAACATTTATTGTGTACCTATTACATACAAGGTGCTGAGAGCTACATAGTAGAATTAGGGATGGGAGCCCTAGAGATGTATCCAGCAGAGTTGATCCAAGTCTCAACTGGGAGGCAGGGGATGAGGGGACAGTGCCCATACTGATCTCCCCTCCTGGGCAGTACTGGTGCGGTACCAGCGGGAGGACGGCAAAGTCCACGCCGTGAACCTACAGCAAGCAGGCCTGGCCGATGGGCGCACACACACAGTTCTCCTGCGACTCCGAGGCCCCTCCAGACCCAGCCCTGCCCTACATCTCTATGTGGACTGCAAACTGGGTGACCAACATGCAGGCCTTCCAGCACTGGCCCCCATTCCTCCAGCAGAGGTCGACGGGCTGGAGATTAGGACTGGACAGAAGGCTTATTTGAGGATGCAGGTGAGCTGGGAGGAGCCTCTGAGTTCTGTGGAAATAGAGTTTGCACCAGTTGGGGAAGGGGTTGGTAGACCTTCCCACCTTATTCTGCTGCTATCCCCCCAGGGCTTTGTGGAATCTATGAAAATTATTCTGGGTGGGTCCATGGCCCGGGTAGGAGCCCTGAGTGAGTGTCCATTCCAAGGGGACGAGTCCATCCACAGCGCAGGTAACACAGACTTGTTTGCTGACATTGGACCACAGGCCCTGTGGCCTTTGGTGAATCCTGTCTTCTCAACTTCCCTCTCAACACCCATTCCTTTGGCTCACCTTCCTGGGGGTTTCTAACTCTGTTATTCCAAATCTTCGACCTGACTCCACAATCTCCAGTACAGCCATCCCAGAAAACAACAAAGTGATCCAAGAGAGGAATATCACTGAGGAACTTTGGAAGGGATGGGAGAGAAAGAAGTTAATTGCTTAGTCTTGGCTGACTGAGAGATACTGGTCTTGAGTCTTTTTTTTTTTTTTGGAGACAGTCTTGCCCTGTCACCCAAGCTGAAGTGCAGTGATGCAGTCTGGGCCACTGCAACCTCCGCCTCCAGGGTTCAAGTGATTCTCCTGCCTCAGCCTCCCGAGTAGCTGTGATTACAGATGCCTACCACCACGCCCAGCTAATTTTTATAATTTTAGTAGAGACAGGGTTTTACCACATAGGCCAGGCTGGTCTCGAACACCTAACCTCAAGCAATCCAACCACCTTGGCCTCCCAAGGTGCTGGGATTACAGGCGTTGGCCACCGCACCTGGCCTGGTCTTTTTTAGTTCTCACTGGCAGCTGTCACCAGCAATTTCTCTGAGCATTACCCATTGCCTGGTCTCTCTGGCAGGATTGTTCAGAAGCTCTCACCTAAATCAAATACCCACCTTTCCCAGATATTTCAGAGAGAGAGAGAGCACTTGAAGGGAATGGGATGACCAGGTGTGGTGGCTCACGCCTGTAATCCAAACACTTTGGGAGGCTGAGGTGGGCAGATCACTCAAGGTCAAGAGTTCAAGACCACCCTGGCCAATGTGATGAAACCTCATTTCCACTAAAAAATACAAAAAATTAACCGGGCATGGTGGTGGGTGCCTGTAGTACCAGCTACTTGGGAAGTTGAGGCTGGAGAATGGCTTGAGCTCTGGAGGTAAAGGTTGCAGGGAGCTGAGATCATACCACTGCAGTCCAGCCTGGGCAACAGAGCAAGACTCCATCTCAAAAAAAAAAAAAAAAAACAATGGGGAGAATGGAATGTACTGGGGCCCTGGCCCTGCTTTGGGTCCATCCCTTCTGCCACTCCGATTTCTAGAAACCAGGAGGATTTGGGTTTTGACTTCCTATGAAGCAACTCCCTTAGAGGGTCCTTTGCCCTGTGAAAGGAGCTGGCACTCCTTGTCTGCCAGCTCTGCCCTCCCACCATTCAGCACCCCATCTTTATTCTGAGGCTCCAGCCCTGTCCCTGCCTTCCGTCCTCCTCGCCAGCCAGGCCTCTCTTCATATCACCTCACCCCTCTGACTCTGTTTTCTTCTCCTCTCCAGTGAGCAATGCACTGCACTCCATTCTAGGTGAGTAGGCCACGCTGAAGCGGGAGGGGCAAGGGGGGAGGAGGACCCAGGCTCTGGCAGCTGCCTCAAACTGAGTCGTCTTCAGTCAAGAATGTAGAAGGTTTAAAGGCAGGAGTGGGCAGCCATGGCAGGTGCTGGCTTATTGCCTACAAAGGGCCCTGGACTGGTACCCCACTACTGAGCCCCTCACACCCTGGGTCCTGACAGGGGAGCAGACCAAGGCGCTGGTCACCCAACTCACCCTCTTCAACCAGATCCTGGTGGAGCTGCGGGATGATATCCGAGACCAGGTTCGGGTGGGCCAGTGAAGGGTGGCACTGATTCTGGGGTGGGGTGGCAGATGCCAAGTGCTGACTCCTCCCCATCCTTCCCCAGGTGAAGGAAATGTCCCTGATCAGAAACACCATCATGGAGTGTCAGGTGTGCGGTGAGTGGGAGTGTAGGGGAGGCTCCAGATGACAGTGCCATGTTCCCTACCCAATGGCTTCAGCTTCCCGTTCTGGTGGCTTAAGTGGTGACCACCGGCTAGCTCTGACTGTGTCCACCCCTCAGGCTTCCATGAGCAGCGTTCCCACTGCAGCCCCAATCCCTGCTTCCGAGGCGTGGACTGCATGGAAGTATACGAGTACCCAGGCTACCGCTGCGGGCCCTGCCCCCCCGGCCTGCAAGGCAACGGCACCCACTGCAGTGACATCAATGAGGTGGGGGAGGGCAGAGCCCAGAAGGGTACAGAAAACTGGGGTGAGGATGTCAGGAGGGGCCCAAGAGGGTGGGATAAATGCTGGTCTGGAGGAGAGGAATCTAGAGTTTAGGAGCAGTCAGAGACAAGAAGAGAAATGCAAGATGGGAGAGAGAGAAAGCCCGGGGCAAAGACTGAAGGCCACACAGGGAAGGAGCTGGGAAGCGGCAGGGGAGGCCTGAGATGGCCACCAGGGGCTTGGGGAGGGAGCCAGGGAACCCCAAGGGAGGCGGGGTGGGGACCAGAAGCACAAGGCGATTGTGTGGAGAGGCTTGGAGCAATGGTTCTTGGATCACAGGCAGGGGCCTGAGTTTCCCAGAAGGCAGCCTGACCTCTGCCTTCTCGTCTGGTCCCCAGTGTGCTCACGCTGACCCGTGTTTCCCAGGCTCCAGCTGCATCAACACCATGCCCGGCTTCCACTGTGAGGCCTGTCCTCGAGGGTACAAGGGCATACAGGTGTCTGGTGTAGGCATTGACTATGCCCGGGCCAGCAAACAGGTCAGACTGGGTAATGTGTGTGGACAAGGGATCTTGGCCCTGTAGAGGCCAGGGGCTTCTGGGTTGGACATGGGACCCTTGTGATGTATGGGGCAGGGATGGCTTTGCATCGGCTTTGGGTCTGGGCTTAATGTTGATGTTCACAGATAAGGCCATACCAGTGCCCTCTGCTGTATCTGAGGAGACCCACCATAGGTCTGGTTCCACCCAAAGTCTGCCCCTTCAGGTCTGCAATGACATCGATGAATGCAATGATGGCAACAATGGTGGCTGTGACCCAAACTCCATCTGTACCAACACTGTGGTGAGCTGAATACCGAGTATTCTAGACTGATGGGAATGGTAAAATCCCACCCCCCACCCCTTTTTACCTTCAGATTTCCTGCTGCCCTTCCTCCTCCGCAGGGCACTACACAGATTAGGTGTTCATACAGACTTGGTTTGGAATACTGGTTTGCCTCTTGCTAGCTCTTTGGCATATTATTTAACCTTTCTGAGACTCAGCTTTCTCATTGGAAAACTGGGGCTGTTATCCACCCTGAAAGGTTGTCACGAGAACCTAACGGAGATGCTGCTACACCTGACATAGCTGAACGCCCAGCCCACACCCGGAAGGTGGGGCAGTGCTGGTTCTGGGTGCCTGGTGGGCTCCTTCCTGACGCTGCCGCTCCACTCTTAGGGCTCTTTCAAGTGTGGTCCCTGCCGCTTGGGTTTTCTGGGCAACCAGAGCCAGGGCTGCCTCCCAGCCCGGACCTGCCACAGCCCAGCCCACAGCCCCTGCCACATCCATGCTCACTGTCTCTTTGAACGCAATGGTGCAGTGTCCTGCCAGGTGAGCTAGGCTTCAGGCGTGGAAGGAAAAGGGGAGTCTGGGGGAAGGGGTAGGGCTCCGTTTAGGGCCTGGATTGGGGGCCTTCATGGGAGAGAGCTGGGCCTGGGCCTGGGGAACTGGTTGGTGGGGAGACAGAACCTGAAGCAGGGAAAATAGAGGGAGGAGGGGAGCCGGCCCAAACTGCTAGCTCCTACCCTTTATGTTGCCCAGTGCAACGTGGGCTGGGCTGGGAACGGGAACGTATGCGGGACTGACACAGACATCGATGGCTACCCAGACCAAGCACTGCCCTGCATGGACAACAACAAACACTGCAAACAGGTGCAGGGGGCAGGTGGGCGAGGGAGCGCGGCGGGGAGCCCAGGCTGGGTCAGGCAGAACTCATCATCCTTTTCCTCTGAACTTTAGGACAACTGCCTTTTGACACCCAACTCTGGGCAGGAAGATGCTGATAATGATGGCGTGGGGGACCAGTGTGATGACGATGCTGATGGGGATGGGATCAAGAATGTTGAGGTGACTCTCAGACTGCCCTGCCCCTGGAAGCTCCTCTACTCTGCTCCTGTCCTCTCAGTGCCTTTCTTACCTCATCCGGCAGCTCTCTAGGAAGGGCCCAATACCCCAAATTAGGGAGGCAAAAACCTTGTGCCCAGGACAAGGAGGTTGGGTGGGTGGGACCATGCCAAGCGGTTTGACCAGCATAAGGTTGTGATCTTAGAAAAGGCTACAGTGACAAGGTAGGTGCAAGATGACAAGTGGTTTAGGGGTGCTGACTCTTCCCCTCCCACCCCTCTGCCCAGGACAACTGCCGGCTGTTCCCCAACAAGGACCAGCAGAACTCAGATACAGATTCATTTGGCGATGCCTGTGACAACTGCCCCAACGTTCCCAACAATGACCAGAAGGACACAGATGGCAATGGGGAAGGAGATGCCTGTGACAACGATGTGGATGGGGATGGTGCAGGCCTGGGGCTGAAGGGGAGGCTGGGGGACCTGTAGGAATTTGAATCGGGTGGGGATGAAGCAGGGAAGCTAGGAAGTCTCTGTGAACTGGGGAGGCAGGCTTGTGGAAGTTGGAGAGATTACCTGCAGCAGATGTCAGTGGGAATGTGAGGTAGGATGTAGCGTTAGGCAGAGTGTGGACTAGAGGTGAGACAAGAAACAGGCAGATTTCCTGACCAGTTGTCCTCCGGGTGGGTCCTGAGAAAAAGTTCAGGACTTTCACCAACCTAGAAGAGAGAGTATGGCATGTTCTAGTAATAACCTTGTGCTTCCCATGTCTTCTAGGCATCCCCAATGGATTGGACAATTGCCCTAAGGTCCCCAACCCACTACAGACTGACAGGGACGAGGACGGGGTGGGAGATGCTTGTGACAGCTGCCCTGAAATGAGCAATCCTACCCAGGTACAGGGGGATGGTAAGGGCAGGGGAGGGATGAGGATACTGGTGGATGAGGCCCCAGCCCTTTGGATGGGAAATGGTCAGATCACCCTCTTGAGTTATCAAGAGAAGATGGTGAGAACAGGTCCCTCTCTCTCAGACAGATGCAGACAGCGACCTGGTGGGGGATGTCTGTGATACCAACGAAGACAGGTACGGTCTTAGCCAAGAGATGCAAGGTTTTTCTTTATTTTTATTTTTATTTTTGGAGATAGAGTCTTATTCTGTTGCCCAGGCTGAGTGCAATGGCATGATCTTGGCTCACTGCAACCTCCGCCTCCCAGGTTCAAGCAATTCTCCTGCCTCAGCTTCCCCAAGTAGCTAGGACTATAGGCGCATACCACCATGCCCAGCTAATTTTTTGTATTTTTAGTAGAGATGGGGTTTCACTGTTAGCCAGGATGGTCTTGATCTCCTGATCTTTTGATCTGCCTGCCTCAGCCTCCCAAAGTGCTGGGATTACAGGCGTGAGCCATCACATCCGGCTTTTTTTCTTGGAGACAGAGTCTCTCTGTCACCCAGGCTGGAGTACAGTGGTGCAATACTGGCTCGCCGCAACCTCTGCCTCCTGGGTTCAAGTGATTTTTCTGCCTCAGTCTCCTGAGTGTCTGGGATTACAAGCATGTGCTACCAAGCCTGGCTGTTTTTTGTATTTTTAGTAAAGACGAGATTTCATGGTGTTGCCTAGGCTGGTCTTGAACTCCTGACCTCAGGTGATCTGCCCACCTTGGCCTCCCAAAGTGCTAGAATTACAGGCGTGAGCCACTGCACTTGGGCCATAGTATATTCTTAATTTCTTCTATGATTTAGCCTTAATTCTTGATTGCTGTTGAGCAGTAACTCATTCTTATAGTCTACTCTCAATACCCACTGCCGGACCTTCACCTCATCTGGCTGATTGCCAGGGGTCTGACTGGTTGGAGTGTAGACTCCAGAGGCTCCTATGCAGAAGCAAGGGGAAGGACAAGGAGTACCTTTAAAGCCTTTATTTGGTTCTTGTTCTTCTGAGCAGCGATGGGGATGGGCATCAGGACACCAAGGACAACTGCCCACAGCTGCCGAATAGCTCTCAGCTGGACTCAGACAACGATGGATTTGGAGATGAGTGTGATGGTGATGATGACAATGATGGCATCCCAGATTATGTGCCTCCTGGTCCTGATAACTGTCGCCTGGTACCCAATCCCAATCAGAAGGACTCAGATGGTAAGCATGGGGACCCAGAGTGCGTTAGACTGGTGTTGCCTTTGCCCAGAGGGAGGCAGCAAGCCCTGTTGGGAAGTGAGGAAGGGCAGGGTGGGGAAAGAAGTCAGAAATGCAAGGCCCAACAGGTGGTACTGCTGCCTAGTGGCAGTGGGCAGGGCCTTCGTGAGTACCCAGCCTCACTTCGTGCAGGCAATGGCGTTGGTGATGTGTGTGAGGATGACTTTGACAATGATGCTGTGGTGGACCCTCTGGATGTGTGTCCCGAAAGTGCAGAGGTAACGCTTACGGATTTTCGGGCCTATCAGACCGTCGTCCTGGATCCTGAGGGTGATGCTCAGATTGACCCAAACTGGGTTGTGCTCAACCAGGTACTCGGGGCACTGGGATGGGCAGGTGCTATCAGACAGGGCTACCGAGGGAGCCTGGGAAGGACAGCACACCTGCATCACAGCTTTTTTCTTTACTGTACAACCCCAGGGCATGGAAATCGTTCAGACCATGAACAGTGACCCTGGCTTGGCAGTTGGTATGTAAGGGATACCCAGTTCAATAACTTCCAAATGGAGGAATCTTATAGGGGCAGAGGGTAGGGGAGGAAACAGACAGGGAGAGTGGGCAAAGTGGTGAGAGAGAAGGCAGTGGTACAAGCTGGCCACGCACATAGCAGGCATCCCTTCCCAACCTCACCCCATGATGAGCCACCAGGAGCTTTGCTACTCCTGACCTTTATCCCACCCCCACCCCAGGATACACGGCCTTCAATGGTGTGGACTTTGAAGGCACCTTCCATGTGAACACAGTGACTGATGATGACTATGCGGGCTTTCTCTTCAGTTATCAAGACAGCGGCCGCTTCTACGTGGTCATGTGGAAGCAGACGGAGCAGACCTACTGGCAGGCTACACCCTTCCGGGCGGTTGCCCAGCCAGGGCTGCAGCTCAAGGTCCCCAGCAGCCCAGATTCCCCAACCCTGGGTCCTTTCTCAAAGTTCTCCCGTGCAGCCCCAGGGCCTCCTCCCCTGCCTGACTGGGAGCCCTCTTACCCAGACATCTGGCATGGAGGCTGGCTCTCTGGGACCCAAAGCATTTTCGTGACCACCTAGACTCCCTTTCCCACCTGCACTTACCGACCTGTTGTCTCCCTTCACTCCAGTTCTGCAGTTGACCCACTGTCTTTGCCAATGTCCCCCAGGCAGTGACATCAGTGTCTGGCCCAGGTGAGCACCTCCGGAATGCCCTGTGGCATACTGGCCACACCCCTGATCAGGTACGACTGCTGTGGACAGACCCACGAAACGTGGGCTGGCGGGACAAGACCTCCTATCGCTGGCAGCTTCTGCACCGGCCTCAAGTTGGCTACATTCGGTAAGGAGAGGGGCTGAGCCCACTTGTGGGACTCAGGTCGGGCCTGTCCTTCCTCTTTAGCTGGGACTCACCAGTGGCCTCTCCATGGGTGGGGACTGCAGCCGCTTCTCTCCATCTCCCTTCTCACTGCAGACACAAGCACCTATGAGTGATGTTGGTGAAGTCACTCCTCCTCATGACCCATTTTCCCCTTTGTAAAATAAGGGCATTGGGTTAGATGCCCTTTACAGTTCTCCAGAAGCCTCCAAACCCAGGCCAATCTGTGGAGAGGCACATCACATCTGGCCACTTAATTGGAATGGCCTGGAACCTGCCTTATCAACCTGGATAAGAATGATCTGACCTGGAAGGGATCATCATTTACAGAAGAGAAAACCAAGGCCCTGACTTCACAGGCCTCGGTTCAGCACTTTGTCCACAACTTCGCATTTCCATCCCACAAGTAGCCCTAGTTGGTGGGGATGAACGGGAAGGGGAGGGGAAGTGGGTCTGCTTATAGGCTGCACTTTCTATGGCCAAGAGCCCAGAGTCCAGGAACCTGGGTTGGTTCCCCTTTAAGGTGCCTGGGGCTGTGGGGTGCCAGGACAGGGGATAAAAGGGGGTGGACTAGAGCCTGGGAAGCGGGTGACTTCACCCCCCAGCCCATTGTGCTTATCGTCATGGCAACCCAATCCTCGCTTGGAATGCGGCTGGTGCTTTGAGATGCAAAAGGAGCTGGACAAAGAGCTAGGGGCCCCAGGCCTGAGAAAAGCACCACCCTTCCCTCTCCTTTCCTGCCTCCCTTTCCCTCCCTCCCTTCTCTCTCAGGCCTGGTGAGCCCAAGGGGGGGCTGGGGAAAAGCAAGGCCCCAGGCCTGGTGGCACAGTGCCCACTGGCACCCTAGCACCCATGGACATTCCTGGAATCTTGGACAGGGTGAAGCTCTATGAAGGACCCCAGCTTGTGGCAGATTCTGGGGTGATCATTGACACATCCATGCGAGGGGGGCGTCTTGGTGTATTCTGCTTCTCTCAAGAAAACATCATTTGGTCCAATCTCCAGTATCGATGCAATGGTGAGGTGGCTGATTGAGATCAAGCTGATCTTTCATGCCTTGTGGGAGAGCCACAACCTGACCTAACTTATTTTCCCTTCTTCAGACACAGTGCCTGAGGACTTTGAGCCATTCCGGAGGCAGCTGCTCCAGGGAAGGGTATGAGGAGGAGGCCACTGGATTGAGAATTCAGAATTTTAGACCCTTCGGCCTTGGGGTCCATCCTGGAGACCTTGAGGTCTAAGCTACAGCCCCTCAGCCAACCACAGACCCTTCTCTGGCACCCAAAAGGAGTTCAGCCCCAGAGGGGTGGTCGCCCCACTGTTCAGGGGGTGAGAAGTTTTCAAGGGGTATTACTCAGGCACCAACCCCTGGAAAGATGACAGCACATTGCCATAAAGTTCTGGTTATTTTCTAAGCCAGTGCAACTGCTTATTTTAGGGATTTTCCGGGATAGGGAGGTGAAGTGGAAGGAATCAGAGAGTAGGGGAGAAAGGCTGGGAGGGTGGAAGTGAGGGATCTAGAGGAAGTTTGGCTGATTTAGGGGTGCGGGTGGGGAAGGTGCTGGATGGAGTTAAGCGAAGGATAGGGTGTCTGTCGGAGGATGCCCTAAGTCCTCCCAGCCCCATTTACTCACGGTGGCAGCCGCAACACTCCAGTCTATCAGAGATCCGCCGGGATGGGGAGCCAGGAGGGCGGGGGCTGCTCCGCTGGGGGTAGGTGGAGGCCGGGGGGCCGGGGGGGCCGGAGGCCGGGACGAGTGCAATATTGGCAGGGGAAAGAACAACACTGCACCGCGTCCCGTCCCTCCCGCCCGCCCGGGGCCCGGGATCCCGCTCCCCATCGCCTGAAGCTGGCCCGACCCGGGAACACGGGGCGCGCTGGGAAGCTGGGTTCACCTTGGAGCCCAGAGAGACTTGGCGCCCGGAAGGCAAAGGGAATGGTAAAGGGGAGGGGGTAGGGAGAGTGGAGTTCGCGGAGTCCCGGAAGGCCGCTTTCCGACGCCCGGGCGTTGCGCGCGCTTGCTCTTTAAATACTCAGACTGCGCGGCGCGGAGCCGTCGCCATGGTGACGCGTGTCCCAGCAACCGAACTGAATGGCTGTTGCCTGGCAATGTCGGGAGTTACGGTTTGTTGCCGCCCACCTAGCTTCTTGGGTTTTCTCCGGCCTGGGAGTGGGGGGCTCCCCGCCTCCCCGGCCCGCGCGTCCGGGCGCGCTGACGTCAGACGCCCCCACCCCGCCCCGCGCCCGCCCCCGGGTCTTGCCGCGCACAAAGCCTCGCCTCGGAGGCCCGAGAGGCGCGCGGGCGGGAGAGGTGGTCTCTCGCCCGGTGACCCAATGCTCTCCAAACCCGTGCCTCGCTGAAGTGTTTTTAAAGTGTTCCTTCCAATCTGTGTCGTTGGGGCTGAGAACTGTTTCCCAAATACAGTCGGAACTGCTTCCGTCGCCCTAGACCGCAGCAAGCGACGGCTGGACCCAAGTTCCACGTGCCGCCGCGGCCCAGGATAGCTTCCTCCTCTGGCGCACCGCTGGCCGCACACACCTCCCGTGTGCTTTTGCCCCCCACTGCGTGCCTACCTGTCCCCAACACCACTCTGCTCCTCAAAGGATAGTTCTGTGTCCCTAAATCCCATTGTCACCCCACCTACTCTCTGCCTCTTAAGTACATAACGGCCCACACAGAACGGGTCCAGCTCCCCCGACCACGTTCCAATGTCCTCTCCCATATATCTTGGTGCCCCTTCCACGTACCTCAGGACCCCACCCGCTCGGCTCCACATCCTCCAGGCGCCACCACCACGCCCTCCCGAAGTGCCCCTCCTAAAGCTCCCAGCCGTCCACCATGCTGAGCGTTCCTCCTTTCCTGGCCACGGCAGTGACCCTTCTCTCCCGGGCTCTGCCTCCCTCTCGCGGGGTCTCTCTGCCTCACTTAGGTAGCGCTGCCCTAACTCCTCTCCATCCGGTCCGAGCGGCCCCTCAGCCGGCGCCGTCCAGCCCCGCAAGGCTTCTGGTGACCACTAGAGGGCGGGAGCTCCTGGCTAGCAGTGGAGGGTGGCAAGGGACGACCCTAGGGTTCATCAGAGCCCAGGTTTCCTCCTTTAAGTGGAAATTTCTTTCCCCATTCTCTTCTCGGGAGAAACCCAAGGAGGGAACCCAGGCTGCTGGAAAGTCCGGCTGGGGCGGGGACTATGGGTTTCAGGATAGAAACTGCGTGTGGAACGGGACAGGGAGCGGTTAGAAGGGTGGGGCTATTCCGGGAAGTCGTGGGGGCAGGGAGCCCAAAACTAGCACCTATTGCACTCATTATCCAGCCCTCTTATTTCTTCTCGGCCCCGCTCTGCTTCAATGGGTCCAGGGAGGGCCGGAAAGTGGAGTGGGAGACCTAGGGGGAGCTTTCTGGCCTTGCTGTCCAGGACCTCGACCTAGCCGGCTGTGTTCCCCATTCCCACCTTAGTTGTTGCCCTGGGGCTAAAACTAGAGCCCAGGAGCCCCAGGTTCCAGATTGGCCCTCTGCCCTTCCTCCTGGAGCCAGGGAGTGGTTGGTGAAAGGGGGAGGCCAGTTGGAGAAGAAACGGGGTTGTCAGGGGGTTGAGTGATTAGAGCCCATTCCCTAGCCAGGAATGGTTGGGGAGGAGGAAGAGGTAGGAGGTAGGGAAGGGGGAGGGGGCGGGGTTTGTCACCTGTCACCTGCTCTGGCTGTGCCTAGGGCGGGCAGGGGGGGGACCGGTATAAAGCAGCAGGCGCTTGTGCCCGCTCCACCTTTCAAGCAGCGCCTGCCTGAGTCTGTTCTGCCCCCTCCCCACCCAGTTCACCACCACCATGACACCGGGCATCCAGTCCCCTTTCTTCCTACTGCTGCTGCTCATAGTGCTTACAGGTGAGAGGCACAAGGGGGGAGTGGGCTGCCCTGCTTAGGTGGTCTTTATGCTCTTTCTGTGGGTTTTGCTCCCTGGCAGATGGCATCATGAAAGGCAAGAATTGCAGACAGAGGCTGCCCTGTCTGTGCCAGGATGAGGGAGAGGCTAAGGACAGGCTGTGAAGAGGTGCTCCCCACCCTGAGAGTGGCTGCAGGGGCAAGCAAATGTCCTGAAGAGAAGTCTCAGAGGAAAAGAGTAGGGAGAGGGAAGGCTTAGGAAGGAGAAATGCACAGGCCAGCAGCTGAGGCCTGTGGGCAGAGAAGGAGGAGGTCGCAGGTACGGAGCCGGCCAACCCAGGGGCTGCCTGAGGCTGCCCACTCCCCAGTCCTTTGGTATTATTTCCCGGTGGCTAGAGCTTGTATTTTCTTCTTTTGTCCTCCAACCCAACCCTGTGACTTCAACATCTTACAGCTGCCACAGACCCTACAGCAGTTCTTTTTTTTTTTTTTTAAAGACAGGGTTTCACCATGTTGGTCAGGCTGGTCTTGAACTCCTGACCTCAGGTGATCTGCCTACCTTGGCCTCCAAAGTGCTTGGATTACAGGCGTGGGCCACCACGCCCGGTCCTTACAGCAGTTCTTACAGGTTCTGGTCATGCAAGCTTTACCGAAGGTGGAGAAAAGACGGGGACTACCCACAGAAATTCAGCACCCAGCTCTACCAGGAATGTTGTGAGTGTGACCAGCAGTGGCATCTCCAGCCATAGCCCTGGTTCAGGCTCCTCCACTATTCAGGGACAGAACCTGACCCCGGCCCTAGCCACCACACTAACCTCAGGTTTGGCTGCCACTGGGGGACAGGATGTCTCCTTGACCCCAGCTCCGGGCTCTACCACTGCTCCAGCCCACCACGGCACCTCGGCCACGGACACCGGGCCAGCCTCTGGCTCCACCACCGCTCCAGCCCACCATGGCACCTCAGCCACGGACACCGGCCCAGCCCCAGGCTCCACCACCACTCCAGCCCACCATGGCACCTCGGCCACGGATACCAGGCCAGCCTCTGGTTCCACCACCGCACCAGCCCACGGCTCCACCATCAATCCAGCCCACCATGGCACCTCAGCCACGGATACCAGGCCAGCCTCTGGCTCCACCACCGCTCCAGCCCACGGCTCCACCACCACTCCAGCCCACCATGGCACCTTGGCCATGGACACTGGGCCAGCCTCCAGCTCCACCGCAGCTCCAGCCCACCATAGCAGCTCAGCCACAGACACCGGGCCAACCTCCAGCTCCACCACTGCTCCAGCCCACGGCTCCACCACCACTCCAGCCCACCATGGCACCTCGGCCATGGACACCGGGCCAGCCTCCGGCTCCACCACAGCTCCAGCCCACCATGTCACCTTGGCGACGGACACTGGGCCAGCCTCCGGCTCCACCACCGCTCCAGCCCACCATGGCACCTCGGCCACGGACACTGGGCCAGCCTCCGGCTCCACCACCGCTCCAGCCCACCATAGCAGCTCAGCCATGGACACCGGGCCAGCCTCCGGCTCCACCACCGCTCCAGCCCACCATGGCACCTCGGCCACGGACACCGGGCCAGCCTCCGGCTCCACCACCGCTCCAGCCCACCATGGCACCTCGGCCACGGACACTGGGCCAGCCTCCGGCTCCACCATAGCTCCAGCCCACCATAGCAGCTCAGCCACAGACAGCGGGCCAGCCTCCGGCTCTACCACCGTTCCAGCCCACCATGGCACCTCGGCCATGGACACCGGGCCAACCTCCAGCTCCACCACTGCTCCAGCCCACCATGGCACCTCAGCCATGGACACTGGGCCAACCTCCGGCTCCACCACCGCTCCAGCCCACGGCTCCACCACCAGTCCAGCCCACCATG
>NW_016107806.1:2303933-2330348 GCF_001604975.1 Cebus imitator | reverse complement strand
ACCTCGGCCACGGACACCGGGCCAGCCTCCGGCTCCACCACCGCTCCAGCCCACGGCTCCACCACCACTCCAGCCCACCATGGCACCTCGGCCTCAGGCTCGACATCAGGCTCAGCTTCCACTTTGGTCCACAATGGCACCTCTGCCGCCGAGACTACCACAATCCCAGGCAGCAAGAGTACGCCATTCTCAACTCCCAGCCACCATTCTGATACTCCTGCCACCCTTGCCAGCCATAGCACCAAGACTGTTGCCAGTAGCACTCACCATAGCATAGTACCTCCTCTCACCTCCTCCAATCACAGCACTTCTCCCCAGTTGTCTATTGGGGTCTCTTTCTTTTTCCTGTCTTTTCGCATTTTCAACCTCCAGTTTAACTCCTCTTTGGGAGATCCCAATACCAACTATTACCAAGAGCTGCGGAGAAACATTTCTGAATTGGTGAGTATCCGTCTTTCCTTCCCCATGCTCCCCTGAAGCAGCCTTCAGAACTGGCCACACCCTTTGCATCAAGCCTGAGTCCTTTCCCTCTCATCCCAGTTTTTGCAGATTTATAAACAAGAGGATTTTCTGGGCCTCTTCAATATCAAGTTCAGGTACAGTTCTGGGTGTGGACTCGGTGGTTGGAGGGTGGGTGGCTGTCATGACTGTAGGGAGGGACTGGCACATCAGGGTTGGGGGAGAGCACCGAGCCAGAGCTGCGACCCGTGGCTGAAGTGCCCATTTCCCTGTGACCAGGCCAGGATCTGTGGTGGTAGAATCGACTCTGGCCTTCCGAGAAGGTACCACCAGTGTCCAAGATGTGGAGACACAGTTTGATGACCGTAAAGAAGAAGCAGTCTCTAGATACGACCTGAATGTCTCAGCAGCCAGCGGTGAGGCTGCTTCCCTGCCTGTAGCGTGGCACCATGCCGTGGCCCCTCTCCCTCCAGTGTCTGGGTCCCTGCCCTTTCCTTAGTCCTGGCAGCAGGAGGGGCACCTCCTTTGGGAGACTGCCCTGACCGTTGCTTTTCCTTTTAGTGCGTGATGTGCCATTTCCCGTCTCTTCCCCGTCCGGGGCTGGGGTACCAGGCTGGGGCATTGCGCTGCTGGTGCTGGTCTGTGTTCTGGTTGCGCTGGCCGTGATCTATCTTGTTGCCTTGGTGAGTGCAGTCCCTGGCCCTGATCAGAGCCCCGCTGCTTGAAGGCACTCCGTGGCCCACCATAATCTCCTGTATCCCCAGGCTGTCTGGCAGTGCCGCCGAAAGAACTACGGGCAGCTGGATATCTTTCCAGCCCGCGATGCCTACCATCCTATGAGCGAGTACCCCACCTACCACACCCATGGGCGCTATGTGCCCCCTGGAAGTACCAATCGTAGCCCCTATGAGGAGGTGAGGTTGGGCCCCACAGGCTGGGGGAGGCAGAGGCTTTGGCTGGTGAGGGTTCTGAAGGGGGTACTTGGAAAACCCAGAGAGCTTGGAAGAGGTGAGAAGTGGCATGAAGTGAGCAGAGGAGGGCCTGGCAAGGATGGGGGGCGGAGGTCTGAAGAGTCCTGGAGGACAGGCCTGGGAGGAGACCACGGAAGAAAGGGGCCCTCAAGAGGGGGTGGCCCCACTGCCAGAATTCCTAAAAGAGCATTGGCCATCAGCATTCATGCTGGCTGGCGCTGGCTGAACTGGTGTCACCGCGGCAGTTTTTTTTTTTTTTTTTTTTTCTTTTTTTTTTTTTTTTTGCACCCAGAGGCAAAATGGGTGGAGCACGATGCGCAGGGGAGCCCTTCCTGAAGTCATAGGGGTGAGCCCCTGTGCCCCTAATCATCTCCTGGGAATGGAGGGTAGACCAAGAAAGGCTGGTGTAAGGGGAGGTTTCCTAGGTAGAGGAAGGAGTGTCAGCAGACCAGGTGAGCCTGGGTGCCAGTAGTGTTCTTGGGAGCTTCAAGGAAGCAACGAACCCTCCCTCCTTCCTCCCCTGGCCTTTCTGTATGGAACCTAGTAAATAATTACTGGAGCCACCTGAGGCTGGAAAACCACTCTGGGTGGGGGAGGAGAGAGGAGTTTATTTTTCTTGCTCCTATTTTCCTCCTGGAGACCTCCCTCTCTCAGTTTCACAAAGACAGAGATATACACACACACACACACACACACACACACACACACACACACACCCTCCCTGGGCTGGAACAACAGAGAATGGAGGGACAAAGGGGTTGCAAGGGAGGCCAAGGGGGCTGATTAGAGCCAAGGAGGAGTGAAGGAGAGCGGAGGGAGGAGGACAGCCCTGTTTACAGTCACCTGGCTGGTGGGGTGGCAGGTGCTCTCTCCGACTTAACCCTTTGAGAGCTGGCCAGAACCCTGGACGGATTACCCAGCTTGGGGTGCCATGCAGGGGCTCTGGGAGGTACCTTCTGCTTCTCACCTGGGATCTCTTTTCCTTCCACCCAGGTTTCTGCAGGTAATGGTGGCAGCAGCCTCTCTTACACAAACCCAGCGGTGGCAGCCACTTCTGCCAACCTATAGGGGCACGTCGCCTGCTGAGCTGAGTGGTCAGCCAGTGCCAGTCCGCCCCACTCCGGCTCTTCAGGGCCAGAGCCCCCAAACCCTGTTCTGGGCTGGTGAGCTGGGAGTTCAGGTGTGCTGCTCACAGCCTCCCTCAGAGGCCTCACCAAGTTCCTGGACCTTTCTCGGCCTGTGGAAGCCCGTGCCTGCCCCTGAGGGCTTATGCCTGGGGAGTGGTGCGGTGGGAGCTCCCAGGAGGTCTGGCCCAGAGACCCCGGAGATGGCAGGGAACCTGGACAGGACTGAATAAAACATGGTCTTCCGCTGTACCAACTTCTGATCTTTCATCTGTGACCTGTGGGCAGCAGGGCGGTCGGTCAGAATGTGTGTGAGGGGCCTGGGGGAGGAGACAGGGAGGCCAGGAGGCAGGAAGGAGCAGGTTTGTTTGAGAAGCAGGAGATGTGAGGAGGAGGTGACGTTGGGGAGGAGGGGTGGCCTGGGGAGCCACCTCTGGCTGACCCTGGCAGCACAAGAGGAAGGAGGAAACGAAACCCAGGCGGGTTTTGGAGGGCTAGCGTGACTGGGCTCTGTGCGCCAACAGCTCTCCCTTGGCGTTGCCTGGCCCATACTCTCCTCTCCTCTTGGCACGGTGCCCCCAGGTGCCTCTATTCTCAGCTGCCTGGGTGTGAAGTAAATCCTAGGGCAGTGATAACAGCCCAGAGTCAACAGGGCTGAGATAAGCGGGGGCCAGTTAGATCCGGGCACTGGCATCAGGCCCGGCCCCCACCTGACCCTGGCTGCCCCACCAGCGCACTGCCCCTGGGGTGGGCTCCGCAACACCCTGGGAATGGGGAAGTAGTTCTGGTCCCCTGACCCGTTCGGGCCCAGGCATGTTGCCTGTCCCCTCAACCGCAGGCCCTGGCATTCCCCCAGGGCCTGGGTGCCACCGGCCTAGACACCCTGGCTGGGGCCTGCCACCGGCAGCCGGAGAGCTACGTCCCCTGGCGGTTGTGGTGGGCTCAGGCCGGGCCAGGCCGTGTGAGGCAGGAGGCCCTCCTCCCTCAGGTGCCAAATCTATCCGGTACGCCGGCCCAGAACCACAGCCCAGCACCCTGCCCGCTCCTGCCCACCACACCCAGCACAGAAGCTAAGAGGAATGGTCACGCTCAGGGGAGGCAGAGATGTGCCTGGCATCACAGTTTATTGTTTATAAACCATGAAAATAACAGCTGTTGCTTGGCACAGGCCTAGCAGAGCCCACTGCAGGGGGATGGCAGCAGGCACCAGAAGCCTTGCCTGGCCCAACCCTATGGGAACACCCAGACTCAGCTGGGTCCCCAAGGGAGACTTGGCACGTTGGCATGGGTGCAGGACAGGTAAGCATGCAAGAGAGAGAAGAGAGACTTAAGGGGCATGCGGCTGCGGGGTGTCGGGACCCAAATAAATAAAGCAGGATGACAGGGTCCCCTTCCCCTCACCAGGAGTGCCTGGACAGCATCCAGCCCAAAAGCCTGCCTGTCCCAAGGCTGCAGTTCAGCATCAACAGGGCAGGGAGCTTGGCAGGGCAAGGGCAGAGCTGGAGATCATGCCCAGTGTTCAGGGGCCCTCCCTCCCAATCAGCCTGGGGGCACAGGACAGGGATGGAGAAGGGGCTCTCTCCATGGCTTGGGTGAGATGCCAAAGGCAGGGCATGGGGCAGACGCAGTGGGGGTGGGGCTAACAGGCAATGGAGAGAATGGGAGCCATCCAGAGAGGTGGGCAGAGGAGAGCCCCTGGGTCAAGAGAAAACCCTGGGAAGACATAGACACAGGGGAAGGGGCAGGGCCGCATTGTAGGAAGAGTTTGGGGGGAACAACCTGGGCAAAGAGGTTTGGGGGCCAGGGCCCAGGAGGACCCCAGGTCTGCATGAGGGGACTGGAAGGCTCAGTCCAGCTTGGCAAAGCCCCCAATGGTGACTTTCCTCTCAGGCTTAGTACCCACTGGCTCCTGTAGCTGTACTGCGCCACCGCCGATGAAGCAAAAGGCAGGGCACACAGGCCCTGAGCAGTCCAGGGGGCACTCCAAGAGCCCACGGAAGGACACGGCATCCAGGAAGGAAACCCGGCCCCGCTCGTAGTCCAGGCAGATGCCCAGGCGGGGCGGCAGGGGCACTGTGCAGCCGGCTGTGGGGCCGTCCCTCCCCGTCAGCCCAGTGTTTGAGCTCGCCCCCGACCCCAGCAGGATCTTGCCCATGCCGATGGTTAGGAAAGCGAAGGGCGGCGACGCCTCCACTGTGGCATCCTCGGCACCGCTGTCGTGCCCGCTGTCCGGGTCGTACCTGCAGAAGTGGGCATTGGGTACGAGATTTTTGAGGGATGGAGTGACGGATGAGGTGCCGAAGGGAGATGCTGGAAGGATGGAATGCTGAGGAGCAGAAGGTTGGAGGGATGGATTTGGGGTGTTGCAAAGAAATCGCTGAAGAGGCAGGGTAGAGTACAGGGTCAGGGGCTTGGGTTCGGTAGGAAAGAGCATTGAAAGGAAAGCACATTGGCAAGAGCACTTTGGCACATTGGCAGGGAGGACAGGAAAGACAGTCATTGGTAGAGCATGTGGAAAGGCGTCAAGAAAGATGGTGTTGGGGAAATCACGCTGGAGAGAGGGTTCTGAGGACTAGAGGATGTTGGGAAGAATCCCAGATCACTGACTAAGGAGAGAAAGGAAGCTGGGAAGGTGGGTGTCAGGAGATAGATGAGGGTGGATTGGTGTCACAGATGAAGGGTGTCAAAGGGATGTGGGGTTGGGGACAGTGGGGTTTAGGAGGGGATTTGTGTTGGAGAGAATGTGCTTTGAAGAAATGAGGTATTGGGGGATAGAGTGCTGGGGAGAAGGCTCAGGAAGAAAAGCATTGGTGGGAGGGTGTTAAACAGGGAGTTGGGGAGAGGAGGGATATGGAGGTGGGGTGTTTAAGGGAAGAATTTTAAGACGTGGGTGGAGGAGGTCTTGGAGAGCAATGGTTTAGTGGAGAAACAGTGTTGGGAATGGAGTATCAGGGAGAAAGGACACAGACGCTTGGAGAGATGGTGCATTGGTCCAGAGTGACAGATGGTGGGAAGGAAGCAGAGATGGCCCCTCTTCTATCATCCCCTTCCCCGACCATACACCACGCTCTGAAAATCGGTCCTCGAAAGCCCTTTTGCTGAGCCCATTCCTCTCCTGGCCACAGGGCTCCCAGTCTGGCTTCCATGCTCCTACTTCTCCCTCGTAATCCTCTCCTGGCCCCACGCCACCAAATCTGTGCTCCGCTTGCCACCCCTGCCCTGCCCCTCACTCCCACCAGGACCCCCACACCCCATCCCTTCCAGAGGGGCCTGACCTGGGGCTGATCACATCGGGGGCACCCTGGAAGCTTTCTTGAAGCTTGCTCTCGAGCCCGACGCCCACCTTGACCAAGTAGGAGGCTGGGTCTACGGCACAGGCCCAGTAGCTGCGGCCCTGAGTCACAGCCACGTCGCCCAGGACCACGTCCACGCTCAGGTGGCAGCCAGTCAGCAGCCGGTCAGCAGCCAGCAGCAGGGGCAGCCCTGGAACACTCCGTACTGCTCTCTGGTCCTTGCTGATGGCCAGCCGCTCTCGGCTTGCACCCCAGCGGCCATCGAGGAAGAAGTGCAGGACTGGAAGGAGGGAGTGGGTTGAGACAGAGGAATAACTTCAGGGGCAAACACTGGTACTGGGGGCTGTGAGATTTCGGAACAGGGAAGACGTTGTGGGGGGGCTCAGCCACCAGGAACAGGCAGGGGGTTCAGGAGAACAGAGCATGGGAAACTGGAATGGAAGTCAGGAGGAAAAAAGAAGGGGGCATTCCAAATGGGCATGGGACCTCAGAGAGTGTTTTCATGATGACAGTGGGCACAAAACCAGGGCTCTGGACCTGGCTGACTCATGGTGCTTCCTCTAATCCCTTACTTGTTGCCAGCCCCAGGGACAGACCCCGCTGTTGTGTTCCACCTGGTCACACTGCCATCACCATCAACCTATGTCTTCCAACCCACACTCTGGGTTCACCCCTGGCCCTTATACCCAGCCCCTACTTGGGTGGCAAGGCTCCCCTCTCATGCCCACCCCCTGGAGTCCAAACTATTTTCTAGAGTCACGTTAGTAACATTCATGAGACCTAACCATGAGCTGAACACTGTACTCAGACTCCCATGGAGCGCCTCACATCAGCTGAATTCTCACCACCCCATGAGGTAAGTATTAGCAATTTTTAAAAATTATTTTTTATTTATTTTTTAAGATGGAGTTTCACTCTTGTTGCCCAGGCTGGAATGCAATGGCATGATCTCAGCTCACTGCAACCTCCACCTCCTGGGTTCAAGCAGTTATCCTGCCTCAGCCTCCTGAGTAGCTGGGATTACAGGCATGCGCCACCACGCCCAGCTAATTTTGTATTTTTCGTAGATATGGGGTTTCTCCATGTTGGTCAGGCTGGTCTTGAACTCCTGACCTCAGGTGATCTGCCTGCCTCAGCCTCCCAAAGTGCTGGGATTACAGACATGAGCCACGTACCTGACCTTTATTTTTTAGGCATGGGGTCTCGCTATGTTGGCCAGGTTGGTCTTGAACTCCTGGCCTCGAGTAGCCTTCCCTCCTTGGCCTCCCAAAGTGCTAGGATTACAGGTATGAGCCACTGTGCCTGGCTAATGTTATCATTATCCCTACGGAAAAGGACTCTGAAGTTCAGAGAGGGTGAAAAACTTGCCAAAAGCCACCTACACGGTTGGTAAGAGGCAGAGCTGGGATTTGAACCCAAGCAGTCTAGCTCTAGAGCTAGTGTGTGTGACCCAGTATGTTACATGGCCTCTCTAGTGGCCACCTGGAACCAACCGTCAGGGCCTGGGCCCTGGCAGACCCCATACCCTTTACATAACCACCTGTGCCTGCTCACTCACCAGGTGCTGGGGGCGTGTGCAGGTGCACGTCTTCACTGTATTCACCGTAGCCAGCCTTGTTGCAGCCACGGACGCGCAGCACATACACAGAGCCGGTGTCGGGGTTCTCAAGCAGGGCACTGGTGCCCCTCACCTCCTCCCGCCGCTGCCAGCGAGCGGGGCCCGGCTGGGCGGGCACATCCGTGCGCCGGAACTCGACAGTATAGTGCCAGGCAGGTGGTGAGTGGGGGGGCAGGCGCCAGCACAGGAAGATCTGATCATAGGCAAAGGTGCGCTGGGTGTCAATGACGGGGGCCTCAGGCGCTGTTGGAAGAGACAGCGGGGGTCAGTCAGGGCCTGGCCACTGGCCTGGCATGGAGGGCAGGGGCAGGCAGGAAAAGGGAAAGCAGCGGGAGCCGGGGGGGTGAGTGTGGGTGAGAGGGAGCTGGGGAAGGACTCCTCCGGGAAATGGGCACAGGAGGGGCAGAGCAGGGCCCAAGAGAGAATGAGGCAGGAAAGCGCTGGGCTGGGGGTCAGGAGGCCTGTGTGGTAGTTCTGGGCTGCTGCTACCTCACTCTGGCCTGGAATAAGTCACTCCCCCTTTCTGGGCCTCAGTTCCCTCCCCTGTCAAAGGAGAGTATCAGATCAGGTAAGTTCTGGGGGCCCTTGCAGCTCAGACATTCTATGAGTTAACAGGAGCCCCAGGGAGGGGCAGGCAGAGGCCACTGGAGCCCACAGGCAAGAGGGCGCCAAGCAGGAAGGAAGGGGACCAGGCTCGGGAGAGAGATGCAGGAGGCAGCAAGGTGGAAAGCGGGGACAACAGAGGGACAGCAAAAGCTGATGGCAGCGGTTGGAGGTCAAAGGAAAGGAAGTGCAAGGTCAGAGGGTAAGGGTCACAAGCACAAAAGGTCAGAAAGGCCAGGATTAGGCAAGCGCCTGAAGAAGGCAGGAGAGAGACAGGGCATTGGTCCAGCGGGAGGACCACGAGGTGGGGACAAGGCAGGAAAGAAAAGAAAGCAAATGAGTGGGTGGCCGAGATGCGTGGGAGCAGCGGTGGGGGGGGAAGGGGCCGGCGGCGGGCAGGGCCCCCGGGGCAGGGCCGCTGACTTGCCTGGGGTGCTCCGGAGCAGAGTCCGCGGTGGCCACAGCCTACAAACAAAGAGAGGGAGAAGCAGCGCTGAGCGCGGTAGGACGGTGTGGCAGGGTGGGCTGGGCGGGAGGAGTGGCTGGCCAGGCCGGGCAGGAGGCCGGGAGGTCCCCGGTGGGCACTGCCCCCCGGGCCCGCTGCTGGGGAGGAAGGGAAGAAGGCTCTGGTTGGGCATGGGGCCTGGTCATCTTCTTACCTCGCAGGAAGTTAAGCTCTGTCAGCAGCTTCATTTCACGCCCCACGTCAAGCTGGCAATGGCGGAAGGAGGAGCTGGCAGCTGGCCGGAATGTCTGGAGGGCCTCAGTGGCTCGGGCAATCCTGGCATGGGGGCAAGAAAGGGTCAGGTCCTGCCATCTGGGCAGCCACCCTTCCTCTAGACTCTGTCTTGCCTGCCCCTAGAGCCTTGGCAACTGCTTTGGGAGCTGGTATCAGTTTGGCCTCAGGAAAATCCTCAGAACCCCAGTTCTCCATCTGGCAGTACTCTAGACATTGTCCTAGCTGCTGCCCACACCCGCGATGTCCCTGCCCCCTAGGAGCCCATGCCCCTGAGTACCTGTTGTGCAGCTGCTTGGCGGCTTGCACAAAGCAAGGCTGGTCTGTTTCCTTAAGTACTTCCTGGGCATAGCCCACCAGACCCGAGCCATCCAGCAGGCTCCGGTGCTCCTGGATCTGGGCGCTGAGACGGGCCAGCCGTTCCTGCTGGCATTCTTCAATGGCCTGAAGCAGTGATGCCCGCTTCTCCTCCAGCACAGCCCCCAGCCCCCGCACCAGCTGTGACACCTCCTCCTTGGCCTGCTGACCACTCACCTGCCCAGGGAGCAACACCCAAAGGATGTGTGACTTACGATCTTCTTTGTGGAGGTAGCACTAGCACCGGCCTCCTCGGACGCCACAGTGTGGCTAAGGTCACGAGGGGTCTGGGGAAATCCTGCTCACCCGTTCCTACAGGGTCTGGGCTCATGGTTGCAAAGGCACCTCTAGATGGACTCAACTCCCAATCATTTGTGCTAACCTTCCTGGATCCCCACATCATAATCCTGACCCCTTAGTGACTCATCCAAATCAAAGAGGCCATGGCTACACTAATGTCCACTCGGACTGCACTAATGTCCATTGGCATCTATGCCATCCTTATTTGCCCATCCCCATGTTAGCTAGCTCAGACAACCTGGGAGAAGGTCATCATTTGTCACCTCACTCTAGCACTAGGGATGTGTGCCATCCTTGGTAGGCACCTGAACCTGAGAGCATCGGAGCTATGTGTGGGGTTTTCTGAGCTCTCTTTCTCCCGAGCTATAACCACCCTGCCCCCACTGCAGCCCAGGTATAGCCTGGCCTGGGGCAATGGTGTTTCCGCCAACCTGGTTTAACCAGAACCTGGATACCTTACGGGCTTCCTGAGCTAGCAATGAGGTGATTGGGTCATGACCACCCACACCCCCTTCCTGTCCCCACTCCCAGGCAGGGCCCAGGGCCCACCTTTGTGCCCTCCCTCACCTCGGTGTGCCTCACAGCCTCCTCCAGCTCACAGATCTGGGTCTGTACCGTGTCCTGGTTTCCCAGGATGTATGTCAGGCTCTTTGTCAGCTTGTCCTGAGGGGGAAGAAGAAAGAGGTGGGCATCACGCCCAGCTCTGCAGAAGCCAGCAGTTGGGAGGAGGTGCAAGAGGGTAAGAGTGTGGGTTGATACTAGGGTTGGATGAGGGGAGTCCTTACCTTGAGGGCCTGGTAGGCACTGAGCACTGGTGTGATCTTGTGCCCACTGTGGGTGCGCCGCACCCGGCAGAGTTGACATACCAGCCGTTGGCATGTCTTGCAGTAGTGGGTCACCTCTTCCTTGTGGTCTGGGCACATAAGACCCTAGGGACACAAAGAGCAATGGGATGGTCAGTCAATGGTGTGGGTAAGGGTGCTATGCTATCACGACAGCAGTTTGGTGCCCTCCCTCCACTGGCAAGATGGGAGTGGAGAAATCTGCCGGTGGTGCTCCACAGTGCCACCTGGTGGTCCACACTGGCATCAAAGCCAGCCTTTCCTGCAGTCTCCGGGCGGTGCCCGTTTCACCAGCATTGCACCTCCCTTCATCTCTCTCACTGGGATATGTGGTAGTAACAGTAACAATGATGACAATTATTCTAAGCCTGGTAGTTAATAATTAACCTTGTCCATCTTGTTTACTGCTGTATCTCCAACACCTAGAATAGCACCATGCACATAGGTAGGTGCTCAATAAATATTTGTTTAGTGAGTGAATGCACACAAACCTTTTTAGTGTGCAGATAACACTTTTTAGTGAACAAACATTATCTCACGCCATCCTCTCAACAACCCTTCAGGTATGGCTATTGCAGGGTAGATACTACCATCCCCCTGCAGTAAATCAGATGGAGGCCCGAAGTTGTTAAATGATTTGTCCGGTGACTTTCTTACAGATTCCAGAGGTAAGTGCTTGGCAGTGGAAAACTCTTCCCATCTCCTTTTGGAAACCCACAATGCCAGGCACCCCGGCCCACCTGGAGCAGCATGTCCCTCCCTCCCCAGGCCTTGTAAGGGCTGGCTCACCTTGGGGCGGAAGGAGAGGGTGGGCAGGGTGGGCTCATGCTGGGCCTTCTGGGTGCCCCAGGGGTGGAAGAGCTTGAAGCACTCATTGCAGAAGGTGGCGCGGCACTCTGTGCAGCCCTTGGTGGCCTCTAGTGGTGGGGGCTTGCACAACTGGCACAGGATGGCACCTCCCACACTCACACTCTGGCGGTACCGCTCCACCACACGCTCCAGGGTCAGGTTCCTGAAAAGCCCTGCCAGGCCCCGCTCCCCAAGCTCCACATCACCTTGGCAGGCTGGGCACGGGAACATGATCACCTGGGGGTGCAAAGCACCTCGCTTCCTCCCAGGGTATGTCCCAAAGCCTGTGGATGAACCAGGGAGGGAGAGGATGTGACAGTTACAGCTGGCTGGGTGTGGGGAAACCTGTTAAATTAAATTAGATTTTCATTATGCCAGAACTCAGCTCTCATTCGAGCCTGCATAAGCAGTATCTCCACCCCCTAGAAAGACAGACAGATGCCCCGACCAGTGATGGACTTCTTCCATCTTCCTGATGAATAGCTCGGCATTCCCACCCCCACCCTGCAGGCCCCAGTCCCACCTGACTTAAGCAGCCGGTCCAGGCGGTCTGGCTTGGGGAGAGTTCTGCGGGAGAGGCGGGGGCTGCGTGTGGAAGGGGTGGAGGCAGGAGAGGTGGGCTCGGAGCTGGGGTCCCCGCCATGTCCTATGTAGCCCTGCTGGCCCAAGACCTCCCGGGCACAGGCCTGGCACACATTGTGGGTACAGGGCAGCACCAGTGGCTGCTTGTACATCTCTTGACACACTGGGCACAGCAGTTCCTTCTCCATGTTCTTCATGCTGGTCTGTGGAGGGACCAGGAGGCTAGGTCAGCGCTTGGACACCTAGGTATACCTCAGCAGCCCCTTGGCTGCCCTTGGATACCCTAGGGGTCTGAAGAAGGAGCGAGATAAGCTACCTGCAGCTTTTCCCCAGCACTTGCCTTGGGCTGGTTCACAGACCTTTCCAGACCTCTGCTTCCCTGCTGCAGAGCTAAAGGCCCAGAGGAGGGATCGTTGGCGCTGTGTCCTCTCCAGCCTCAAGCCCAATCCCCATTTCTCCAGCCGCAGCAGCCCCAGCTGGCAGCCCCCTCACCTGCTTCCATCCCCCATCTCTGGGCAGCTCGCCCCTGGCATTTTTCTCAAGGACACCGCCCATTCTGCAGCTCCATGCAGACCCCCACTCCCTTCTCTAGCCGCACCCCCATGCCATGATTCCTCCCTACAGCCAGGCGAAGCTGGCTCTCCATCCTGCTGGCTCTATTCGTCCTGCCGCGGCTCCGGCCTGCGGCCGCTCCAGCCTCCATTCCCATCCTTCACTTCCCCATCGGTCTCCTCCAGTCCCTCTGACCAACCCATTCCCCTTCGCCCCCATCAGGCCCTCCCGCCCTCTCCGGCAGCGCAACCCGGTCAGCAGCACCCGCTTCTCCGAGCTAGCGAGGGAATTAAGAGCCCCGCCTACTCGCCCCCTCCCCACCGGAAGTCCCCCTCCCCCTCTTGGTGGCGAGAGTGGGGGTCCTCAGGCTATGCCCCACCCCCACACCTCACCTTGGTCCCTCTCTTCGCAGCCATCCCGGTCAGGGGCGCAGCTGACACAAAGGAGGGAGGGACAAGGAGGGGGGGAGGAAGTGGTGGGGGGGAGCACGGTTGGCACCGCCCCTGGGAGAGCCGGGTACCGGTTGCCATGACAACCGCAGGCTCAGAAGCAGCCCTGAGTGGGGGTGCGTGGGGTGGGGTCTTGGGGAGGGGTCCAAATTGGGAACTGCACTGTGCGGCGGCTCCTACATCATCCCCCACCTGTCCTCAGTTTTCTTGGAAAATATCCAAGCTCACACGTCCCCTCCTCATAGCAGCGCCTTTCCCCTGAAGCCCCAGCCCCAGTGCACTGCTGGAGGCCACCCCAGCCCACCCGCTGCGTCTGGGCTGCTCCTAGCTCCCCAGCCCTGGCACGCCGACGCCTTCACGGCACTCACCTCCGGGCTGCTCCCGGGATTACTCTCATACCTGCATCCCGACCCTCCCAACCATTTCTGCCATCGCTAGCCCGCTGCATACATCCCAGCATCTTCCTGGATCCCCACCTGTTCCAGTCCCAGATTGCCCCAGAACCCTATACGCCTCCCCCTTCCCTCGACCCCACCTTAACTCACACTGATGCGGACCAGTGCGTCCATGATGGAAGTGAAGGTCTGCATATCCTCACCCTCTGCCATGGCCCTACCGTGCCCGCCCGCCCCCGGATGCCCGATCCCGGCTGCGGCTGCGAACCCCGGGCTTAATGCAGGAGCCCAGTGGGGGTGTGAGGAAGGCTGGGGGGTGAGGTGTCACTGCGCATGCTCCAGGGACCTGCCTCGAACAGCGCCCGTCGGGGTAGGGGGTGGGAAATAGTTATCCCCACGTGGTTCTCAAAAGCCGGTCGGGGGGTTGGGTAATATGCAAAGGTATTTGAGGGGGGAGCCATTTCTGATATTCTCAATTTTCATTGGCTCCTAAGCTTACTCATATTAAGCCGGGGGTTAGTTTCAGAGGAAAATGGGTTCCGGGTTGGGAGCACTAAATTTTGGGTTGGGAGATGTTGAGGCAATGATCATGAGGCAGGGAGGTTTTAGGAACGTGGAATAGAGATGACAGAAATGGCAAAGAAAAGAGATGGGATAGATGCCACAGGCATGGGCTCAGTGACTTAAAGAGATAAGTGCCGCTTGTACAGAGTGGCAGCAGATGCACCAGGGAGGAAAGTCTGGGGACCAGGGCGGTGGCCGAAGATGCCCCCTCGACGCAGTATTTCCTCCCTGTCGCAAGAGGGCGCTGCGTCCAGGCGCCGAGAGGACGAAAGAGGAAGACGCCGGGAATAGCAAGTTCGAGTTAAGCGCTGACGCATGCGCATAGCTAACCGTACCTGGTTCGGCTCCGCTTTCTTGGTCAGAGGCGCCGACTGGACTCACGGGCGGGGAATGATGGGTAACGGGACCGGTGGGGTCCCCGGGAAGTGCTAGCGGGGGTCGGGGTTGGGGTGGACAAGCTTTCCTCGTCCTCTGCCAGCAGAGCTGACGTGTCCTGAGTTCCGGGGAGTGGGCATTACCACAGAACGAGATGGTTCGGGGTGTCCGGAGCTGGGGAGTACCTGGAGGTCACCGTGCGGTGTGGGGAGTTGGGGAATGTGGCTGCAGTCCCAGCGGAGTTCTTGGAGCGGGTCGGCCCCCGGAGTTTCGGGACCGGCCGAATCTGCCTGTAGCTGCTGGAGGGAGGGCCAAGCCTGACTCCGTCTCTTCTCCCATTCCCTCCAGTGGTGGGTACAGGCACCTCGCTGGCGCTGTCCTCCCTCCTGTCCCTGCTGCTCTTCGCGGGGATGCAGATGTACAGCCGTCAGCTGGCCTCCACCGAGTGGCTCACCATCCAGGGCGGCCTGCTTGGCTCGGGCCTCTTTGTGTTCTCCCTCACTGTATCCTCCCTGCGGTGGGAGGGGGCGGGCCACGTAGGCATGTGCCCTTCGCCTTCCCCACACAGCTCTGTCCCCGTTGCACGCCCTACTCCTTAACTCCCTCGAACAGGCCTTCAATAATCTGGAGAATCTTGTCTTTGGCAAAGGATTCCAAGCAAAGATCTTCCCTGAGAGTAAGTAAAAATTGGAGCTTGAGTATTTGAACTTTCTCCTTTTTAACCCTCTGAAACAGGATACTGCATTTCCAGATGCTTAGATATAAAGGTTTTTAAGGAGAAATACGTTTACTAAAGCTGTCTGAAGACAGGTGACGCTTTTTGATTCTGCACCTTGTATACCTCCTGGAATTGGAGCTGGAAGAGAAGACCTTGGAAAGCATGAAACTTTGGTACCTTCTGGCCAGCTCCCAGGGAAGGTTTGAGGGGAATAGGCAAGTTTGGGCTGATGTTTTGCATCTATTCTCTGGGAGGTGATCCTTGTTCCCACCAGAAGAAGCAGCAGGACCAAGTTCACTATGGCTTTCTGATGTGAAATTGACTCAATATTAGAGAATTCTACTTTTTTTTTTTGGGAGACTGTTTCGCTCTTGTTGCCCAGGGTGGAGTGCAATGGTGTGATCTCAGCTCACCACAACCTTCTTCTCCCAGGATCAAGTGATTCTCTTACCTCAGCCTCCCAAGTAGCTGGGGTTACAGGCATGTGCCACCATGCCCAGCTAATTTTTTGTATTTTTAGTAGAGACGGGGTTTCTCCATGGCGGTCAGGCTGGTCTTGAACTCCCAACCTCCGATGATCCACCCAACTTGGGTCTCCCAAAGTGTTGGGATTACAGGCATGAGCCACCGTGCCCAGCCAAGAATTCTAGCTATTTGAGGGGATTGGGAAGAGTCTAAATACTAGAGGCACCAAATTTCTGTGGCAGCAGGAATCCTGACCCAATCAGAATAACTGTTAGATTATTTCCTGTTTGCAGTAATTCTTGTTCAATTGCTCATGTAATCAGGAATTGATGATTTAGTTATGTATAGACAATTAAATTTGTAATGCAAATTAAGCGTTAAGGCCAGATCACTTAAGGAATGCCACATGCTCAGAAATTCACAGCAGATGCCAGGTGTGGTACACGCCTGTAGTTTCATCTGGCAAAACAAAGATCTATCACGGTTGCCCTTAATCTTTTCTTTTTTTTTTTTAGACAAGGTTTCACTCTGTCACCCAGGCTGTAGTGCAGTGGTGTGATCATGGCTTATGCAGCCTTGACCTTCTGGGCTCAAGTGATCTTCCCACCTCAGTCTTACCAGTAGCTGGGATTACCAGTGAGTGCCACCACACCTAGCTTATTGTTTGTTTGTTTGTTTATTTATTTATTTTTTGAGACAGAGTTTTGTTCTTGTTGTCCAGGCTGGAGTGCAATGGCGCAATCTTGGCTCACTGCAACCTCTACCTCCCTGGTTCAAACAATTCTCTTGCCTCAGCCCTCAGTGTAGCTGGGATTACAGCATGTGCCACCACACCCAGCTAATTTTGTATTTTTAGTAGAGATGGGGTTTCTTCATGTTGGTCAGGCTGGTCTCGAACTCTCGACCTCAGGTGATCTGCCCACCTTGGCCTCCCAAGGTGCTGGGATTATAGGCATGAGCCACCATACCCAGCCTAATGTTTTAAGTTTTTGTAGAGATTGGGTTTTACCATGTTGCCCAGGCTGGTCTCGAACTCCTGGGCTCAAGTGATCTTCCTGTTTTGGCCTCCAGAATGCTGGGATTACAGGTATGAGCCACTGTGCCTGGCTGCCCTCATTTCTTTGCCCTGTTTTAGGACTTGCTTTCTCTGCATAGCCCTTTTGCAGGCTTCCATAGTTTCTTCCATCCAGCAGTCCTGGAACTTCTCTCTGTTAGATTTTGTTTCCATATGTATTATCTTCATTTGCTGCTTTTTTTTTTTTTGAAAGGGACTCTTGCTCTGTCACCCAGGCTGGAGTGCAATGGCACAAACTCAGTTCACTGCAGCCTCTGCCTCCCAGGTTCAAGTGATTCTCCTGCCTCAGCCTCCCAAGTAGCTGGGATTACAGGGATGCGCTACAACACCTGGCTAATTTTTGTATTTTCATTAGAGATGGGGCTTCACCATGTTGGTCAGGCTGGTATTGAACTCCTGATCTGAAGTGATCCACCCACTTCAGCCTCCCAAAGTGCTGGGATTACGGGCGTGAGCCACTGTGCTTGGCCTTTCACTTGCTTCTATTGGCTGGGAGGGATGGCACATGCCTGTAATCCTATCACTTTGGGAGGTGGAGGCTGGCAGATCCTTTGGCTCCAGGAATTCAAAACCAGCCTTGGCAACATAGATAGACCCTATCTCTACAAAAAATACAAAATTAGCTGCCTATGGTGGTATATACCTGTAGTCCCAGCTCCTCAGGAAGCTGAGGTGGGAGGATTGCTTGAGCCCAGGAGGTTGAGGTTGCAGTGAACTGAAATTGCACCACTGCACTCTACCCTGGGCGACAGAGTGCAATTCTGCCTCAAAACTTTAAAAAAAAAAAAAAAAAAAAGATTCCACTGTGGTGGGGCAAAGTTCTTGGCCCTCTTTGCCTTCCCAGCACTCTACCGAGGCATGTGGGGTCCTGTTTGTCCTTGCTTTTGTCTTCCCACCTTCTCTCCCATATTCCAAATAACCTAAAGTCCTTTCCTGCCCCCATGAACAAGTGGATCCAAGCCCTCTGCCCTCCAAACCTGTGTCCAGGGAGCAAGGCCCTCAACTTCCAATACTGGTCACTCAGCTTAATGAATTGACTCTTATTGGCTGGCTTCTGTTGGAAAGGCCTTAACTGGATTCCCCAAATGGGAACGTACCTTGCCCTTCAGGCTCTGTTGTCTATCACCTTTCCTTTTCCCTTTTATGGGAGGAAAGCCAGGAGGTTATGTGAGATTTGGGGCAGAGCTGGTTAAAAAAAGAAAAAAATATATACATCTACATCCATGTTCTTTTTTTTCTTTTCTTTTTATCTTTATTTATTTATTTCTTTTTAAAAATGGGGTTTCACCATGATGGCCAGGCTGGTCTTGAACTCCTGACCTCAGGTGATCCACCCACCTCAGCCTCCCAATGTGCTAGGATTACAGGTGTGGAGCCACCGCCTCTGGCTCTTTTTTTTTCTTTTTTGAGAAAGGGTCTCGCCGGGCGCGGTGGCTCAAGCCTGTAATCCCAGCACTTTGGGAGGCCGAGGCAGGTGGATCACGAGGTCAAGAGATCGAGACCATCCTGGTCAACATGGTGAAACCCCGTCTCTACTAAAACTACAAAAAATTAGCTGGGCATGCTGGCGCGTGTCTGTAGTCCCAGCTACTCAGGAGGCTGAGGCAGGAGAATTGCCTGAACCCAGGAGGCGGAGGTTGTGGTGAGCCGAGATCGCGCCATTGCACTCCAGCCTGGGTAACAAGAGCAAAACTCCGTCTCAAAAAAAAAAAAAAAAAAAAAGAAAGAGAAAGGGTCTCACTCTGTTGCCCAGGCTGGAGTGCAGTGGTGCAATCACAGCTCACTGCAGCTTTGAACTTTGGGCTCAAGGGTTCCTCCCACCTCATCCTCCTGAGTAGCTGGGACTATAGGTGTGTACCACCACATCTGGCTATTTTTTTTTAAATTAAATTTTTATATTTTATTTTATTTTAGAGATGGGTTCTCACTTTATTGCTCAGGCTGGCCTCAAACTCCTGGGCTCAGGTGATCTACCCATCTCAACCTCCCAAAGTGCTGGGATCCCAGGCCACCACCCTCAGCCTCCGGCCTCCATGTTCTGGGTATCATTAAGGTCACTTGAATCTTCTTGCTGTTGTCATGCATTCCCTTCTAAGCAGGTTCCCCAAGATGCAGAGAGCCCCAGATTTCTCCTGGACTCCACATACTAATGCCTGGTATTTCCATTCTGACCGTTGCTCTCCTTGTCTCTTCTTGCCTCCCTAGTTCTGCTGTGCCTCCTGTTGGCTCTCTTTGCATCTGGCCTCATCCACCGAGTCTGTGTCACCACCTGGTATGTTCCTGACAGCTGGGTAAGGGGTGTAGCATTCTGTTCTTTGGCACTGGATCCTACTGTGATGGTGCCAGACTTTTTCCATCCACACCTACCTCTCCCTCTGTTCTCCCTCCTTTGTCCTTCCCTATTTTCCTAAACCTGAGCTTGGATTCTTTTCCTGATGCTAGTGTCTTCCCTAGGAGGCACCGGGCTGGCAGCATGCCTACTGGTGCCATGACCTTTCTGTCTTCACCGTATAGCTTCATCTTCTCCATGGTTGGTCTCTACTACATCAACAAGATCTCCTCCACCCTGTACCAGGCAGCAGCTCCAGTCCTCACACAAGCCAAGGTCACAGGCAAGAGCAAGAAGAGAAATTGACCCTGATTGTTCAATAAAGTTGATTCTTTGTAGCTCTGTGAATTGTGATATATTGTGGACCTCATCTACCAGTGCCCAGCTTAGGTGTACAGAATGTTAAGACATTTGGGCACCTACCGTTTTCAGAGCTTGGGAATGGTGAGGCTTTCCTTCCTCCCACATTCATTTTTACCAAATATCTGTTGAACACCATCGGTGCCAGGTATTTGGCCAGGCACTGGAGTGACATACTCGTGTGCATCTCATCATGGAAGAAAAGGACATGAATGTTCTGCAGTCTTGACCTTTGGGGAAAGGGGTAAAGGCTGCAATGCAGGCATCATGTCTGTCAGCACCAGAAGGGAACTTGAAGCAAAAGAGTAAAGGAAGGAAAGGTCCCTCACCCCTACACTGTTTGATGGGGTTCCATGTGATAACTTTACCACTCCAGCTAGCTGCCTTGAGCAAATGAGCACCCTGCCCTTTCTGCTGCAAGTGCATAGGTGGGACTTCCCTTCTGATGCTGCCCAGGACCTATCCATTCTACTCCAGCATGAATATATGCCTATGTTTAGAAAGACTCTCCAGGGCGGTCAACTGCTCCTAGCCTCTCTTCTGGTGCCTTCATTTTTTCTGTCTTGTAGCCAAGACACTGGGAACTTCCTAAGTTTTAGCAAAGTATATATAAAACAGGAGGAGCAAGGACACTAACCTTTGAGCCAGGCTTGATGGAAATGAGGCAGCTGGCTACTTCCACCCTGTCCTGTCTGTGCTGTCATGAGGAACAACTCTGTGCAGAGTGCCTGTTCTTTGGGGCACCTAGGTGCCCTGCCTCGTGCTGAGTGGTGTGGGCTTTAGGGTGCGCACCTTGTCTTGGTTAGCTTTGTCTATTCCAGAGTCTGATAATGGACAATAAAGACTGGTGGGTTGGGCTGGGGGCAGTGGCTCAAGCCAGTAATCTCAGCACTTTGGGAGGCCGAGGTGGGTGGATCACTTGAGGTCAGGAGTTTGAGACCAGCCTGTCCAACATGGGGAACCTTGTCTTTACGAAAAATACAAAAATTAGTGGGCTGTGGTGGCACGCGCCTGTATTCCCAGCTACTTGGGAGGCTGAGGCATGATAATTACTTGAACCCGGGAGGTGGGCGGTGCAGTGGGTGGAGATTGTGCCACTGCACTCCAGCCTGAACAACAGTGAGACTCGGTCTCAGAACAGATGTGGGTTGGTTGAATGAAATAACCTGTCCAGAACAAACAAAATCCTGTCCATAGCTGCCTGAGTTAGGGAAGAAGACCCAACGAAGATGAAGAAGTGAGTAGAGTTTTGGTCAAGGATTAGAGGCCACCCACTCCACTCCTATCTTTGGCTAGAACCGCAGACACTTGCCCTTCGATAACCTGGCCGAGGAGGAAGTGCTAGGCAGCTTATCCAAGACGCCTGCAGGGGGCGCCATGGACCCACGTCTCCCTCCTGGAGGCTAGCAACACCCTCCCAGGTTAGCCAGCCCTGTGGGCCGGGAGGGGCGTTCGTTGCTGCTGGGTCCTTCTCTGGGAGGCGAGCCTTCTCAGAAGACTCGAAAGACTGGTTCATTTGGAAGGATTGAATCCTGAATTAAGCCTCTTCTCTCTGTAGGCTGGGAATGGAGGCAGAAAGTTCAGTGGAGACCAGAGACAGCCTCCCTGATAGGATGGCCGCTCTAGGCTCGGACTCACTCGTTTTGTATTGCTGGTTGGGAGGGGTGGCGCGGTGGGCTGTGATAGCTGAGACCCTCTGGGAGATGAGGTGAGGTTGTCCAAGACAGTCTCTGGGCTTAAGGGGAGGCTGGGTTAGTTCTAAGTCTCACTGTCAAACCTCGACTTTGTCCTAACGCGAAGTGGGAGCACTGGGCAGAGGGTCAGGTCCCAGTTCAGGTGAGCACAGACACAGCTTGTGGTGGATGGGGGAGGTGTGGGGTCCAACCACCAGAGGCCACCATGCCTTCCACAGCGGGTGCTGGCTTGGGTGGGGACCAGCAGCAAGCATCATCTCTGTGGCTAGAGGAGGGTGGGAAGGAGCCGGAGAGCAGGTGCCAGGGCAGTGCCAAGGGATCTGAGCACCTGCTGCCACTACTGCGTAGGCACCAGGGGCAGCATGTGGCCCAGGAATAATGATGCTTTCCTCAGGGAATGAGTGCATTTACAGGACAGGTTGGCGCCGACGTCGCAGCTCTGTTCCCTGCCTGGTTGCAGGCTGCCTGCACCTGACCTGCCAATTAACCCTGGCAGGAGTACCACAGCCACCTAATCACTATCATTAGGTAAGGGGCGTGAGGACTCCAAGGCTCCCAGAGCCCTGAGGGTGAGAAGGGCAAAGGTGCTAACCTCTTGGCCCCTGGACTCCTGGGGCTCAGCTCCACCCCGGAGGAGGCGGTAGGCCTGAGGGAGAGAAAGCGTCCCCACCCCTGGGGAACAGAGGGAAGCCAGATGTTTCCTCCTGCTCCCTCACACGTGGCCCTGACACCGCCGGCACCCGCAGCCAGCTCCGGAAACAGGAGTAAATAATGCAGGGGACGGGGAGAGTGGAGGATGGCGGGAGGGCGCTCGCTCTGCAGGTTCCTGGGGGCAGAAGTGATGCCTCCAGAGAAAAGGGAGGGCAGGGGGAATGTGAGACGAAGGGCAAGGAGGCTGACTCCCCGAGGACTGGCACTTAGGTCCTGCCTGCGGGTCAGGGCGGGGGATGGGGGCGCCCAGGGCAGGCAGGGAGGGGAGTCTGCGCCAGGCCTTGGCTCCAGCCCTTTCCGGCCCTTATTGTCCTTGGTGAGAACAGGACGCTGTCCCGTTCCCACTGCCGGGCTCCCCCAGTTCTGCTCCCCAGGGGCTCGGGAAGGATGTTGGGAAACAAGAGAGAGCCAGAGACCCGTAGAGACAGAGATGCTGAGAGACACAGAGACAGATACAAAGGGGAAAGGTTCAGTCAAAAGCGGGCATTGAAGCTTATTGTGAGCCCAGTGGGGCCTGAGCGCTGTGGGAACCATGAAAGAATGGGAAGCCTGGAGGCCCTGCCCTCGGGGACCTACGGGCCTGCCTGCGCTGTGCATCATCCTCCTTGACTTAGGCTTACTAGGATCTGCCTCTCAAGCAAACAATGGTGGGACCCTCACACAGGCCCAGTTGGGGCACTGAATAACTCTGCTTTAGGTACCTTTCTTTGCTTTTCTCCTAGAAGACTGGAGGTTCCTCAGGCAGCAGTCCTGGGATTGGGATCAGGTTCCCAAATCCACCCCGCACCTCCCAACCCCAGGGCTGAAAGCCAGCTGGCCACACAGAGGTTGCTCTGTACATGCTATTTGGTTGAGTTCCTGCAGAAGCAGAGAGAGAAGCCCCCCAGTTGGCCCTATGGTTAGGTACCCCATCACCTTGGGTGAAGGGTCAGGTGGAGGAGGCCTGACCACTGGCAGGAGGCAGAGTTTAGAGCTTCTGGTAGTTTGAAGAACCATCTATTCCCACCCCAGCCTCTGCAGGGGGTCAGGGGCAGGGTGGGAAACGACTCAGATTTCAGCAACTGCTCCCTTGGAGACAGGCACATTTACATTTGACAAATTAACTTTTTTTTTTTTTTTTTTTGTGACAGTGTCTTGCTCTGTCTGTCACCAGGCCCCAGGCTGGAGTGCAGTGGTGCAATCTCGGCTCATTGCAATCTCCGCCTCCTAGGTTCAAGCAATTCTCCTGCCTCAGCTTCCCAAGTAGCTGGGACTACAGGCATGTGCCACCACACCCAGCTAATTTTTGTATTTTTTAGTAGAGATGGGGTTTTACCATGTTGGCTAGGATGGTCTCGATCTCTTAACCTCATGATCCACCCACCTCAGCCTCCCAAAGTGCTGGGATTACAGGCGTGAGCCACCGCGCCCGGCCTATTTTTTTTTTTTTTTTTTAAGACAGAGCCTCACTCTGTTGCCCAGGCTAGAGTGCAGTGGCTTGATCTCGGCTCACTGCAACCTCTGCCTCCTGCATTGAAACTATTCTCCTGCCTCAGCCTCTGGAGTAGCTGGGATTACAGGCAGGTATAGCCAGGATGGTCTCGATCCCCTGACCTTGTGATCCGCCCGCCTCAGCCTCCCAAAGTGCTGGGATTACAGGCGGGAGCCACTGCACACAGCCAGATTAACATTTTTTCACACAAAATTACAATACAATTATGCTATCCTCAAGATCATTACAGAATTTACAGCAAATTTTCTTTACAGGGAGCTGCAGGTCCTATTTTATAATTTAAAGTCTTGTGATAGGAGCTTAAACAAATTTACAAGAAAAAACAACCCCATTAAAAAGTGGGCAAAGGACATGAACAGACTTTCTCAAAAGAAGACATACACGTGACCAAAAAACATATGAAAAAAAAACTCAACATCACTCATCATCAGAAAAATGCAAATTGGCCAGCACGGTGGCTCACGCCTGTCATCTCAGCACTTTGGGAGGCCGAGGCGGGTGTATCAGGAGGTCAGGAGTTCAAGACCAGCCTGGCCAACATAGTGAAACCCCGTCTCTACTAAAAAATACAAAAATTTAGCCGGGCATGGTGGCAGGCACCTGTAATCCCAGCTACTCAGGAGGCTGAGGCAGGAGAATCGCTTGAACCTGGAGGCAGAGGTTGCAGTGAGCTGGGACGATGCCATGCATTCCAGCCTGGGCGAGAGAGTGAGATTCCATCTCAAAAATAAAAAATAAAAAACAATGACCGCCAGGCGTGGTGGTGTGTGCCTGTATGCCCAACTATTTGGGAGGCTGACGCTGGAGGATCTCTTGAGCCCAGGAGTTCTGGGCTGTAATGCACTATGCCGATTGGGTGTCTACACTAAGTTTGGCATCAATATGGTGACCTCCCGGGAGCGGGGGACCACCAGGTTGCCTAAGGAGGGGTGAACCGGCCCAGGTCGGAAACAGAGCAGGTCAAAACTCCCGTGCTGATCAGTAGTGGGATTGCGCCTGTGAATAGCCACTGCACTCCAGCCTGGGCAACACAGCGAGACCCCGTCTCTTTGAAAAACAAAACAAAACAAAACAAAAAAACAATGACGTGGAATCAACCTACATGCCCATCAATGATAGACTGGATAAGAAAATATACACCATGGAAGTATATATACACCATGGAATACCACATATGTATACACCGTGGAATACTATACAGCCATTAAAAGGAATTAGATCATGTCCTTTGCAGACATGGATGGAGTTGGAAGTCATTATTCTCAGCAAACTCACACAGAAACAAAACCAAACACTGCTTGTTCTCACTTATAAATGGGAATTGAATGATGAGAAAACATGGACACAAGGCAGGAAACACACCACTGGGCCTTTTGGAAGGGTAGGGGTAAGGGAGGAAGAGCATCTGGAAGAATAACTGATGGATGCTGGGCTTAGTACCTAGGTGATGGGTTGATTTGTGCAGCAAACCACCATGGCACACATTTACCTATGTAACAAACCTTCCCATTGGGCATACGTACCCCTGAACTTAAAAGTTGAAGAAGGCCGGGCGCAGTTGCTCACGCCTATAATCCCAGCACTTTGGGAGGCCGAGGCAGGTGGATCACAAGGTCAAGAAATCGAGACCATCCTGGCCAACATGGTGAAACCCTGTCTCCACTAAAAATACAAAAATTAGCCAGGTGTGGTGGCAGGCACCTGTAGTCCCAGCTACTCTGGAGGCTGAGGCAGGAGAATCGCTTGAACCCGGGAGGCATCACTCCAGCCTGGTAACAGAGCGAGACTCCGTCTCAAAAAAAAAGTTGTTGGCTGGGTGTGGTGGCTCACGTCTGCAATCCAAGCACTTTGGAGGGCAAGGCAGGCGGATCACCTGAGGTCAGGAGTTCAAGACCAGCCTGACCAACATGGTGAAACCCCGTCTTTATAAAAAAAAATTGTTAAAAAAGTTGAAGGATAAATAAAAGTATTGTGATAATGGGCATACCAGATTCATTGTACTATTCTTTGACTTGTGTGCATGTGTGTGTGTGTGTGTGTGTGTGTGTGTTTATATGTGTGTATAGCTATTCTCCTGCCTCAGCTTCCCAAAGTGCTGGGATTACAGGTGTAAGCCACTGAACTCGGCCTTCCTTTTGTATATATTTGAAAATTCCATAATAAAGGTTAAATCAATTTTATGGTAAGTTCTTACTTTCTGTTCTATCAGAGTAACAGCGTGACTGTAACCACATTTGGAGATAACATCAGAATTCTAAATTTGAGGCCTTATGTGGCAATAAGGTCTGAGCCAAACTGCCCTCATGGCCTGTGAAGAAGCCTTTCTGAGAACTCCTCTTTTTTTTTTTTGAGACATAGTCTCCCTCTGTCACCCAGACTGGAGTGCAGTGGTGCAGTCTCGGCTCACTGCAACCTCTACCTCCCAGGTTCAAGCAATTCTCCTGCCTCAGCCTCCCCAGTAGCTGGGATTACAGGCATGTGCCACCACAGCCAGCTAATTTTTGTATTTTAGTAGAGTCAGGGTTTCACCACGTTGGTAAGGCTGGTCTCGAATTTCTGACCTCAGGTGCTCCGTCCACCTTGGCCTCCCAAAGTGCTGGGTTTACAGGTGTGAGCCACCAAACCCAACTGAGAACTCCTCTTATATCATGTAAGCTGGGAGAGAAAAGCCAGCAAATGTTACCCTATCCATTTTAAGAGAAGGCTGCATTGTCAGGACGAACTGAAGGGCAGGATTCCTGTCCATAGAGGCCCAGATCCTACAGAAATAAACCCTTCCACATTGCCTTTTCAGGGTTAAGAGCTACCATGGGGGCCAGGCACGGTGGTTCATGCCTACAGTCCCAGCACTTTGGGAGGCCAAGGAGGGTGAATCACCTGAGGTGAGGAGTTTGAGACCAGCCTGACCAACATGGTGAAACCTCATCTCTACTAAAAATACAAAAATTAGCTGGGAGTGGTGGCGCATACCTGTAATCCTAGGTATTCGGGAGACCGAGGCAGGAGAATCGCTTGAACCTGGGAGGTGGAGGTTGCAGTGAGCCGAGATTGCGCCATTTACTCCAGCCTGGGCGGCAGAGGGAGACTCCATCTCAAAAGAAACAAACAGAAAGAGTTACATGGGGCCTCAGGATTTGTCAAGGGAATTACTGAAACCAAGGTATGTGTATGTGTGTGTGTGAGAGTGCTAGGGGTGATGCCTCTGTGAAACTTCTCCTTTCTGTTTTTAGCTTCCAGCCCATGGGGGAAGGAGCCCACTTCTTGAAATCAGACAGACTTAATTTCTAGTTTTGGCCCTGACACTTACCAGGTGAGGGTCCTTGGGCAAGGTGAGTGATCTCTCCGCACATTAAGTTCCTTAACTGCAACATGGGGATTCTGCAAGGAGTAAAGTTGTCACGTGGACAAAAAAAACCAAAAAAACAAAAAAACATGGGGATAATATCTACCTCAATGTGTGGTAATGTGGATTTTTTTTTTTTTTTTTTTTTTTTTTTTTTTG
>NW_016107806.1:2301252-2302985 GCF_001604975.1 Cebus imitator | reverse complement strand
GGGTTTCACCATGTTGACCAGGATGGTCTCGATCTCTTGACCTCGTGATCCACCCGCCTCGGCCTCCCAAAGTGCTGGGATTACAGGCTTGAGCCACTGCGCCCGGCTTTTGTTGTTTTTTTGAGACAGAGTTTTGCTCTTGTTGCCCAGGCTGGAGTGTAATGGCGCGATCTTGGCTCACCACAATCTCCACCTTCTGGGTTCAAGCGATTCTCTTGCCTCAGCCTCCTGAGTAGCTGGGATAACAGGCATGTGCTACCACACCTGACTAGTTTTGTATTTTTAGTAGAGATGAGGTTTCTCCATGTTGGTCAGGCTGGTCTCGAACTCCTGATCTCAGGTGATCCATCTGCCTCGGCTTCCCAAAGTGTTAGAATTACAGGCTTTCTTTAGAAAGAAAGAAGAAGAAGAAAAAAAAGAATTACAGGCATGAGCCACTGTGCCCATCCAATTTTTTTGTATTTTTAGTAGAGACAGGGTTTCAGCATATTGGCCAGGCTGGTCTTGAACCCCTGACCTCAGGTGATCCACTTGTCTCGGCCTCCCAAAGTGCCAGGATTATAGGCGTGAGCCGCCGTGCCCGGACTATTTTGATTTTTAGAATGCAGAAATAAGTGAGAACATGTGATATTTGTCTTTCTGTACCTGGCTTATTTCACTTAACGTAATGCCCTCCAGTTCCATCCATGTTGTTGCAAATGATGACAGAATTTAATTCCTTTTTATAGCTGAATGGTACTCCATTGTGTATATGTGCCACATGTTTTTATCCATTCATCTGCCGATGGACACTTAGGTTGCTTCCAACACTTGACTATTGTGAACAGTGGCGTAATGAACATGGGAGTGCAGATATTTCTTTGATCTATTGATTTCCTTTCTCTTTGGGGTATATACCAGCAGTGGGATTGCTGGATCACAGGGTAGTGCTATTTTTAGTTTCTTTGAGGCATCTGTAAACCGTTCTCCATAGTGTTTGTACTAATCTACATTCCCACCAACGGCGTAGGAGGATTCCCTTTTCTCCACATCCTTGCCAGCATTTGTTACTACTTGTTCTTTGGATATAAGCCATTTTAACTGGGACGAGATGACATCCCATTGTAGTTTTGATTTGCATTTCTCTTTTAAAAGTTTTTAAAAATTATTTATTTTTTGTTTATTAATTTTTTTTGAAAGACAGGGTTTCACCATGTTGGCCAGGCTGGTCTTGAACTCCTGACCTCAGTTTATCCACTGGCTTCGGTCTCCCAAAGTGCTGAGATTACAGGTGTGAGCCACCACGCCCCACCTGATTTGCATTTCTCAATGATCAATGCTGTTGAGCACCTTTCCATATGTCTGTTTGTCATTTGTATGTTTTCTTTTGAGAAATGTCTATTCAAATCATGTGCCCATTTTAAAATCAGATTATTAGTTTTTTTTCCTGAAGAGTGGTTTAAACTCTTTATATATTCTGGTTAGTAATCCCTTATCAGATGGGTAGTTTGCAAATATTTTCTCCCATTCTTTGGGTTGTCTCTTCACTTTGTTGTTATTTCCTTTGTTGTGCATTTTAACTTGATGTGATCCCATTTGTCCATTTTTGCTTCAGTTGCCTGTTCCTGTGGTATATTACTCAATAAATTTTTGCCCAGACCAAGGTCCTGGAGTTTCCTTAATGTCTTCTTGTAGCAGTTTCATTGTTTGAGGTCTTAGATTTAAGTCTTTAATCAATTTTTTTTTTGAGACAG
>NW_016107806.1:2294294-2300937 GCF_001604975.1 Cebus imitator | reverse complement strand
TTTATTTACATATTTATTTTTTAGAGACGGTCTCACTCTGTTGCCCAAGCTGGAGTGCAGTGGATGATCATAGCTCACGGAACTGGAACTCCTGGGCTCAAGCGAGCCTCCTGCCCCAACCTGTGGAGTAGCTGCGACACGTGTTTGCCTCCATGCCTGGGTTGTTACTGGTATTCCATGCACAATTCCAAAGGTATTACAAAGATACCAAGCACTCACAAACACATACAAACCCGGCAGCCTGTCTCTACCTTGATCTTTTCACTCAATGTATCTTAGAGTTTATTTCCAAATTTATTCCTAAGTATTTCATTGGACAGTTCAATATACACTCACGTTTTTCTCCATGATAATTTGTCTATTTAGAATTTCTTTTTTTTTTTTTTTTTTTTTTATAGAGTAGATACTGACATCCTTTTTTTGTGTGTGTGTTTTGTTTTTGTTTTTTTTAAGGCAGGGTCTCACTCCACAGCTCAGGTTGTAGTGCAGTGGCTCGATCTCGGCTCACTGCAACCTCCGCCTCCTGGGTTCAAGCGATTCTCCTGCCTCAGCCTCCCGAGTAGCTGGGAATACAGGTGCGTACCACCACCATGCTCGGCTAATTTTTTCATTTATAGTAGAGACAGGGTCTCAACATGTTGGCCAGGCTGGTCTCAAACTCCTGGCCTCCGGTGATCCAACCTCCACCTCCCAAAGTGCTGGGATTACAGGCATGAGCCACCATGCCCCACCTTTCTTTCTTATTGATTTATTTTTGTAGAGATGGGGGTCTCACTATGTTGCCCAGGCTGGTCTTGAACTCCTGAGCTCCAGAATTCTCCCACCTTGGCCTCCCAGAGTGCTGGCATTACAGGCATGAGCACCAGCTCCCGGCCTCATCAGCGTTTTATAGTTTTCATTGTAACGATCTTTCACCTCTTTGGCTAAGTTAATTCCGAGGTATTTAATTTTATTCATGGCTATTGTAAATGGGATTACTTTCTTGATTTCTCTTTCAGACTGTCAACTGTTGGCATAGAGAAATGCCACTGAGTTTTGTATGTTGACTTTGTTTCCTGCAATTTTAGTGAACTTATCAGTTTTAATCGTTTTTTCGTGAAGTCTAGGTTTTTCCAAATATAACATCATATCATGCCGGGTGTGGTGGCTCATGCCTGTAATCCCAGCACTTTGGGAGACTGAGGCCGGCGGATCACAAGGTCAGGAGTTCAAGACCAGCCTGGCCAACATGGGGAAACCCCATGTCTACTAAAAATACAAAAAAAATTAACCAGGCGTGGTGGTGGGCGCCTGTAGTCACAGCTACTTGGGAGGTGGAAGCAGGAAAATCGATTGAACCTGGGAGGCAGAGGTTGCAGTTAGCTGAGATTGCACCCCTGCACTCCAGCCTGGGTGACACAGCAAGACTCTGTTTAAAAAAAAAAAAAAAATCCCATCACCTGCAAACAAGGATCATTTGACTCTTCCTTTCTAGCTTGGATGCTCTTTATTTCTTTCTCTTGTCTGATTGCTCTAGCTAAAACTTTCAGTACTATACTCCTGCCTCAGCCTCCTGAGTAGCTGGGACTACAGGCGTGCACCACCACACCTGGCTAATTTTTGCATTTTTGGTAGAGACAGAGTCTCAGACTGAATAACGATGGTGAAGGTGGGCATCCTTGTTAGGTTCTAGATAAAAGAGGAAAGGCTTTCAGTTTCTCTGCAGTCAGTATTTTACTAGCTATGAGTCTGCCATATATGGCATTTAATATGTTGACGTATGTTCTGTCTCTATTCATTTTTTGAGGGCTTTTATCATGAAGGGATGTTGAACTTTATCAAGCATTTTCTTAGCATCAGTTGAAACGATCATATGGTCTTTGTCCTTCATTCTGTTGACATGATACATCATATTGATTGATTTACGTATGTTGAACCATCCTTGCATCCCCGGGATAAATCCCACCTGGTCATGATGAATGATCTTTGCAATGTATTATTGAATTTGGCTTGCTGGTATTTTGCTAAGAATGTTTGCATCAATATTTATGAGAGATATTGGTCTGTGGTTTTCTTTTCTTCATGTGTCTTTGTCAGGTTTTGGTATCAGTAATACTGGCCTCATACAATGAATTTGGAAGTATTCCCTCCTCCTCTATATTTTGATATTAGTCCTCTTTAATTTTTTTTTTTTTGCTTTCTGAGACAGAGTCTCACTCTGTTGCCCAGGCTGGAGTGCAGTTGCATGATTTCAGCTCACTGCAACCTTCATCTCTGTGTTTGAGCAATTCTTCTGCCTCAACCTCCTGAGTAGCTGGGATTGCAGGTGTGGGCCACCACACCTGGCCAATTTTTTAGTTTTTGTATTTTTAAAAATTTTTATTGACTGGGCGCAGCAGCTCACGCCTATAATCCCAGCACTTTGGGAGGCCGAGGCAGGTGGATCACGAGGTCAAGAGATCGAGACCATCCTGGTCAACATGGTGAAACCTGGTCTCTACTAAAAATACAAAAATTAGCTGGGCATGGTGGCGCGTGCCTGTAGTCCCAGCTACTTGGGAGGCTGAGGCAGGAGAATTGCTTGAACCCAGGAGGTGGAGGTTGCGGTGAGCCTAGATCGTGCCACTGCACTCCAACGTGGGTAATAAGAGAGAAACTCTGTCTCAAAAAAAAAATTATTTATTTAGTTAGTTTTGAAACAGAGTCTCTCTCTGTCACCCAGGCTGGAGTGCAGTGGTGCAATCTTGGCTCACTGCAACCTTCACCTCCCAGGTTCAAGTGATTCTCCTGCCTCAGCCTCCCAAGTAGCTGGGATTATAGGTGTGTGCCACCAAGTCTGGGTAAATTTTTTTTTTTTTTTTTGAGACAGAGTCTCACTCTGTCGCCCAGGCTGGGGGGCAGTTGTGCGATCTTGGCTCACTGCAACCTCTGCCTCCTGGGTTCAAGTGGTTCTCCTGCATCAGCCTCCCAAGTAGATGAGACTACAGGTGCATGCCACCACACCCACCTAATTTATTATTATTTTTTTTCATACAAAGTCTCTCTCTTGTCCTCCAGGCTGGAGTGCAATGGTACGATCTCAGCTGACTGCAATCTCTGCCTCCTGGGTTCAGGCGATTCTCCTGCCTTGGCCTCCTGAGTAGCTGGGATTACAGGTGTTGGCCACCACGCCTGGCTAATTTCTGTATTTTTAGTAGAGACAAGGTTTCAGGCTGTTGGCCAGGCTGGTCTCTAACTCCTGACCTCAAGTGATCCATCTGCCTCGGTCTCCAAAAGTGCTGGGATTACAGGTGTGAGACAGTGCCCCTGGCCTGCCTTCTTTCTCTCCTTTTCCTTCCTTCCTTCCTTCCTTCCTTCCTTCCTTCCTTCCTTCCTTCCTTCCTTCCTTCCTTCCTTCCTTCCTTCCTTCCTTCTCTCCTTCCTTCCTCCTTTTTTTCTTTTTTTTTTGAGATAGACTCTCGCTGTGTCTCCCAGGCTGGAATGCAGTGGCACGATCTCTGCTCACTGCAACCTCCGCCTCCCGGGTTCAAGTGATTCTCTTGCCTCAGCCTCCCGAGTAGCTGGGATTACAGGCGTGCACCAACACGCCTGGCTAATTTTTGTATTTTTAGTAGAGGCAGGGTTTCACCATGTTGGCCAGGCTGCTCTGGAGCTCCTGACCTCAAGTGACCTGCCCACCTCAGCCTGCCAGAGTGTTGGGATTACAGGTGTAAGCCACCATGCCTGGCTTTTTAAAAAAAATAGAGACAGGGTCTCTCTATGTTACCTAGGTTGGTCCCCAACTCCTGGCTCTAGCGATCCTCCCACATTGGTCTCCTAAAGTGCTGGGATTACTGGCATAAGCCACCATACCCAGCCTACTGGAAGACTTTATTACAGCTTTGATCTCATCACTTGTTATTGCTCTGTTGGGTTTTGGATTTCTTCATGGTTCAATCCTGGTAGGTTATATATATCTAGGAATTTATCCATTTCTTCTGGATTTTGCAATTTATTGGCATTAGGGGCTCATAGTAACTACTAATGAGCCTTTGAATTTCTGCAGTATTAGATGTAATGTCTCCTTTTTAATCTCTGATTTTATTTATTCGGGTCTTTTTCTTAGTCTGGCTAAATATTTGTCAATTTTTTTATCTTCTTAAAAAACCAACTTTTTGTTAATCTTTTTTGTTTTATTTATTTATTTATTGAGATGGAGTATCACTCTGTTGCCCAGGCTGGAGTGCAGTTGCGTGATCTCCACTCACTGCAACCTCTGCCTTCCCAGTTCAAGTGATTTTCTTTCTCGGCATCTGAAGTAGCTGAGACTTCAGGAGATCTGCCCAACGGGATCTCCCAAAGCGCTGGAATTACAGGCATGAGCCACCGCACCCCACCTGATCGTTTTTATTTTATACTTTTATTTTTATATTTATTTGTTTATTTATTTTTTGAGACAGAGTTTTGCTCTTGTTGCACAGGCTGGAGTGCAATGGCGTGATCTCAGCTCACCGCAACCTCTGCCTCCTGGGTTCAAGCAATTCTCCTGCCTCAGCTTCCTGAGTAGCTGGGATTACAGGCATGTGCCACCATGACCAGATAATTTTGTATTTTTAGTAGAGATGGGGTTTCTCCATGTTGGTCAGCCTGGTCTCGAACTCCTGACCTCAGGGGATCTTCCCACCTTGGCCTCCCAAGGTGCTGGGATTACAGGCATGAGCCACCACGCCCAGCCTATATTTTTATTATTATTATTATTTTTTTTTTGAGATGGAGTCTCGCTCTTGTTACCCAGGCTGGAGTGCAATGGCGCAATCTCGGCTCACCGCAACCTCCGTCTCCTGGGTTCAGGCAATTCTGCCTCAGCCTCCTGAGTAGCTGGGATTACAGGCATGTGCCACCATGCCCAGCTAATTTTTTGTATTTTTAGTAGAGACGGGGTTTCACCATGTTGACCAGGATGGTCTCGATCTCTTGACCTCGTGATCCACCCGCCTCAGCCTCCCAAAGTGCTGGGATTACAGGCTTGAGCCACCGCGCCCGGCCTTTATTATTATTTTTTTAAACGGAGTCTTGCTCTGCTGCCCAGGGTGGAGTGCAGTGGTGCGATCTTGGATCACTGCAAACCATGCTTCATGGGTTCAAGTGATTCTCTTGCCTCAACCTCCCGAGTAGCTGGGGTTACAGGTGCATGCCACCACGCCCAGCTGTTTTTTGTATTTTTAGTAGAGATGGGGTTCCACCATGTTGACCAGGGTGGTGTTTTCCTCATTTCAGATTCATTTACTTCTAATCTGATCCTTAGTATTTATTTTCTTCTCCTAAATTTGGGTTCAATTTGGTCTTTCTCTTCAAGTTCTTTAATATGCATCAATAGGTTATTTGGCTGTTTTTCCTCCTCCTCCTCCTCCTCCTCCTCCTCCTCCTCCTCCTCCTCCTCCTCCTCCTCCTCCTCCTCCTCCTCCTCCTCCTCCTCCTCCTCCTCCTCCTCCTCCTCCTCCTCCTCCTCCTCCTCCTCCTCCTCCTCCTCTTCCTTCTCCTTCTTCTTCCTCTTCTTGTTGTTTTTTTTTGTGTGTGTTGAGACAGGGTCTTGCTCTGTCATCCAGGCTGGAGTGCATGGCCATCCAGGCTGGTCGAGAATCATGGCCAACAGCAGTCTCAACCTTCCAGGGTCAAGTGATCCTCCCATCTCAGCCTCCCAAGTAACTGAGACTACAGGTGCGCACCACTGTCTGGGTGATTTTTGCATCTTTGTAGAGGTAAGTTTTACCATGTTGCCCAGGCTGCGTTTCCTCTTTTTTGATGTAGGCACTTACAGCTACAAACTTCCCACTTAGCAGTGCTTTCGCTGTATCTCACAGGTTTTAGCGCGTTATGTTTCCATTACCATTTGTTTCAAGAAATTTTTCAATTTCCTTCTTAATTTCTTCATTGACTTACTGGTCATTCAGGAGCATATTGTTTCATTTCCATGTATTTGAAAAGTTTCCAAAATTCCTCTTGTGATTCATTTTTAGTTTTATTCCACTGTGGTCAGAGACGATGTTTGATATTATTTCCATTTTTTTGAACTGAATGTTTTAAGACTTGTTTTGTGGGGTAACATATGGTCTATCCTTGAGAATGATTCATATGCTGAGGAGCATAATGTGTGTTCTGTATCCACTGGATGAAATGTTCTGTAAATATCTATTAGGTCTATTTGTTCTGTAGTGCAGATTAAGTCCAATGTTTCTTCGTTAATTTTCTCTCTGGGAGTTTTGTCCAACGATAAAAGTGGGGTGTTGAAGTCTCCAGCTGTTTATTCTTTTTTTTTTTCAAGTCAAACTGTAACCAGCTTTAATTTTTCTTCTTTTTTTTTTTTTTAATTTTGTTTGTATCCGGCTTTATTAAAGATACTTTGCATAAACAATCATGGTATTTCAGGCAGGACATGGGCAGATAGTCATTAACAGTATACAGCTTTCAAACTCCCTTCTTCAATGGACTAACAAAAATCAGAAAGCCGCTAAAAAACCCAATGAAGTCTTCATCTGATGCTCTAAACAGGGAAAGTTTAGAGCAAAGGTTGACATTTCACATTTAGTCACAAGCCGACCGTGACTTTCAGGAAGTGAAATGAAAATGGCAGAATTAGCCGGGTGTGGTGGCTTACGCCTGTAATCCTCACTTTGGGAGGCTGAGG
>NW_016107806.1:2289265-2291453 GCF_001604975.1 Cebus imitator | reverse complement strand
TTAGTAGAGATGGGGTTTTGCCAGGTTGGCCAGGCTGGTCTTGAACTCCTGAACTCAAGCGATCTGCCCGCCTCGGCCTCCCAAAGTGCTGGAGTTACAGGCATAAGCCACCTCTCCCGGCCCACAGATACTTTTAAGGGGTCTTTAATCACTTGACCCTGGCCAACTTTCCAACCTCATCCCTGCCACTCCCCCCATGAAACATTCTTTGTCTCAGACACAGCCGGAAAAGATTGCTCACCACGAACCTCAGGCCTCTCATTCGAGCTGTTTTCTCGGCCTTACATGTCCCCTCCCTCACCTACACGACTCTTTCCAGTATCTCCTCAGGCCTCTGGGCCTCTGTGAAGTCTTTCCTCCAGAGAGTCCCTTCCTCCTCTGTGGTCTGTTTAACTTTGCATATCTTTTATCTTCAGCTCGGAGGCTCTTAGATTTGGAATTTTTCTCCCAAATTGCTTGACTGGGCTCAAGCAATCCTCCTGCCTCAGGCTCTGGAGTAGCTAGAACTACAGGCATGCTCTACCATGCCCAGCTAAAATTTAAAATTTTTTTTTTTTTATAGAGATCAGGTCTCACTATGTTGCCCAGTCTGCTCTCAAACTCCTGGCCTCACGTGATCCTCCTGCCGTGGCCTCCCAAAATGCTGGGATTACATGTACGAGCCACCCTGTTCAGCAAAAGCCCCAATTAAAAAAAATTATTTATTTTATTTTATTTTATTTTTTTCAGTATCGTTTATTTTATTTCTTTACCATGACACAGCCTCAGGAGGTCCTGATGACATGTTCCCCCAAAGCGCCAATGTTTAACTCCCAGCTGCACTGCCTCGCATACCCTACTGTAATCACATGCACTTCATCCCGAGGTGGTAGTGGAAGGGTGATGATCTGCAAAAAGATTGACAAGAAAGAAGTTGGACCCTAAGAATATGCTCTTTTGTCCAGCGCAATCCAAACCAAATACCCTGTGTCTGGAAGACTGAGTCTCTGGAGTAGTTGTATTTCCTGGGACCAGAAAAGCTAGGACAGTTTTTCTGGAGATCATCTAATGCCAAACTGTCCTTCTCTCTCTTGCTCCCTCANCTCCCGAATAGTTGGGATTACAGACACGTGCCACCATGCCCAGCTAATTTTTTGCATTTTTAGCAGAGACAGGGCTTCACCATATTTGCCAGGCTGGTCTCAAACTCTTGACCTCAGGTGATCTGCCCACCTCGGGCCTCCCAGAGTGCTGGGATTATAGGCTTGAGGCACTGCGTCTGGTACCACTTCTCTTTTGACAGGTGCCATCTCAGTGGCATCACTGGAAAGTCCAGAATCCTGACACACTGGCACGGATGACTGGGGGTCAGGTCCCAACAGGTGTCTGGGCTTAAGGGAGTTAAGTCTACACTGAACGGTGGAAAGGGAGAAGAGAACATAAAAACAAATTTGTTTTTCCATACCACAAGGCTTTTGTGCCAAGGTGGCCATGTGTGTCAAAGTCAGAGAACCCCTCCTCCTGGAAGCCAAGAGGAAGTCTCTCAAAACTAGAAGGGAAAGGTGTTTTCCCCACATCAATCCAGCTTCAGAGACATTCTTTTCCCAAAAACAACAATGAAGTGTTCTGTGTGCTAACAACATAGCTTTAAAAAAAAAAAAAGTAAAACAAAATTCTGCATTTTTATAAAACTTGATAAAAAATAGTATTTCGAAGCGTACATTCACCAGAAGTACACAGTTATGAAAAATGCACACACTTCACTTGGCATCTCCAGCACCTTTCACTTTCTGTGCCTGCTCTGTTTTGGCCTCTCCATTTTCTGCTGGGTTTTCCCCTCCCTGCCGGCTGCAGCTTCTCTCTTTCTCCCTTTGGTACCTTCTCTCCCTTCTTTCCAGGGGACTTTTTAGGCTTGGGTTCTGGCTTTGGAGGAGCAGGTTTAGCAGACAACCTCGTGGATCTTCTCTGTGGCTCGTCGTTCGCCTTGGCTTTACCTCCTTTAGCCTTTCCCTTGGGCTTGGTGGCAGTGACAGCGGAGGGACTTAGGTGCTGGGTGCAGGATGCAGCAGCACGCAGGCTGTGGTTGGTATGGGGATCGTTTGCACCTCTTCTCTTCTATTCTTTAGCTCTAATAATATTTACTTTATGGCTGGGTGCGGTGGCTCATGCCTGTAATCTCAGCACTTTGGGAGGCTGAGGCAGTTGGATC
>NW_016107806.1:2285983-2288160 GCF_001604975.1 Cebus imitator | reverse complement strand
TTGGCCTCCCAAAGTGCTGGGATTAAAGGCGGGAGCCACCGTGCTGGGCCAGGAGTACTTATTTCGTATGGTTGCTGTGAAGATTGACTGAGATAATGCACATAAAGCACTCATCACAGTGCCTGACACATAGGAATCATAGTGACATATAGCTGACACATGGTGAACATCAGCTGTTGTGATGAACCCTACCTGCCCATCCCTGTAGCAGCAACACAGTAGAATGAAAGTGCTAAGAATATAGTTTTGGGTCCAGTGGAACAGCTCTGCTATTTATTATCTGCACAACCTTGAACTAGTTACTTACCTTTTGCCCTCTCTGTATCTTGATTTCCTCATTCATGCATGGGAATGGGAAAGTACCTACTGTGGCTGGGTGCTGTGGCTAGGGCCTGTAATCCCAGCACTTTGGGAGGCTGAGGTGGGCGGATCGCCTGAGGTCAGGAGTTTGAGACCGACCTGGCCAGCATGGTGAAACCCTGTCTCTACTAAAAATACAAAAATTAGCTGGGCATGGTGATGGGCACCTGTAATCCCAGCTACTTGGGAAGCTGAGGCAGGAGAATCGCTTGAACCTGGGAGGTGAAGGTTGCAGTGGGCTGAGATGGCGCCACTGCACTCCAGCCTGGGCAACAGAATGAGACTCCATCTCAAAACAAAAACAAAAACAAAAACAAAAAAACAAAATACCTATGGCAGTGTGTTCTGAAAATTAAACATGACGGTGTGTCACAGGGTAGGACACATAATAGCTCGTCAATGAATGTTTGTTTTTCTGCTGCTGCTGATTATCAAAGCTTTATAATTTATAGGCCAGGCACAGTGGTTCATGCCTGTAATCCCAGCACTCTGGGAGGCTGAAGTGGGTGGATCACCTGAGGTCAGGCGTTCGAGATCAGCCTGGCCAATGTAGTGAAAACCCGCCTATACTAAAAATATGAAAATTAGCTGGGTGTGGTTGCTGGTACCTGTAATCCCAGGTACTCAGGAGGCTGAGGCAGGAGAATCACTTGAGCCTGGGAGGTGGAGGTTGCAGTGAGCCAAGATTGCACCACTGCACTCCAGCCTGGGTGACAAAGCAAGGCTCCGTCTCAAAAAACAAATGAAAACAAACAAACAAAAACCTTTATAATTTATTATTTATCCTTGTATGTGCTAGTCCAAGCCCCTCCTCATTATCTTACACCCAAAAAAGTCCTGGGGAGTGGTAGTCTTTCAGGGCCAAGTCTACTGTGTGTAAATAAAATAGACTTTCTGCATCTGGATCTGCAGCGATGGTGTCCAGCCCCTGTAGTGTGCCAATATTTGAGAGTCACTGTGACCACTGAGGCCTTGATTGAGCAACCTGAAAGATTTGGGTTGGAAATGGGGATGGGGGTAGGGCTTTGAAGTTTGTATAGCAAGTTTTTTTATTTTAAGATGGGGTTTCACCATGATGGCCAGGCTGGTCTTGAACTCCTGACCTCAGGTGATCCACCCACTTTGGCCTCCCAAAGTGCCAGGATTACAGGGGTGAGCCACTGCGCCTGGCGTATAGCAAGTTATAAAAAATGTTTTTGGCCAGGGCGGTGGCTCACTTCTGTAATCCCAGCACTTTGGGAGGCCGAGGTGGGTGGATCACCTGAGGTCAGGAGTTTGAGACCAGCCTGGCTGACATGGTGAAACCCCATCTCCACTAAAAATACAAAAATTAGCTGGGCATGGTGGCAGGTGCCTGTAATTCCCAGGTACTCAGGAGGCTGAGGCAGGAGAGTCACTTGAACCGGGGAGGCAGAGGTCACAGTGAGCCGAGAGCGTGCCACTGCATTCCAGCCTGGATGACAAGAGTGAAACTCTAGCTCAAAAAAAAACCAGTTTTTATTTGTTTTAATTTTTACTTTAACAAAGGAATTTGTATAGCTTTAAAAACCAACTAGTTCAACGAAGCTTTTTTGGGGCAGTGGGGGCATTTTCAGGTGAAAATTGGAAAACCCGCTAGACAAATTCTGGAAGCTGTAACTTCGGCGGGCGCGGTGGCTCATGACTGTGATAGCAGCACTTTGTGGGGGCTGAGGCAGATCGCTTGAGCCCAGGATTTCAAGGCCAGCCTAAGCAACATAGGGAGATCCTGTGGCCCCTCAGTATAGCATCTAGACACACACACACACACACACACACACACACACACACACACACAC
>NW_016107806.1:2282354-2285444 GCF_001604975.1 Cebus imitator | reverse complement strand
GGGTAACAAGAGCGAAACTCTGTCTCAAAAAAAAAAAAAAGAAAAGAAAAATAACGATTCCCTGCTTCTCTTTTGTAACCCTTAAGTATACAACCTGCATATACAACCAGGCTCAAGTTTCTCAGCTACTTCTTCTGATACTTACCTCTACATTTCTTCAAGCAACGCTCCTGCCTTGGCCTCCCAAAGTCCTGAGATCGCAACTCCACTGTGCCCAGCTCCAATTTTTAGTTAAATCAATACTTAGTGTTTACATTATTACGGCTGTGAAAATTTTCTTCACAGCTGAGCCATTTGTGTTTGTAGTAAGACTGTGAATCTGTAAAAACTGCTTTTGTTAATTAACATCAAGGACATAAGGCTGAAAAACCTCATTTTCTAAAATCATAGTCACAAACTTTGCTATTTGAAATCAGTCAGTGAGAATGGAATATCATACTCCTGCCAGAAGCTCTGAGCCACATGGATTACTTCAACAGAAAAGTAGCCTCCGTTTCCAACCCGAGTGCAAAGCTTCAGACAATGTCTGAAGCTTTTGTCTGAAGGTCTTTTGTTTTTGTTTTTGTTTTTTGTAGAGACGGGGTTTCACCATGTTGGCCAGGCTGGTCTTGAACTCCTGACCTCAGGTGATCCACCTGCCTCGGCCTTCCAAAGTGCTGGGATTACAGGCATGAGCCACTGTGCCCGGCCCTTGTTTTGTTTTAAATACAGACAGGGTCTCACTATGTTGACCAGGATGGTCTCCAGTACCTCGGTTGAAGCTATCCCTCCCACCTTGGCCTCCCAAAGTGTTGGGATTACAGGCATGAGCCACTGTTCCCAGCCTAGATAGTGGGGTTTTGGACACTACATTCTACATTTATTTTAACTTTGTATTCCAAGTGGACCCTCAGCTCAGACTTCTTCTTGATCCCTTCACTTAAAGTTATGCTTACTTTGAACCTGTCAAAACACTGCTTCATTTAAATTTTAGCTAGCCTATAGTATCAGCTACTTGGGAGGCTGAGGCAGGAGGATCACTTGAGCCCAGGAGTTTGAGTCCAGCCTGGGCTACATAGTGAGACTTCATCTCCAAATAAGTAAGTAAATACATTTTAAAATATAAATATTAAAGTCAAGTCTTTCCCATATCCTGTTGTAGTAGTTCATGTTCACGTCGCTGATAAGGACATACACGAAACTGGGAACAAAAAGAGGTTTTTTTTCTTTTTTTTTTTTGAGACGGAGTTTCACTCATGTTACCCAGGCTGGAGTGCAATGGCGCGATCTCGGCTCACCGCAACCTCCGCCTCCCGGGTTCAGGCAATTCTCCTGCCTCAGCCTCCTGAGTAGCTGGGATTACAGGCACGCGCCACCATGCCCAGCTAATGTTTTTGTATTTTTGGTAGAGACGGGGTTTCACCATGTTGACCAGGATGGTCTCGTTCTCTTGACCTCGTGATCTACCCGCCTCGGCCTCCCAAAGTGCTGGGATTACAGGCTTGAGCCACCGCGCCCAGCCCACAAAAAGAGGTTTAATTGGACTTACAGTTCCACATGGGGGGGAGGCCTCAGAATCATGGTGGGAGGCAAAAGGCACTTCTTACATGGCGGTGGTGAGACAAAAGTAGAAAAATGAGAAGCAAAAGCAGAAACCCCTGATAAACCCATCAGATCTTGTGAGACTTATTCACTAGTATGAGAAAAGCACAGGAAAGACTGGCGCCCATGGTTCAATTAACTCCTTCTGGGTCCCTCCCACCACATGTGGGAATTCTGGGAGATACTCAAGTTGAGATTTGGGTGGGGACACAGCCAAACCGTATCATTCCGTCCCTGGCCCCTCCAAATCTCATATCCTTTTATTTCAACACCAATCATGCCTTCTCAACAGTCCCTAAAAGTCTTAACTGATTTTGCATTAACCCAAAAATCCAGTCTGAAATCTCATCTGAGACAAGGCAAGTCCCTTCCGCCTATGAGCCTGTAAAATAAAAATCCTAGATATAATGGGGGTATAGGTGTTGGGTAAATGCAGCCATTCCAAATGGGAGAAATTGGTCAAAACAAAGGGGTTACAGGGCCCATGTAAGTCCGAAATCCAGTGGGGCAGTCAAATTTTAAAGCTCCAAAATGCTGTCCTTTGACTCCAGGTCTCACATCCAGGTCATGCTGATGCAAGAGTTAGGTTCCCATAGTCTTGGGCAGCTCTGCCCCTGTGGCTTTGCAGGGTACAGTCTCCCTCCTGGCTGCTTTCATGGGCTGGCACCGAGTGTCTGTAGCGTTTCCAGGTGCACAGTGCAAGCTGTCAGTGGATCTACCACTCTGGGGTCTGGAGGACAGTGGCCCTCTTCTCACGGCTCCAGTAGGCAGTGCCCCAGTAGGGACTATGTTTGGGGGTTTTGACCCCACATTTCCTTTCTGTACTGCCCTAGCAGAGGCTTTCCATGAGGTCCCCGCCCCTGCAACAAACTTTTGTCTGGGCATCCAGGCGTTTCCATACGTCTTCTGAAATGCAACTGGAGGTTCCTAAACCTCAGGTTCTTGCCTTCTGTGCACCCACAGGCTCATACCACATGGAAACTGCCAAGATCTGGGGCTTCCACCCTCTGAAGCCACAGCCTGAGCTGTATGTTGGCCCCTTTCAGCCACAGCTGGAGTGTCTGGGACACAGGGCACCAAGTCTCTAGGCTGCACACAGCATGGGGACCCTGGGCCAGGCCCATGAAACCGCTTTTTTCTCCTGGGCCTCTGAGGCTATGATGGGAGGGGCTGCCTGAGTCTCTGACCTGGCTTGGAGACATTTTCCCCATGGTCTTGGGGATTAGCATTAGGCTCCTTACTATTTATGCAAATTTCTGCAGCTGGCTCAAGTTTTTCCCCAGAAAATGGGTTTTTCTTTTCTATTGCATAGTCAGGCTGCTAATTTTCCAAACTTTTATTCTCTGCTTTCCTTATAAAATTGAATGCCTTTGGCCGGGCGCGGTGGTTCAAGCCTGTAATCCCAGCACTTTGGGAGGCCGAGGCGGGTGGATCACGAGGTCAAGAGATCGAGACCATCCTGGTCAACATGGTGAAACCCCGTCTCTACTAAAAATACAAAACATTAGC
>NW_016107806.1:2264561-2280900 GCF_001604975.1 Cebus imitator | reverse complement strand
AAAAAAAAAAAAAAAGAACGGAAAGAAAAAAAAGAAAGAATGTTCGAATTAATGAACAAAAAAAAAAAAAAAGAACGGAAAGAAAAAAAAGAAAGAATGTTCGAATTAATGAACAGGTGAATGAAGATTTCAGTGCTGGAGAATTGAGTTTAAGGGGAACTGTATTATATTCCCATGGTTTGCAACATTTAACAAGCCCCACGCCAGCTTAGAGCGTAGCCCAAGGTGGGGAAGCATCGCCGAGGGCTCTCCCAGCTCGCCGTTTGCGGAGCACAGCCTGCTGGACCCCGCCTAGACTGAGGCGGTGGCCACGAGCACGCCGGGCGCTGCCATGTGAACTACAACTCCCAGAAGGCTGCGCGGAAGCAGAACGTGAGCCAGGGAGGACTTCCGGACGCAGACATCCAGGCCGCCGGGGAAGGGGAGACGCGGGGCCAAGAGGTAAGTGTGGATTGAAGACTGAATGGAGAGGGGGAGAGCTGGGGAATGGGTCTCAGATGTAGAGGGGTTAGCAAGATGGAAGGAACCCTTCCACCTTTTGCGGATGCTCAAGTTAGAACCGCTGGGATCGGTGATTCCCCTCTGGCTAGGGCTGGTTTAAATGCTCCCTCTGGTGGGCGGGCGTCGGGTGAATTTGGTGCGCTTTTCCTTTCTGTTCCTCAGGGGAGCTTTGCTTTCTTTTCTCGCAGTGACCATGACGAAATTAGCGCAGTGGCTTTGGGGACTGGCGATCCTGGGCTCCACCTGGGCGGCCCTGACCACGGGAGCCTTGGGCCTGGAGCTGCCCTTGTCCTGCCAGGAAGTCCTGTGGCCACTGCCCGCCTACTTGCTGGTGTCCGCTGGCTGCTATGCCTTGGGCACTGTGGGCTATCGTGTGGCCACTTTTCATGACTGCGAGGATGCTGCACGCGAGCTGCAGAGCCAGATACAGGAAGCCCGAGCCGACTTAGCCCGCAGGGGGCTGCGCTTCTGACAGCCTAACCCGATTCCTGCCCGGACAGCCCTTCCTCCCATTCCCCATTAAAGAGCCAGTTTATTTTCTAACTTCTTTTAGTTTGAGTATGGAAAATGGATATTGGGGATTCTGTGTACTAACGGTCGAGAAGTGAATGTGAAAGAACCACCTTCCTGAGGCCATCTCAGCCTTTATCTTTGCATCTTGCTGGTGTTCCCATTTTTGCTCCCAAGGAGGTAAAGACTCCTTCTCAAGATATCTCAGGATGGAAATTACATTTCACTGTCCTGGTCCTTTTAACCCTGTAGGAAGTACTTTTGCTTTTTTTTTTTTTTTTTTTTTTTTTTTATCTCACTCTGTTGCCCAGGCTGGAGTGCAGTGATGCAATCAACTGCAGCCTCCCCTTCCTGGGCTCAAACAAACCTCCTACCTCAGCCTCCAGAGTAGCTGGGACTACAGGCATGTGCCACCAGGCTAATGTTTAATTTGTCGTGCAGACATGGTCTCGCTGTGTTGCTTAGGCTCTTCCTGAACTCCTGGGCTCAAGTGATCCTCCCACCAGGGCCTCCTAAAGTGCTGTGATTACAGACATAAGCCACCTTATCCAGCCAGAAGTACTTTCTTGAAGGCTTCCATTCTTTATAACATCTAACTTTTGTTCTTTCTAAGTCCTTCCTGGGTCTTTCCAACCTTTTGGTTCTTTGAGATACCTTTTCTGAGCCTACCCTACCAACCTGAGAATAACTGGATCCACCTATCACCAAACCAGGCAGGTTTGGAATCATGAGTAGAGAATGAACCATCATAGGCAGGGGTGGGGAACACTTTATTTTAAGGCATATTCTAAACATATCACCCCAACCTCCAAAATTAAAAAAAATAATCTCTCTAAAAAATAAAAGTGATTTCATCTCCTAGGCCCCAACCAATCGTCTAAGTAAAGCTCTTTCTTTGGTCCCTTTATCCTCAAAGTCATCTCTTGTTCCCACAACCCATTGCACCTGGGAAGCTGGACAGCAGGCCCAGCTGAAACAAGGAGCTCTCTTTGGTTCAGGTTGGCACTTAGGTGCCCAGGGGTCAGGTGAGCAGCCTCAGGTTTGCAGGAGCCGATAGTTCCTGTCTTGCTCCTGAGGGTACTTCCAGAAAAGCCAGAAGCGGATAAAGCTGGTGATGATTCCTGGAAAGTTGGACACCTGAAATCACAAGAACTGCTATGAGGAGAGGAGCCAGTTTTCCACCTTGCATACCTGTCACCCCATCCCTTTTTTTTTTTTTTTTTTTTTGGGACGGAGTTTCGCTCTCGTTACCCAGGCTGGAGTGCAATGGCGCAATCTCGACTCACCGCAACCTCCGCCTCCTGGGTTCAGGCAATTCTCCTGCCTCAACTTCCTGAGCAGCTGGGATTACAGGCACGCGCCACCATGCCCAGCTAATTTTTTGTATTTTTAGTAGAGACGGGGTTTCACCGTGTTGACCAGAATGGTCTTGATCTCTTGACCTCGTGATCCACCCGCCTCGGCCTCCCAAAGTGCTGGGATTACAGGCTTGAGCCACCGCGCCCGGCCCCCATCCCTTTTTCTGCTTACCATGATGTAGGGATCTCTGAGCTGAAACCCATAGAGGCACCAGGAGGCAGAGGTGAGAAGGGTAGCAATGGTGAGTGGGTAGGAGAGACACTGGGTTGATTTAGTCTGAACGACCTTAGCCTGTGGGAAAGAATGAAAGACTCTCCTGGGCCAAGCACATAGTAAAGCTTTCACTTGCCTAAGAATTTTCTCTGGAAAAAGGTCAGACACCCTCCTTGATCTGTCACCACCTTTCCTGCCTCCCACTTGCCCACCTCTACAGCCTTGTCTCCTTGCAGGGTTTGGATCTCCCCTTCCTCTGGACTGTAAGGCATAGTATTTGGCTATAAGAGCCTGACTCTTACCTATTCTACCTCCTTGGACACCCTCACTCACCAAGTCAGCCAGGGGTGAGAGGTACATGCTGATGGTGAAGACACTGCAGAAGAGGCCCAGCTGCTGGAGCCGGCCCTCAGGGTCGGGTACCAGGAGCCAAAAGTAGCCATAACCCAGGAGAAGGACCCCTAGCAGGGTTGCAGTCTGAAGGAGCACAACACGCTGCAGGGGAGAAAGTAGCCTTACTTCCAGATGTGCACTCGGACTTCCCTGCTAGAATTAGTTCATCCTGCCTTTTCCCATGCTCCAATGGGGAAGCCAGACTGTTTAGGCCTCCAGCACTGCACTGTCACAGCATCTTTCCTGCCAGCAACTTGATAGGAAAGTCTTATACACCCACAATTCCGGAGACTTCTAGGGCAGGGAAAGATGTGTTTCTTTCTGTGTGCTTGGCACACACAGTAGGAACTTCATAAATGCTTGTGCGATTGAGCAGGGAAGCAGAGCTAATCATCTCATTCTCACCCACAGGCCCTGGCTCTGAAAAAAAATATCAGAGACAAAAGCCCTTTCCCCCTAGCTTGCTGGCAGCATAAGCATCTCAGGCTAGATACAGCTACCAGCCTTGCCTAAATGGGGACAATGTGTGCATCTCAGAAGGCTGGCTTCACAGAGGAAGGAGACCTGCAAGGCTGGAGGGGCCTTCCTGGAAAGAGTGGCAGTGCCAGCTGTTAGTCTTCTAGGAAGCAGTGTTTACTCTGCCAGCAAGGCAGAGCGTGCAGCAGAGAGGTGGGTCCAAGGTGGGGCCTCTACCTTCCGAGGGCAGTAATGCAGATACGCCAAGATATACAGTGTCTGAAGTGCGGCGCCCACTGCATTGACGACGATGAGGATTCCGTCTCCCTTCAAGGCCCCATAACTCAGCCAGCCCAGGTTGCTGCAGGGTGGAGAGGGACATGGCTCAAAGAGGTCACTGTGAGAGGAGGACCCAAAGGGGCTCTTTCACTCATGCTCCTACCCCGCTCCCACCTCCCTCTGATAGCCTTTCCCACCGCCGCAGCCGTCGCTCCCTCACTTGACTTCCGTGGTGAGAAAGGGCAGGAACTGGACGTTGTCCACACTCCGGGTCATTCGCATGTGCCTGAGGTCTGAGCTGTAATGGGGCCCCGAAGGGAGGGGTGAAGGGTGAGAAGGGAGAAGCAAAGTGTTTGGTGGGGATGCCCAATGCCTGTCATCCTTCCCGGACCACCGCAGACCCCGCCCCCCCCGCCCCCCAGCTATCCTGCCTTCTCCCTCAGGCCTAGTGACCAGCCTCGCCCTTGTACCCTGGTCCCCTCGACCCGATCCCACTTTGATCCCGGGTTCCAGACGAGCCAGGTGCTGTGGCCACGTCTCTGCCCTCTCTCCCTTCCTGACTTTCTAGTCCTCCCCAGCCCAGTCCCGCCGCGCTCTCACAGGCCGGCGGAGAACATGCCGAGAGTGAAGACCACGCATGCTCCGTAAATGAACGAGTCGAGCAAGCCGCCCGCCTCCATCACGACCAGAGTCGGATCCCGCGCCAAGCGCCGGCCGCCAGCCTGCGGTGGCCGGGACCTACCGCGACCTAGACCTGCGGAGCTGGAGCCCCGCCCCGCGCCCTCGGCTCCGCCCCCGCGCGCTCGGGCCGTCCCTCCGGAAACTGCGCTAAGCCCCGCCCCCTCCGCCACCGAACCGGAACTCGCGCTCTGCCCCTCCGAGCGCCTGCCCAGTGCCCTGGTCCAGCCCTCTTCCAGGTCCCGGTCGGTGCCATTCCTAGGGCTCCGCGGATGTGTCCGCGATACCTGCCGCTCCTCACACTGTGCCTACCCCTTGGATCATCTAGACCCGTCTCAACGCTCGTGTTCCTACAGGCCTGTGCGCCTTCGGCGGTGGAACTCCAAACAAAAGCTTGCGAGATTCTACCAGACTTCACGCTTTCCATCCAGAGCTCCACATCAGAACCCCAGTTGCCCAGGGTTTGGGAGGTTTTTTCCTGAAGTTTGTTGCTGAAGCCTTTTCTCAAAATAACAGACATTGCCGAGAATCACCAAGCCTTCCTCTTTTGCCCTTCCTCTCGGGCCACAAGGTCAGGTCAATTTTATATGATGTGGCCAATCCACTGACGCCTCTGTCACTGACCCCCGGTCCAACCCACTTGCTGCTGGCAACTTTCCCTCCCAGCCTCCCACCCGTCTCTGCTGGTGTGGCTGTGAGGCGGGGCCGCATGCCTCAGCTGGCGTTCCCAGCTTCCCTGACTCATCCAAACAGCATGAGTACCTGAACCGTGGCATGCCAAAGCCCTGCGGTGAGGGGGGTGAGGGGGTGGGAGTCGGGTAGAGGTTGGACAGGAAGAGCTTCCAGAGTGGAGTGCAGCTCAGAACCCGAGAGACTGCTATCAGGAGCACTCTGGTCTTGGACAACCCTCAGAGGAGGAAACACCCCACCCTTTTAGCCTGGTGAGGGGCATGCATTCTTCGGAGAAAGAAATTCAAACCCAGTTGCTACTGTTGTAGCACAGAGCCTAGTACTTAGCAGGGACTCAATGGTCATAAGCTTTAATATGGAGTAGCAGAAAAGCATGTCCGGAAAAAACACATTGCTTTATTTTGAGACAAAGAACATTGTATAAAAAAACTCCAGTTGTAGAAATCAGGACAGACACACAGCAACTTATATACAGATACTGTACATGTGGGCCCTGCCCTTTAGGCTACACTCTAGGCAGACTGTACACATGGGCACTGCCCTTACAGCTACACTCTAAGAACAGGTTGGCACAGCCCCCCTGCTGGCACAGCTCTGGGGAGTGCTGCCCCAGGATGAGAGAGAATGCAGTACCTGGCTACAAACCTCTCTGTGGCTGCTCCACAGATGAGGTCTTGGCTGGGAGATGCTGGGTCAGCCCAAGCATGCTGCCTCTCCTGTACCTGGCTCCCAAGCAGGAAACTGTTTCTTGCTTTTCCTTCAGTCAGTTAATCTGGGCATCCTGACTCTCTCCTGGAGGGGGCATCTTTGCCAAGCTTTGCCCATCCATGTGGCCCCTTCCAGCTCAGCTCCCACTGTGCCTCAGGGGACCATGTCAGCACAGCTTGTTTCTTTGGCTTAAAGGCAGGAATGGTGGGAAAGGACAGTCTCCACTTCTTTCTCCATCCATCCGAGGTGAAGGTGGGGATGGCACTGCCAGGCTGGTCGACCTCCTTCCAGTTGAAACCCTTAATACTGACCCGTTTTGAGGCTGCTGGGTGACAGCTTGTGCATGTGGTGGGAGTGGTTCCCAGGGCTGGGGGCTTTGAAAGTGGCCCCAGGACAGGTTTGGAGTGCCTGTCCCTCTCTTCAGCCCAGTTCCAATCCTTAAGGCCACGTGTGGCATACACCTTCATCATGGGGTTTGCAGCAGCAGAAGTGGCAGGAGCAGCACAGTCCAGGCAAGTGGGAAGAGGCGTGGGGCAGCACTGTGACCGATACTATGTAGAACCCGCACCTCTGGGTCATCTGCAAGGCAAGAGGGCAAAGGCCCCCAATGTGAATGGCCCCAGTATTTACACTGGCCCTCAGCCCAACAGGGTTCCCTCAGCCTCTGCCTGGTAAAGGAGCCACTTCCTGTACCCAACCTCTTCAAGCAGACCTCTTCCTGTGCCCCAGGCCCAATTTGCTCCAGCTACCCACCTGCTGCAAGTTTCTTCTCCTGTGGATTGTCATGGGCTTCAGGACTGTGAGCTGAAAGACAAGAGTGGTAATAGATCAGGTATGGTATCAAAGAGGCAGAGGGCTGTGAGTTTGAGTGGCTAGGCTGCAAGACTTCTATACCATCCCAGTTCACTAGACTGCACCCAGCATAGAGATGGAGGAAGGAGGCCCACAGGGCCCTGACACTCACTGATTTTGCCATTGACAGTCACCTTCAACCTCAAGCAGCGGTCTTCCTGCTGGTGGATGGGTTTGGCTGCAAGATAAGCCCACAGGGGGTTAAGGAAGAAACCTTTGCTGGAAGAAAATATAAGTCCAAATGCCCCTCACCCTGCTTTCTCAGATCCCTACTCATTTTCATTCTACTCTTTCCTCTAACCTTGATTCTTACCCTCCTTAGTTTTTGCTAACTTCCTGCCTATAGTTCAGCCCAATCTGCCATTCTTTGGAAACAACTGTCAGGTTTGGCAGTAGTGACATAAGAACATAGACACTGTCCCCGCCCCACATTTCATCCTTCACTCCTTCGAGTCTGAAGCGTGAGGGCTTCACCATATGTTCCTCTTGCCTGGGCCATTTAATACTATTCCTAGGCTGGGTACGGTGGCTTACACCTGTAATCCCAGCACTTTGGGAGGCCAATGTGGGAAAAAAACACATTGCTTTATTTTGATACAAAGAACATTGTATGAAAAAACTCCAGTTGTAGAAATCAGGACAGACACACAGCATGAAGTCAGGAGTTCAAGACCAGCCTAGCCAATATGGTGAAATCCCGTTTCTACTAAAAGTACAAAAATTAGCCAGGCATGGCGGTGTGTTCCAGCTACTTGGGAGGCTGAGGCAGAAGAATGGCTTGAACCTGGGAGGCGGAGGTTGCAATGAGCCGAGATCACACCACTGCACTCCAGCCTGGGTGACAGAGTGAGACTCTGTCTCACAACAAAACAAAACAACACTATTCCTGCCTAGGCCCCACTGACAAGAGTCCTAGATCCATTTTATACAAAGCCCATCTCATAACTTTTTTTTTTTTTGAGACAGAGTGTCGCTCTGTCACCCAGGCTGGAATGTAGTGGCATGATCTCGGCTCACTGCGACCTCACACCTCCTGTGTTCAAGTGATCCTCCTGCCTCGGCCTCTTGAATAGCTGGGATTACAGGTGTGCGCCACCACGCCCAGCTAATATTTCTATTTTTTTAGTAGAGTCAAGGTTTTGCCACGTTGGCCAGGCTGGTCTTGAACCTCAGGAGACCTTGGCTTCCCAAAGTGATGGGTGATCTCATAACTTTTAAAATCCATCAGGCTGGGTGTGGTGGCTCACACTTGTAATCCTAGCACTTTGGGATGCCGAGGTGGGTGGATCACTTGAGGTCAGGAGTTTGAGACCAGCCTGACCAAGATGGTGAAATCCCGTCTCTACTAAAAATACAAAATTAGCTGGACATGGTGGCGAGTGCCTGTAATCCCGGCTACTTGGGAGGCTGAGGCAGGAGAATCGCTTGAATCCGGGAGGCAGAAGTTGCAGTGAGCAGAGATCCCACCATTGTACTCCAGCCTGGACAAGAGGGAAACTCTGTCACAAAAAATAAAACAAGACCCATCAGTGATGAGAGCCCTCAGGTTAACGTCCAAACTCCTTATCACCTTTTAGGCCCCCCATGGTCTGTCCTGTTCACCTCTCCTCACTTCCTGTGTCCCTCCCACTTCAGCCAGGCTGAACCATAGGAAGTTCCCTGAAGATGTCATGCTTCCTTTGTACGTGTGCCTTCATGCCTGGCCAGCTCCTCTGCTTGTCCTAAGCTCTAGGATCATCTTTCCCACTGAGCCTTTTCTGAGCCCCATAGCCTGGCAGGTGCCCAGGTCATTTTCCCAAGGCCCCTGTGTTCATGTCTACTGTAGTACACTGCTTTAAGGGTCTGTTAACCTATGTGTGTTTCTTTCCAGCTTCCTTGAGGACAGGGGCTCTGTAGTGTTCTATTTATCTCTGTGCCCACGTGCCAAGCAGAGTGCCCAGCACACAGTAGACGCTCACATTTGTGATGTGGATGAATGAAAATAGAATTCAGGATTGGAATTCTATTTCAATAGAATTGAAATGGTCCTCTGCTGCTGGACTCTGCACCAAGCATGTACCCAAGTGTGTGTGTGGTGGCAGAAAGAACACAGACACTGTCCCCTCATGGGCACTCACAGATGTAGTAGTAGCTGTGTCCTTCTTTGAACTCCTTGCCCAGGGTGAAAGGTGTGAAGCGCTGGAACTTCTCAGACAGCTTCTCCGGGCCATGCTTGGCATTGGGCCGGTTGCACTGCCAGCGGACCTGGTCCTTGGAGTGGGGCTGGCACAGCTGGTACTCCTCACGCTCCACCAGGTACAGGATGTAGCGCTCCATGGCAGCATCTGCTACAGAGTGATCCTCGTAGTGGGGACAAATGATGTCCACGTAGTCATTTAGCTGCACGTGTATGGTGTAGTCCTCATTCCGGAACCTGGGGACACATGCAGGGGAAGAAGCCGGTGGTCATTCAGAAGCCAAGCCAGATCCTTGGGCCTCCGAATGTTTGTTTACATGACCTCTCACCTTTCACACTGGGCCCAGGAGACTTTTCCGAAGTCTCAACTCGTAATATGTACTTATCTTGATGCCTTACATTTCTCTCTGCCATCTCTAAACATTCCTCCCCCGCCACCCCCGCCCTGTACCATCGCTGTCTCCTGCTGATCCTTCGAATAGCATCTGCTCAGTAGCTCTCAGGTACCAAAGCATTTTCTGTAACCCCCACGATATTTACCCTGATAGTTACTTCTACCTGTTTCTGTAGCTCACTTATCATTCTCTTCTACCCATACATATTCCCCAAATCTGTTCTACCACTTGCTCCTTTTAAGTGCTCTTGGACCTCAACCTGAGACCCTACCAGTCCCTTCTGCAGTCAGGATCCAGGGAACCCCTTCTCTTTGCCATGCTAGCCCCGAGCCCCCAACGCGTCTGTGTCTTTACTCTCCTTACTCCTCTCATGTTTCCCGGACCCCCCGAGTAGATCTCACACTTCCCAGCTTCACTTTTCCTCAAAAGTGAAGCTTGTGTACCTCGGCCCACGGGTAATGCCCCTAGTCCTTTTTTTTTCTTACCATCCTTAACCCTTCATGAATACCATGAATACCAAGCCCCTAATCCTTTAAGTTAAATCACTCTCATCCATTAAATCAGCCCCCTCAAATCTCCCTTTCTAGATACTCAAAGCTATGCACTGGTCTCCTTTCCCCTTCTCAGTGCACCCCAAAAGACCCCTGTCCCTTTATCTCCAAAAGCCACACTTCCACCTCCCTCCAGATGAAATGCTGGAGCTCTGGGCTTCAGGCGGCTTCTTGCCTCCCCTCCTCCAAGGTGGAGCCAGCTCCCTCCTAGTTCATTCCCCCGGCCCGCCGGCTCCAGCCTGACTGCCCACCAGCCCCTCCCCACCAGCTCCAGACACCTGGCTCCAGCCTGGGTGGGGTCCCAGTAGGGGGAAAAGTGCTTCTCCCCACCCCCCAAGCTGGCCAGTTTCTCTAATTCCCCCAGGCACTGCCAGCTAGAGACTCAGCAGAGTTAGTGCCAACTTGCTTCGAAGCGAAAGCCCTGTCCACTGAGAGGAGGGTGAGGAAGGCATCAGGCGGAGGGGACTCTGAGGTGGGCACCCACTGCCCAGTCAGCATGACCCCTGAGAGGCCAGGCTTTGCAGCAGCATGCCAGCGTCCAAACTGGGCTTACCAGGCCCCTCCCCCACCCCGGGGAAAAGAGAGAGAGGAGCAGAGAGAGGCTTTTAAAATTCCTCTCTGGAGAGATAAACATAGAAGCCATTTCGGAACAGGTATTTCAGCTCTGGGCCTGGCGTCTTTCCCTCATTCCCGTGACGGGCACTGACTCATTCCTCATCCACCTCTGCTACCCGCCCCACCACTCATGAGAACCTGTGAAAATTTACCTTGTCAAATGTGGACAGCCCCCAGGACCCCAGGAGGGCACGGCACCCACTTGCCCCCAACACTGTCCTCTGGACAAAGGGAGCTGGCAGGTTGGAATGAGGGGCCTGCCCTCCAGCATGAGGGAGGCGCCTTTCTCAGCATGCTGCCCCGCCTGAGGCCTGGAGATCCCAGGGCTGATGCCCACTGGCCTGAGTCACCCATGCCAGTCTCACACCTACCCAGTTCATTGTAGCCTCATATTTGCCCCACGCTAGGCTCAGCTTGGCTGCCTAGGGACTCTACTCTGGACTGGCGTCTCTTTAGTCCTGGGTATGATAGTGTGTGTGTGTGTGTGTGTGTGTGTGTGTGTGTGCGTGTGGCCAGAGGGTCACCCACCAGCCCCCTCTCCTGGGGGTACAGTCTGCTCTACTTAGCCTCCATCTGATGTTGCTCCCTATCTGGGAAAGGGGGGCACCGGCGTCAGGGAAGGCGGGGAGGTGGGTAAGGAAAAGGCTTCTTCCTGAAAGAGAGGAAACCTGGGAGCTTGGGAACGGAAAAGGCCAGGGTCCCCCCCTCCCTACTCATGGCTTCCTGTCCCCTCCTCCTCCTTCAGTCAACACCTGGCATGGGCATAAACAGGGACTTTGCTCTCTGCCATACTAGGGCGAGATGCATCGGGTCTAGGAGGCAGAGCGCAGACAGCAGGCAGCGGGTGATGGAGGGCTGGCTGGGCCTCCCCGGTGCCCACAGGCAGGAGGGCATTGCCCTCTGGGGTTGGCAGCTGGCTGTTCTCTCCCCCATCCCAACAAGCTACAGGCAACAGACTGCCTCACCAGGCGATGCCACAAGGTCAGAGGAAGCTGGCACAACATATTTCTCAAGGGGAGTGGGGTGCAGGCTCCATAGGGCTGAGGGTGCTAAGCTGGTGGGTGGCTTTTGTGGTCCCAAGCTACCCAGTCCTTCTCCCCCATCCCCCCCCCCACCATCTCCAGTATTCCCACAAATATTGTTCCCATAACTTCAGAAAACTCAAGGGCAAGAACAAAGGGGCCGACAGTCTTCCTCCCAGTACCATTTGCCTCACAGCCCTAAACCTGCCTAGGAGAAATTAACTCCTTCCTGCCCAGAGCGTTCTGTAACCCCTTTAACCCCTTCCGTTCCTTCTGAAGCTTTCCCATGATCACCCTCTCCCCAGCTCTTCAGTTTTACTACTTGAGAGCCCCATAAACAGGTGATTCCCTCAACCTACCCATACACAGCATGTGCCTCACTCACGCCACCCCAAAAGACCCCTAGGGGGGTTTTTCCAGGTTTGCTTTAAATACAGGATGAATGCATATGAATGCCTACAGCCCAGGTCTTTCCTAAGAGGTACTTCTGGGTTACCTTGAGCATTCTGCGCACTCTTGATGTCACACCAGGTACCTGTCAGTGTGGGCAGATGCCCAAGGGACACACAAGGAGGGGAGTCGAGGCTTTCACGGTGGGGGGCCTAGAACAAGGGCCCTGGCTGCCAGGGGCCAGGTCTATGCTGGAGGTAGAAACTGCCCAGGATGGGTCCCTCACTTCAGAGTAATAAGAGTGTCAAAGAGAAGGAAGGGCAGGGCAGATGTAAGCCTGTGCAAGCAGACACCAGCAGGTTCCTGGCCCGGGGTGGGGTGCTCCCAGTTATGTGGGAGAAGTGAGGGGAGGAAAATCTACAGCGTCCCTCCTACCTCGGTCATCTCCCCTAGGCTCAGCTCAGGGGTTGGCCAGAACAGTTATCCCGGTGGGGAGGGCAGTGCCAGCCGGGCGCCCAGGCTGCCAGCGGGATACTCGAGGCTTACTTGGGATTTGAACTGTTCCAGAAGACGGTGTGGCGATCAGCAGCGGCCAGACTGCAGCAGAGACCCAAGAGAGGGGCCCAGAGGAACTCCATAGCGCGGGGCCTGGGCAGGCCGGGCGGGGACGCGGGGCTCCTCGGGGTCCGGGTTCCCGCTGGCTTTCTCCGAGGCGCAATCAGCGCTGGGCTCAAAGATCTGGCCCCTTAGCCTAGCGACTCCGCCTTTTTGGGCCGGCGCCGCCCGACACCCCGCCCCGCCCTCGCCCCGCCCGGCGCGCGGCTGCCCCGGGGCTTGGGGGCTGGGGAGGTGGAGGAGGGGCGGGCAGGAGAGGCGAGGAGGCCCGGGGTGCCGGAGAGAGCGAGGCGCGCTCCTCTGCCCCCGGCAGATCTGCTCAGAGCTGTGTGTTCACTCACTTGTGGGTCTGCGTGGAGCTTTGTGAGCCTGTCCGGGTGGTGGGCCTGTGTCCCCGGGCGCAGTAGCGTGCGGGAGAAGGGGAGAACTCGCAAGTGCGTGTGTGCGAACGCGGGGGTACGGGACCCGGCTTTGCTGCGTGGCGCGCGGACCTTGCAGGGTGCGAGGTTGTCGACGTGTCCAGCACCTTTCCGAGCCTCGCACACCCAGGCTTGGGCGCCCGCGTTCCCACACTCTCCTCTTCCCCCACCCCCTTCCCGGACTCTGCGCTCGACTGCTCCTCCCCACACACACGCGGCTGTTTGTTTTTGTTGGGTTTGTCAATGTTGTCTTTGTTCTGGAGATTGTGTCATCGCCAGGATGCCGGGAATAAAGTGCGACGCTGTGTGTGATCGAGTGTGTAACGTGTGCGGCCGGGGCTAAGGGCGCTTCTGTCCATCCCATCAGTGCCTGCGCGCAGGAGCCACTCGCGGGACCCTGGGCTCGCGAGGGATCCGTTCTTGTTTTAGATTCGCCAAAGGACACTAATGACCTGTGTGTGTGTGTGCGTGTGTGTGTGAGACAACACACGCCTACACTGTGTGAACGGGCTCTTGAATATGGACGGTGAGAATCTGGGCATGAAGGGTGACGAACTGTAACCACACATGAAATACGTGTGATGGCGCGCAAGTGTGAAAGCATTTGTGAGTAGTATCACAGCCGCGTGTGTGGAAGCGTGTGAAACTCTTTGACATACGTATGCTAATGTTTGTGAACAGCGTGTGAAGAGGAGGGGAGACACGTACCGGCGTGCAGCGCGGGTGGGGTGGGACGGCTGGCTGTTTGTGCGCAGTCCTTAAGCTGCACAGCTGGGAGTGGCCCAGTCTGAGCTGGGGGCTCCCAGTCAGTAAGGGCCCCAGTACCCGGCTCGGCCCCCTCCCCCGCGCCATGTAAACAAACCCGCTGGAATTTGCCTCTCGAGGCTCTTCTCCCGGCCGGGATCTGCTGCAGTCTGGAGAGGGCTTGGCGGGCGGGTGTCAGCTTCTGGGGTGGAAAGGGCGGGCAGGTGTTTGATTAGGCTCGGGAGTGAGCCTGGAGCGGGAGAGCAGAATGCTGTGCGTCTCAGTGCGTTTGGTGGTTTCCGTGTTTGGTTGTGTGGCTGTGTGCGCGCTGGGTTGGTGTTGTGTGTGTGCGCATCCCTAGCTGGCTCTTCCCTGCGGCTGCGCATCGCAGGAAGCCGCGGACCCGGTGCCCCTGCCAGCTCCCGCCCAGCTTCCCGGGTTCCCAGGCCGTTTCATCCTCCTCTTTTACGGCCAGGCCTGGCTACAGCCCCTGTAATTACGCGGGGCCCGGACGCCGCGGCAAGTCTGGCGCTGACCCCCGCGGGGGAGGAGCCTGGAGCTGGGGAGGGACCAGCCGGCTCCCCACTGCACCCCCATGTGCGCTCAGGCCGCTGGAGGCCCTATTCGCTACATTTACAATAAATACTTACAGACCACCAAGGCCTGTAACCCCGTGGCCGGGTCACGGCCCGGTTTTGCGCACGGCCAGCGCCACCCCCACTCCCTCGCGCACCTGCCCCAGGCGACGTGCCCAGCCAAGCGTTAGTCCGGGGTGCGGCCAGCCCCTCCTGCCCAGGCCGAAGTCCAGCAGCCGACTGGTCCCAGCGCGGCACCTCACGCGCCTTTTGCTCACCTAGGGGAACCCCACCTGGGTGTCGACCTCCCACGTGGCCCCGGCGAGAGTACTGCATCTCAGTTCTCACTTTCCATAGGGTCAAAGTTCCACGAGGATAGGGTTTTTTGTTTTGTTCATTATCCTGTTGCCAGCGCCTGGCGTGGCATCTAGGACGTATAGCAGATGGTCAGTAAATGTCTGTGGAGTGAGTGAGATCACTCACTGTTCAGTGACGCAACTTAACTTATGCTGGACGTAACTGCTCTGAAAAACCAGCAGAGGGGCGAGAGAGGGGAGAGATGCTGGTAGCTCTCCAGAAAGGGTGGCCCCGGTTGCCTCCTGGAGGAGACAGCTTTGGGCCGGATTCCCTGCTTTCTCTGACCACTGGGACTGAACAGGAACATAGGAGGTCCCACGCTGCAGCTGCTTGGGGCGGGCAAGTTCGGGCTCGCTAGGCCCAGTCTGGCGGGGCCACGTCAGCTCTCGCCTGCGTCTAGGTCTGGAGCAAGCCGGGTGCAGAGGGTGCAGGGAAATTCTGGGCACCGACGGGACCTGGAGCCCTCTTTCCCTGATTTGGCGCTGTCGCCAGCATTCTCACTTCGGGTCTTGATCCCATCACTGCTCTATCCACTCCCCTATCCATATGGGGGTTAACCATCAGTCCTACTGGAGCAGCCCTAGATGCTGAGTGTTGTGATGAGCTGGGTGTTGTGATGGGTACTGAGAAAGGAAGGGTGGGTGGGTTTAAGATAAAATCACTATCTTGAGAGCCGCCAGGCCAGTAGGGAATATTGACAAGCCACAAGGACAACAAACTTGCTAACAGCCCAAGCCCAGACTGCAGCCCCGCTCCTCACAGCCAGGCTGCCCTGACCCCTGCTGGAGCCGCTGCCATGCCTGCTATGCCTAGGGAGAGTTGCAGGCACTGTGCCATTCAGACAGAGACAACAGTAGGAACTTCTGCGCCTGCAGACTCCATCTGCTGACCCACTCTGGGGCCCCCTCCCAGTCCCTTCCTCATGCCAGCCCCAGCCTGCCCAGGTGGGTCTTTTCTCCGTTGTTGCTCTGTGCTACCTCTCACCGCAAAGTTGTGTGCCTGTGTTGGCTACCAGCACATCACCTGCAGGCAAACGTCTGTGCTTAGTGTCGAGGGCTGCCTGAGGTGTCTGTCTATCTGTCTGTCTGCACGTCTGGGAAATTCCTCTGTGAGTCCTTTCTGGGAATTCCTGGGGGAGGGCAGAGTTAACCCTCTGAGGCCTTGGGGGAGGCATTTCTAGTTGGGAGCAGGTGCAGCTACTGGATTGCAAATCCTTTGTTGAGCGCCCTGTGGTTTAGGGTGGAGAAGGCCAGGACTTCGGGGCCCTGGGGCAAACAAAACCTGGCTCAGCCCCAGAGGGCATCTCTGGGCAATGAGGTGGGGCAGCAGGGGAGGAGCAGAAGCTGGGCTGAGAGCAACCTCCTCCTTACTTACTCAAGGTCATTTTGAAACATAAAGTGTACACTTCACTTTATTAGTAATGTGCACACATTTTTCAGAAGTTGGAAAATAGGCTGGACGTGGTGGCTCATGCCTGTAATCCAAGCTCTGGGAGGCCGAGGTGGGTGGATCACTTGAGGTCAGGAGTTAGAGACCAGCCTAGCCAACATGGTAAAACCCCTTCTCTACGAAAAATACAAAAACTAGCTGGTTGTAATGGCAGGCACCTGTGATCACCAGCTACTCTGGAGGCTGAGGCATGAGAGTCACTGGAATCTTGGAGGTGGAGGTTGCAGTGAGCCGAGATCTCACTACTGCACTCCAGCCTGGACGACAGAGTGAGAATCTGTTTTAAAAAAAATCAAGGCCGGGCGCGGTGGCTCAAGCCTGTAATCCCAGCACTTTGGGAGGCCGAGGCGGGTGGATCACGAGGTCAAGAGATCGAGACCATCCTGGTCAAC
>NW_016107806.1:2260797-2264311 GCF_001604975.1 Cebus imitator | reverse complement strand
AAAAAAAAAAAAAAAAAAATCAAAGTTGGGAACTAGAGAACAGGAGGATAAGGGGAGGGGAGAACGACTGGCTGCTGTTAGCCTGGGCCTCCCTGCCCTGCCAGCCTTTGCTGGGGAGAAGATTTTCTTTGCTTGCTTTTAGACAACGTGATATGACTCATTTCAATTGTGTGCTGCTTTTTTTCCTTTACAATGGAAGACATTTTCCATGTTATAAACTCTTTGTAAGCAATGTTTTTAAGGCAGTGTAATGCTTCTTTAGGTGAGTATTTCAGAGTTTGCCACTGCAGTGAAAGCAGGACAGAAATAAACATATCCATGCACACTCAAACATCCCTCAGTTGCTGAGCAGTTGGGTTGATTGGCTCTTAGAATTTAGGACTATTGGAGGCCAGGCATGGTGGCTCACACTTGTAATCCCAGCACTTTGGGAGGCCGAGGCAGGGGGATCAGGAGATCAGGAATTTGAGACCAGCCTGGCCAACACAGTGAAACCCTGTCTCTACTAAAAAAATGCAGAAAAAAATTAGCCGGCCGTGGTGGTGGGCATCTGTAATCCCAGCTACTCAGGAGGCTGAGGCAGGAGAATTGCTTGAACGCTGGAGGGGCAGGTTGCAGCAGTTAGCTGAGATCGTGCCACTGCACTCCAGCCTGGGCTACAGAGCTAGACCCCATCTCAAAAAAAAAAAAAAAAAAAAAAGAACTTAGGACTATTGGAAGGCTGAACTGAGAGGGTCTTGTAAGGCCAGGAATTAGAGATCAGTCTGGGTGACATTTTGAGAACCTATCTCTACACAAAATAATACGAATAAGAAGTTAGCCAGGAAGGAGGACGAGGAGGAGGAAATTTAAAAAAACAAAAAGAAGAAGTTAGCCAGGATACATACGACATGCTACTCTGGAGGCTAAGGCAGGAGGATCACTTGAATCTGGAGTTTGAGGCTACAGTGAGCTATGACTGTGCTTCTACACTGCCGCCTGGGTGACAGCGCTAGACAGTCTCTAAAAAAGAACTTAGAGTCCGGGCGTGGTGGCTCATGCCTGTAATCCAAGCACTTTGGAGGCCAAGGCGGGCAGATCACCTGAGGTCGGGAGTTCAAGACCAGCCTGACCAACATGGTGAGAACCCTTCTTAAAAAAAAAAAAAAAAAAAAGAACTTAGAAATAACCCTGCAATTGACTTTAACAACAAGCACTTATGGAACACCTACTCTGAACCGGCTTACCTTTGGGCATACAGATGTGTGAAAAAGCTTTTGATATTGCCAAACCAAAGCCAGATCTTTTGATGCTAGTCCAGTGATCTTATTGAGGATGGAGGTGACTATAACCTAAAAGATCTGTTTCTACTTAAGGGCTACAGGGTAATTTCAAAATCCTTTAGCATGGCACTTACGGCCCTTGACAACATGGCCCCCACACCACTTCTGTCTCATCTCCTGCCACTCCCCCAGACATATTCTATAAATTTTCCACTCCACATCCCACTCAGGAGGGACCAGACTCTGTGGGAGAAGGTAGACTTTCCCTGGAAGTCCACTGCGGAAGAGGAAGCTGGGTAGGATGGGGAGTGGGAGGGAGATGAGAAGAGCAGAAGCTCAGAAGGATGGGACTCAATTTCTGCACAGAAAGCAGCAGAAGATGCTTTATTTTTATGTATTTGTTCATTTTTTTGAGATGAGGTCTCACTGTCTTGCCAGGCTGGAGTGCAGTGGCATGAACTAGGCTCACTCCAACCCCCGCCTCCTGGGTTCAAGAGATTCTTGTGGCCCAGCCTCCTGAGCAGCTGGGATTACAGGGGGTGTGTCACCACACCTGGCTAATTTTTATATTTTTAGTAGAGACGGGGTTTTGCCATGTTGGTCAGGCTGGTCTCGAACTCCTGACCTCGGGTGATCCACGCTCCTTGGCCTCCCAAAGTGCTGGGATTACAGGCCTGAGCCACCGTGCCCAGCCAGAAGGTGCTTTATACTGGGGCCTTTTCCACCAGAAATTTAGTACCCATTTAAGACAAACCCTATACTGGGAGGCACTGGGGATGCTGAAATACATCCTTGTCCTAAAGAATGTATAATTCTGGCAACTGTGTAATTAGAATACACGATAAGAACTGTAATAGAGGTATAAGTAGTGTAACAAGCTGTGGACTCATAGAGGAAGGAATGTTTGTCTGGGGTGGGGAGTGCTTCACAGAAGAGGATCTATTTGAAATGGGTTCTGGAGAATAAGTAGGCATCCCCATTCAGGGAGGAGGGAACAAAGAACAGAGGTAGAGAGGTGAGAGCTTGTGCACTGAATACTCTGGAGAACAGCTGGGTGTGATGGTGTACACCCATCCTCCCAACCACTTGGGAGGCTGAGGCATGATCACTTGAGCGCAAGAGTTCAAGTGCAGCCTGGGCAACACAGTAAGACCTTGTCTCTTAAAAAAAAAATTATAGAATATGTCTGCAGGAGTGGCAGAAGATGAGACAGAGTGTGTGGGGGCCATGCTAAGGATTTTGAACGCTGCTCTGGAGCCCATAGTTGGTTAAGCAGGAAACATAATCAGATTTGTATTTCAGAAAAATCACTGTGGGGAATAGAATGAGGTGGGGAAGGGAGCCCAGAGGTAGAGGGCTCGTTAGGCCTGAGTTGCAGGAGCTGCAGCAGGAGTGCCTCGGGCCAAGAGCCACTCATCCGTCTCCGCCCTCTGCTCACCCTCCTCTGCTACTCCTCAACCTTCAGGTGGGGAGCCTCATGCCCACTTCCCGGCCCCAAGCGATCTTCCTCCCACCTCAGCCTTCCAAATAATTGGACGACAAGCGCACGCCATCAAGCCCAGCTAATTTTTTTTTGTTTGTGTTTTTTGAGTCGGTTTCTCGCTCTGTTGCCCAGGCTGGAGTACAGTGGCACTCCCAGCCTCATACCCACGGCTCAGCTCCCTGTCCTCTGCTCCCCCAACTCCTGCCCCTGGAGGAGATGGGGGAGCAGAAGAGCGGCAGATGGGTAGGGGGCAGAGGACAGAGACGGGTGTGAGAGCTGAGCCGTGGGCATGAGGCTGGGAGAAGCCTGGGATGGCTTGGTGGGCAGGAGTGCCCCTTATGGTTAGGAAACTCAGGGCAGGAGCAGGACTAGGAAGGATGAATGGAGAGTTCAGTTTGGGACATTATACAAGTGAGGAGTGATTTTGGCTGCTAATAATAGAATACCAGCTACTTGAAGTTTAAGTAACATGATTAGTGCAGAAAATGTGGAGAAGGCCAGGTGCGGTGGCTCATGCCTGTAATCCCAGCACTTTGTGAGGCTGAGACGGGTGGATCACCTGAGATGGAGAGTTTGGGACCAGTCTGACCAGCATGGAGAAACCCCATCTCTACTAAAAATACAAAAATTAGCTGGGCGTGGTGGCGTATGCCTCCTGTAATCCCAGCTACTTGGGAGGCTGAGGCAGGAGAATTGCTTGAACCCAGGAGGTGGAGGTTGCGGTGAGCTGAGATCGTGCCATTGCACTCCAGACTGCCAGACTGGGCAA
>NW_016107806.1:2254914-2260680 GCF_001604975.1 Cebus imitator | reverse complement strand
GAAAAAAAAAAAGAAAATGTAGAGAAATACAAATGCAGAGAAAAAAAAATCGCCCATAGAAGTTAAGGCTCAGCTTCACGAAGTGGCAGTATCGTAGCCAATGAGGTTTATCCAAGGCGTGATTAATGCTAATTGAAAACTTTTCCCAATACCCCGCCGTGACAACTTGCAATACAGTCGGCACTGGCAATTTTTGACAGTCTCTACGGAGACTGATAAAAAAAAATAAAAAATATAAAAACAAGTTAGGGGTCAGGAGCGCACACACTTCTTGATTTTTTTTCCCCATGGCTCTGTAAGTTTTATGGTCAATATCTTTGAGAAGTTACAGTTTAATGCCCATGTTACAACCAACTTGGAATCCCTTACATTTGTGTAACATTTTATTACAGTCCAGTGTTTTCAGTTGTACATTTTATCACATGCTATTTCTTCTTTATAGACTCCTACACATTGTGAGGTGGGCAAGGGCAGGAATTACATCCCCACTGACCAGTGAGAAAACCAAAGCTCTGAAAGTGATGAGATTCAGAACTCAGGTGGAGGGCCAGGCACAGCGGCTCATGTCTGTATCCCAGCACTTTGGGAGGCTGAGGTTAGCAAACTTGAGTCCAGGAGTTTGAGACCAGCCTGGGTAATGTGGTGAAACCCCATCTTTTTTTTTTTTTTGAGATTGAGTCTCGCTCTACTGCCCAGGCTGGAGTGCAGTGGCACGATCTCCACTCACTACAAACTTCGCCTCCCAGGTTCAAGCAATTCTTGTGCCTCAGTCTCCTGAGTAGCTGGGACTACAGGCACACGCCATCATGCCCGGTTAGGAGAGACAGGGTTTCACCATGTTGGTCAAGCTGTTCTCAAACTCTTGACTTCAAGTAATCTGCCCACCTCGGCCTTCCAAAACGCTGGGATTATAGGCGTGAGCCACCCATCACTACAAAAAGTACAAAAAATTAGCTGGGCATGGTGGCACATGCCTGTGGTCCCCAGCTACTTGGGAGGCTAAGGTGGGAGGACTGCTGGAACCCAGGAAGTAGAGACTACAGTAAGCCAAGTTGGCACCACTGCACTCCAGCCTGGGCAACGGAGCGAGACTCTCTCTCACTCTCTCAAAAAAAAAAAAGGAAGGCCAGGTGTGGTGGCTCACACTTGTAATCCTAGCACTTTAGGAGGCCAGGTAGGCCGATCACCTGAGGTCAGGCGTTTGAGACCAGCCTGGCCAACATAGTGAAACCCCATCACTACTAAAAATGCAAAATTTAGTCGGGAGTGGTGGTGCATGCCCGTGGTCCCAGCTACTTGGGAAGCTGAGGCAGTAGATCTGGCTTGAACCCAGGAGGCCGAGGTTGCAGTAAGCCAAGATTGCGCCACTGCACTCCAGCCATCTCGAAAGAACAACAGCAACAAGAAACTCAGGTGGGTACACTTGATGGGGCTTGGATCCACCCCATGCTATTCCTTCTATGCCCCACTTGCCTGGCTGTCCTGGGCTAAAGGAAAGCCTTGGCACCAAGTGCTGGATCTACTGGGAGCAAATGTGGGGAGTCAGTAGAGAAGGGAAAGGGAATGGCTGGGCGTGGGACGGTCTCAGAGGGAACCTGAGACGGCTGTGGGACAGGCTCTGAGATGCACTTCCCCGGGCTTAACTCACCCTGGCCTGTCCCTGCAGGCGGGAGATGTCCAGATAATGGCCACCTCATTTGTTTGTTTGTATAACAGGTGCTCTGCCTAGGTGATGCAGGCCAGGTCTGCTAGGCAGCGGGTGAGCAGGGAGACAATGCAGAGAGCGGGTGGGTCTGGGGCCCAGCTGCGGAAACCTGGGAAAGTTACTTAACCTCTCTGAGCCTCATCTTTTCCTCATCATAAAATAGGGTCAAGACTACCTTCTCTGTGCAATTATTATTATTATTTTTACTTTTATTTTTTTGAAATGGAGTCTCACTCTGTCACCAGGCTGGAATGTAGTGGCGTGATCTCAGCTCACTGCAACATCCATCTCCCAGGTTTGAGTGATTCTCCTGCCTCAGCCTCTTAAGTCGCTGGGATTACAGGTGTGTGCCATCACACCTGGCTAAGTTTTGCATTTTTAGTAGAGATGGGGTTTCACCATGTTGGCCAGGCTGGTCTCCTGGCCTCAAGTGATCCGCCTGCCTTGGCCTCCCAAAGTGCTGGGATTACAGGCGCGAGCCACTGCGCCCGGCCTCTGTGCAATTATTACAGGGATCACATGAAACAATAGATGTGCAGGCCTGGTGCCAAGCTTGGGGAGTGGGTTGTGCAGAAGCACGCATGGTGCGTATTTCCCCTCGCGTGATCCCTGCACAGGCAGACAGGAGGCAAACAGGCTGACACTGGGAGTAAGGGTATAGGGAAGTGGGAGGAGTCCCAGGACCACAAATGGTAGTATGTGGTGAATACCCCAGGGTGAGGTGGCCAAGAGTGCTGGTGGTCCTCGAGGGCAGAGCGATGAGTGGGGGAAGTGACTTTTGAGGGTTCTCGGGTGAGCAAGGGCATTCCATGCCCAAAGGAATCCCGTGGGCCACACTGCCTTGCCCCTGCAGGGGCGAGGGAAAGGTAACGGGGAAGATCCGTCCCCCAGAGCCCCTTCTTCCCTCCTTCCTGGTCCTTTTTCCTCCCCTGGCTCCACTGTCACCTCCCCCACCCTCTCCTGCTCTCCTTCTTCCTCTTGGCCCTGGTATCATCAAGTCCACCAGCCTGCGCCGGGCGCTGTTGGGTCTGGGGGACCCTGGGCTTCGTCTTAAACAGGAGTAGGACTTGACTAAGTAAAGGTGGGAGGAGGGTACAAAAAGCCCTGAAGAGACAGAGCTTGGGCAAGGGGGAGTAGGGAGGAGGCCGGAAACCACCCAGAGAGGTGAGGCAGGAGCAAACTAACAGCTGGAATGCCAGGTGGAATGTGGCAAATTCCTGGGGGAGGCACGAGGCCCTGTGGGGCTCAGAAAAAAGCGCTCCTGTCCTGGCACAAATCCCCATGTCTAGGAGGTGGTGGATGTCCTAGGGGAGGTCTTTTGGAGACTGGGCTTACCGGGAGATTGGTTTTAAATGGGCTGAGGGCATTCCAGATTGGGCTGGAGAAGGGCCCTTGGGCAAACCCAGGTTGGCTGCAGAAACAAGCTGAGGGGTTGTATTTAATTGGGAAGTGGCCCTGGGAATAGTAACAGCATCGGCTCATGTTTATAGAACATGTTCTCCATTCCAGGCTCATTTGAAGCACTTCGTGTACATGAATCCACTTAATCTTCACAGGCACCATGAGAGGTAGGTAGTATTATTGTCCTCATTTTATTTGATTTGATTTTTTTGAGTCTCACTCTGTTGCCCAGCCTGGAGTGCGGTGGCTCCGTCACAGCTCACTACAGCCTCGACCTCCTGGTTCAAGGGAGCCTTGTCCTCAACCTCCTGAGTAGCCTTGACTACAGGTGTATGCCACCAACGACCTGCTAATTTTTGTATTTTTAGTAGAGGTGGGTTTTCACCATGTTGGCCAGACTGGTCTCGAACTCCTGACCTCATGATCTGCCTGCCTCAGCCTCCCAAAGTGCTGGGATTACAGGTGTGAGCCACCACGCCCGGTCCATAGATTTGTTCTTTTTCTTCTGGGATGACTGAGGTGATGAGATGCCAGATAAAGATTATATTTTGCCTTCCTGACAAATATTCTTGGCCCCCTGCAGGCATCGCATTTGAAAGTCAGTTCTCACCGGGCGCAGTGGCTCAAGCCTGTAATCCCAGCACTTTGGGAGGCCGAGGCGGGTGGATCACGAGGTCAAGAGATCGAGACCATCCTGGTCAACATGGTGAAATCCCGTCTCTACTAAAAATACAAAACATTAGCCGGGCATGGGGGCAGGTGCCTGTGATCCCAGCTATTTGGGAGGCTGAGGCAGGAAGATCACTTGAACCAGGAAGGCGGAGGTTGCAGTGAGCTGAGATTGCACCACTGCACTCCAGCCTCGGCGACATAGTGAGGCTCTGTCTCAAAAAAAAAAAAAAAAAAAAAAAAAAAAAAAAAAACACAGAAAAACTCAATGAACAAAAGTTAACTGGAGACCCTTGTTTGTGAACCAGTGAGAGGGACAGTGGGTGAGGAAGCTGGTGTGGTATCCTGAGGGCTTTTTGTGGATGAGGCACTGGGCCAGGGGCTGAGGCCCTGAGGTTTAACTCCTCCCAGGTCTAGAGAGGTCCATCCTACCCCTGCTGCCAGGGAAGGGGCCTTTCCTCTTCTCCACAGCGCCCTGGGTCCAGGAACTGTCTGATTCACCGCCAGGAAACCCTCTCCTTGAGATGTTTCTTCAGAGGTCATCCCAGAGCTTGCTAAATGCTTTCGTCCTGGGCTGGCTGTGTGGCCGCTGGTCTGTGGAATGAGAAAGTGTCTCCTCTCCTCTGGCTACCGGGAGAACATGTAAAATAAACATGATTTAAAAAGCCAGTGCCCACAGAAGACACAGATGAAATGTAAAAAAAAAAAAAAGAAAGAAAAATAAAATAAAAATAAACAACCCCCCAGACATCCCAGGTCCCCAAGCTGGGTGGGATTTGGAGCAAACCAGTTTGTGGTGACATTTATATAAGGGGCTTGGTTCCTCCCTCGGGCAAGTCAAGCAAGTTGTAAAATTTGAAAGCACATTTTAAAATTGTTTAAACTCCTCCAAATGTGTTTCCTGTCTGGCACTGTGGATGGGGCGTTGGTAATATGCGTGCATGTGTGGCCTGGAAGACGCGTTAACGACTGGATTTAGAGGCAGAGATGCCGAAGAGCCGGCAAGACGCAGGGGCAAGAAAAGGGGTCTGTTTTCGTCAGGGTGTGTGTTCCCAGTGTTGGAATGCGTGGAAGGGGCCTCTGGACCTGCGAGGGTGGCTCAGTCTGGGAAATTAGCATCTTTTTAAAAGCCACTCTATTATAAATCATTAGTTAAAGGCCTTCAGGGCTAATAATACAGGTATGTGGTTGTAACTTCTGAAGCAAGCAGGTGTGCTAATATTTGACAAGACATCATAATTAGAATAGAGCGACATGCAGGCTGATAAATTAGGTGGTGATGATTAGACCCCCGCACATGGCAGCCTCTACCTTTGCCTAAGCTGTTCCCTCTGCCTGGGATGCCTTCACCAGCTGTCAAGTCCTGCTCATCCTTCCCAGCCTGGCTCCGTACCATCTCCCCACAGAGCGAATTAATCACTCTCTCTTCTGGGCCCCCGTGACATTTTGTCTTTTACAATGTTTACTTTGTTCTTTCTCTTCTGAAATTTAGCTGAATATGTGTCCCTTCCCACCACAAGTCCTTTGAGGACCAGAACTTGTCTTGGCTGTTGGCTTCCCTGCAGCTTTGTGCCCAGTGTGGGATCTTGGTTAATGTTTGTTGAATTAAACTTCTTCTTTTTTTAAGGGAACTACTTTGCAGAAAATAAAAACCCCATATTGACATGGACGCATGTTGGAAAAAGCCATTACACTTAAGTATTTTGTTTCCCTTTTTTTTTTTTTTGAGACGCAGTCTTACTCTGTTGCCCAGGCTGGAGTGCGGTGGCATGATCTTGGCTCACTGCAACCTCCACCTCCCGGGTTCAAGCAGGTCTCCTGCTTCAGCCTCTCAAGTAGCTGGGACTACAGGCATGTAGCACCATGCCCAGCTAATTTTTTATTTTTAGTAGAGACAGGGTTTCACCATGTTGGCCAGGCTGGTTTCAAACTCCTACCAGCGTGAGCCGCCATGCCCAGACTGTTTCTCATTTTCTTTTTTTTTTTTTTTT
>NW_016107806.1:2253662-2254719 GCF_001604975.1 Cebus imitator | reverse complement strand
TGACCAGGATGGTCTCGATCTCTTGACCTTGTGATCCACCCGCCTCAGCCTCCCAAAGTGCTGGGATTACAGGCGTGAGCCACCGCACCCGGCCTGTTTCTCATTTTCAAAAGCTGAACCCAACAGCTAGACTTACAGATTCTCACCCCCGTTAACATTCCCACTTAACAAAGCAGCATTTGGGGTGCCTTTGAATGATTCCTATGAATGAAGTGCACTTTCCATGCTCAGTCTTGTGTTCCACCCGGCCCCAGAAGCCACCACAGAAAACAGTGCCCAGTGGCTAGCGTGGTACCATCCTTCATCAATCAGGTGCCAGGAAATTTCATAATAAAGATGAATTTGCCACAGATTTTTCTTACCCCTCATAAATGCTACTGCCAAACAAAAGATTCCCTTGCAGATAGTATGTATCATAACAACAAAATAAAACCACATTTTCTTCAAATTGTATTTTTAATTCCATCAGTTCTAAATTTAACACAATTATTTCTATACTCTATTTTGGTGTTTGTTTTTAGACAGGGTCTCGCTCTGTAACTGAGACTGGAGTGCAGTGGCATGACCTTCGCGCACTGCAGCCTTAACCTCCTGTGCTGAAGCAATCCTCCTACCTCAGGTTCCCCAGCGGCTGGGAGGACAGGCGTGCAGCACCACACCCGGCTCATTTTAAAATTTTCCACAGAGATGATGGTATCACTATGCTTCCCAGGCTGGTTTCAAACCTCTGGGCTCAAACAATCCTTCCAAAGTGCTGAGATTACAGGCTGGGGCCACCGCATCAGCCTACGTCTATACTCCAAATGATGCAAAGTTCAGAGCATGAAATGTTTTTAGGCCAGGCGCAGTGGCTCACGCCTGTAATCCCGACACTTTGGGAGGCCGACACAGGCAGAATATGAAGTCAGGAGATCGAGATCAGTCTGGCTAACACGGTAAAACCCCGTCTCTACTAAACATATAAAAAATTAGCCAGGTGTAGTGGCACGTGCCTGTAGTCCCAGCTACTTGGGAGGCTGAGGCAGGAGACTCTCTTGAGCCCGGGAGGCAGAGGTTG
>NW_016107806.1:2250559-2252262 GCF_001604975.1 Cebus imitator | reverse complement strand
AAAAAAAAAAAAAAAAAAAAATGGGATACCCAGTTAAATTTCAGTTGCAGGTAAACAACAAATCCTTTTTTGGTATTAGGTATGTTCAATCCAATATTCGAGACATATGCTAAAAAAAATTCATTGTTTACCTGAAATTCAAGTTCAAATGGGAGTTCTGCAGTGTATCTGGCAGCACTACGCTAAGTTCCACGTCTTCCAGGAAGGACAGCTTGGTGATGGCTCCACCCTCTGAACTCCTGTAGCCTTTCGTGACTTTGACACTTTCCTGACACCCAGGAAGGAACACATTTTTACTTACTTATTTATTTAGAGACGGAGTCTTGCTCTGTGGCCAGGCTGGAGTGCGGTGGTGTGATCTCAGCCCACTGCAACCTCTGCCTCCCAGGTTCAAGCGATTCTCCTGCCTCAGCCTCCCAAGTAGCTGGGATTAGAGGCACCCACCACCACGCCCAGCTAATTTTTGTATTTTTAGTAGAGACGGGGTTTCACCATGTTGGCCAGGATGGTCTCAATCTCTTGACCTCGTGATCTGCCCGCCTCGGCCTCCCAAAGTGCTGTGATTACAGGCGTGAGCCACCGTGCCCCGCCACACACTTTTACTTATTTATTTATTATTATTTTTTAAGACGGGGTTTCACCATGTTGGGCAGGCTGGTCTAGAACTCCTGACCTGGTGATCCACCCACCTCAGCCTCCCAAAGTGCTGGGATTACAGGCGTCAGCCACCACACCTGGCCATACTTTTACTTATTGGTAACAATAACTATGACAACTTGTTAAGCATCTACAATATACCAGACACGTGGGAGCTTTATACAACCTGTTGTATTAACCAACCTCCAGGGCTGAAAGGTGTGTCACCTTGGGAGCCCTGGAGGGTCAGTGGTGCCCAGCCGGCACATGGTATTGTACTTCAGGCTCAAGTCTGCAGGACTGAACCCCAAAGCCCACCCTGTGACACCTGGTGGGCGTGAGTGAGACCGCCCCAAGGCCTCTGCCAGTGCCCGGCACACAGTGGCATCTGCCTGGATTTATGGAGATGCAGAGTGATGTTCCAAAGCAGCAACGCCAGCCTCAGAATTGATCTGGGGAATCTTGGGATTGTGGTCTGTCCTAAACCACGTTATGGCAAAGACATGGGTTTGCAGACAAGAATGGGAAAGTTTCTAAACTTCCAGAAAGTTCTAGAGGGCTGGCTGTTTGCTTTCATGTGTGGATAACTCCAGCATTGCTGCCTGAAGTATTGTGACACTGGCCCCGGAACAAAGTCCTCTTCGTTATGGTCTGGCACATGGTGTGACCTGTGATGTGCTGTGAATGTGGTGTGTGACAGAGGGCTGGGGCTGGTCGGGACTGAAGACATCCATATTTCTTTCTTTTTTTTTTTTTTATGGAGTTTCCCTCTTGTTGCCCAGGTTGGAGTGCAGTGATGTAATCTTGGCTCACTGCAACCTTTGCCTTCCAGGTTCAAGCGTTTCTCCTGCGTCAGCCTCCCAAGTAGCTGGGATTACAGGCCTGCACCACCATGCCCAGCTAATTTTTTTTTTGTGTGTGTATTTTTAGTGAAGATGAGGTTTCACCATGTTGACCAGGCTGGTATTGAACTCCTGACCTCAGGTGATCCACCCGCCTCTGCCTCCCAAAGTGCTGGGACGTGAGCCACTGCGCCTGGCAGACATCCATATTTCTTTTTTTTTTTT
>NW_016107806.1:2247085-2249304 GCF_001604975.1 Cebus imitator | reverse complement strand
TTTTGGATTTTTAGTAGAGATGGGGTTTCACTAAGTTGGTCAGGCTGGTCTCTAACTCCTGACCTTGTGATCTACCCTCCTTGGCCTCCTAAAGTGTGGGATTACAGGCGTGAGCCATTGTGCCCGGGCTTCCTTTATATTTTTTACTTAAAAAAATTTTTTTTGGAGGCAAGTTCTCATTCTGTTGCCCAGGCTGGAGTGCGGTAGCGAGGTCACTGCTCACTGCAGCCTTAGCCTCCCAGGCTCAAGTGATCTTCCTGCCTCAGCCTCACAAGAAGCTGGGACTACAGGCACATGCCACCACACCGGGCTAATTTTTGTATTATTTTGTAGAGATGGGGTCTCTCTGTGTTGCCCAGGCTGGTCTCAAACTGCTGAGCTCAAGCGATTGTCCTGTCTCGACCTCCCCAAGTGTTGGGATGAAGGTGTGTGCCATGCTTGGCACCTAGCTCTCAGTCTACTTTCATCTCCTGGGGAGTTGGATTTATAAGGGGTGGGGAGACTGAGGGAACCAGCTTCTCCGCATGATAACTGAGAAACAGGGACTATCCCCTTCTAAGTGGGGACCAGCGGGGTTAAAGGGCTGTAAATGGAGGAGCTGCGATTTGAACTCAGGTCTGTTTGACTTTAAATCCTGAGCCCTTTCTGTGGTGACACTAAATTCCATCCTTCAAAGGCTTGGAGAAACACAAGGGGCTAAACACACAGGTCTGTTTCTGAAAACCACGCTAAGACGACCACGAGTCATTCCGTGCTGAGAGTACTCCCTGCAAGGGTGAGAGGAGAGGCCGCATTCCATGAGAGGCTGAGCGCATTTGGAAGACAGACAGCAGGCGGGGAGTGGGACACGGTGTGCCAGGAGAGGAAGTAGCGCTCAGCTGAGTGCCTGCAGAGCAGAGTCCAGCCAGAAGCCAGTCTGTTGGTTCCCCCAGAACCCAGGGACAGCTCAGGTTTTCAGAGGGATAAGGCATCTCCCAAAGCAGGGTGTGGTCCAAGGCTGGAAATAGGGATGTGGCTTGGGAATGGGAATCTTGGATGTTTAGGTGTCCAGGTCTTTCCCGCATGCCCAGAGCGAAGCAGCTACATCCCTGCCAGCCCTGCCCCATGGGAACCCTGCCCACTGGCCCGAGTACATTCACTCCCTGGGAGATTTCATCAGGGATCCCGCTGTAAACACCATCTATAAGCTGAGGACTCACACCTTTACGTCCAACCCAGACCTCATTCTCACCTTCCCACCTGTGGACCCACTGTCTACACAGCATTTCCACCAGGGTGTCCAACTGGCATCCCACATTTCACGAGGCCAGAGGGCACTCTTGATCTCTACCCCGAACCCACCCCTCCCCTACTGACTCCCTCCTCAGAAAGTGGCACCAGCGAATTCCCCACACACAAAAACGGAAGTCACTCTGGACCCTGTCCTTTCTCTGACCCATCACCCAATCCTCAGCCAACCTGTCAGGACAACCTTTGTGTATGTCCCAAATCCAACCCCAGCTCACCACCCCCACACCTGCCACCCTGGCTGAGCCACCATCCCCTCTCACCTGGACCTGGGCAGGGGCCTTCCCTCTGGTCTCCCGGCCTCTGTTCTCACCCTTTGTCCTATTCTTTTTTTTTTTTTTCTCATTGTCACCCCGGCTGGAGTGTGATGGTGTAATCTCGGCTCACTGCAACCTCTGCCTCCTGGGTTCAAGTGATTCTCCTTCCTCAGCCTCCTGAGTAGCTGGAATTACAGGTGCCCACCACTGTGCCCAGCTAATTTTTTGGTATTTTTAGTAGAGACAGGGTTTCACCATGTTGGCCAGGCTGGTCTTCAATTCCTGACTTCGGGTGATCTGCCCGCCTCGGTCTCCCAAAGTGCTGGGATTACAGGCGTGAGCCACTGCACCTGGCCTTATTTACTTATTTTAAAGAGACAGGGTCTGGCTACATTGATGCTACGCTGCAGTGGCATAATCCCAGCTCACTGTAACTTTGAACTCTTGGGCTCCAGTGATCCTCCCACCTCAGCCTCCCAGGTAGCCAGGACTACAGGCATGAACCATTATGCCAGCCTAATTAAAAAATTTATTTTTTTGTGCTGGGTGGGGTGGCTCACACCTGCAATCCCAGCACTTTGGGAGGCTGAGGCGGGCAGATCACCTGAGGTTGGGAGTTCAAGACCAGCCTGGGGAAACCTGGTCTCTATTAAAAATACAAAAAAATAGCCGAGT
>NW_016107806.1:2245933-2246465 GCF_001604975.1 Cebus imitator | reverse complement strand
TTTTTTTTTTTTTGGAGAGAAAGAATCTCACTATGTTACCAGACTGGTCTCAAAGTCCTGGCCTCAAGCAGTCCTCCAGGTGGAATTACGAAGCGTTGAGCCATCACACCTGGCCTCAAGAGATCCTTTAAAGCATAACTCTTACCCTGTGCTCCCCTGGCCAAGCCCTCCAGGAGGCCCCAGTTGCGTTTACAGTGAAATACAGACACACACTGTGGTCTCCCAATATCCTGGCACCCGCCCCAACCATTTCTCAAACCATTTCCCTTTTTACACACCATTCTCCAGCCACACTGGTCTTCTTCATGCTTCCCGACCTCCGTGGTCATGCTCCAGCCTCAGGGAATTTGTACTTCAAAACTCAGGAAGTAAAACTCTTCTCCAAGATATAATTTGGCTCAATCAAATATTCCCTCCAGTGCTGGGCGCGGTGGCTCACGCCTGTAATCCCAGCACTTTGGGAAGCCAAGGCAGGCGAATCACGAAGTGAGGAGTTCGAGACCATCCTGTCCAACATGGTAAAACGCTGTCT
>NW_016107806.1:2239757-2241278 GCF_001604975.1 Cebus imitator | reverse complement strand
TTTTTGTCAGCTCACTGCAACCTCCAGCTCCCAGGTTCAAGTGATTCTCCTGCTTCAGCCTCCTGAGTAGCTGGGACTGCAGGCGTGTGTCCGGCTAATATTTGTATTTTCAGTAGAGACAGGGTTTCACCATCTTGACCAGGCTGGTCTTGAACCCTTGACCTCAAATGATCCGTCTGCTTTGGTCTCCCAAAGTGCTGGGATTACAGGCAAGAACCACTGTGCCTGGGCTCTCTTTATCCTCTTATTTTGCTTTGTTTTTCTTTGCTTCTTTGTTTTTTTGAGATGGAGTCTCGCTCTGTCGCCCAGGCTGGGGTGCAGTGGCACGATCTCGGCTCACTGCAGCCTCTGTGTGCTGGGACTCTGGGTTCCAGTAATTCTACTGCCTCACTCTCCAGAGTAGCTGGGATTACAGGTGCCCGCCACCATGCCTGGATAATTTTTTGTATTTTTAGTAGAGACAGGGTTTCTCCATGTTGGCCAGGCTGGTCTTGAACTCCTAACCTCAGATGATCCACCTGCCTCATCCTCCCAAAGTGCAGGGATTACAGGCGTGAGCCACCGTGCCCAGCCTATTTTTCTTCATAGAACTTGTCACTACCTGAGAGATAGATAGATAGATACACAGGATGTATACAGATGCGTATCATATCCTATATATGATATATATATATATATCTTATCTATCTAACTAATCTTTTTTTCCATTTTGTTTCTCCCCAGCTGATTATAAGCTTCATAGGGCTGGGACTTTGTTCCATACCGTAGAGAACATAGTCAGAAAAAGGTTCTGAGCACATAGTAGGATCTTTAAAAACAGGAAGGGCATTGCTGTATTCTCAGGAACACCAAACAGAGTGACTTTGAGGAGCCGATACATAAAAATGGCAGTCTGTCTGCTGAGTGGTGAGACCACTGCTCCCTTCCCCTACCTGTTTCCGGAGAGCCAAGTTTACACTTCCAGGAATGAGATTAGAGGACTCTTCAGGAAAAATTCCGGAGAATGGTCCCAGACCACAGATTGACATTTAGAACAGATGAGAAGCCACTAGATGTCTTTCATTCTTGCCTTCCACCCTTCCTCCCTCCTGCACCCACTACTGAACACCTGCTATGCGCTAGAAAACATTCTAGGTGCTGGCACTCTACCTGTAAACAAAACTGCCACAGAGCTTCGCCTTGAGGAGCCTTTGTTCTGGTGGGCGTGCCGCGGCAAGCCAGGTGTTCGAAGTCACCCAGTGGCACTTGGTGTCCTGCCTCGTGCAGAAATGTGACTGGAGAGCCACCAAGGGGAAAAACAGACCAAAGCACAGAGAAAAAGAAATCAAAGGGAAATAGGAATCATTCAGGGAGTAGAAGAAAACCTTTAGCCGGGCGCGGTGGCTCAAGCCTGTAATCCCAGCACTCTGGGAGGCCGAGGCGGGTGGATCACGAGGTCAAGAGATCGAGACCACCTGGTCAACACGGTGAAACCCCGTCTCTACTAAAAATACAAAAAATTAGCTGGGCATGGTGGCGCGT
>NW_016107806.1:2236458-2237988 GCF_001604975.1 Cebus imitator | reverse complement strand
AAAAAAAAAAAAAAAAAAAAAAAAAAGAATGGGGTTAGGATAAAGGGCACTTTCAGTCATTCAACGACATAAAACCTTTACCTCCCATGCACTATTTCTCAGGCAGCTTTGGAACTGTGCTCTATAAAACGCAGGAAGTGTTGAGAAACGGAAAGAATGAGACGTAGCATCCAGAAAACAATGCGCTTACGCAGGAAAGAGAGGGAAGGAATTCCCAGAATGCTGGTGAAGGGAAGCTCCATGATGGTACCTGCTTTCCCAGAGCCAAAGAGGCCCCACTCCAGATTAGAGCAAAGCAGTGGAGGACTCCAGGAAGAGTGTCTCCAGGGAAAAACGGGCTGCCAGGAGAATTGCTTGAACCTGGGAGGCAGAGGTTGCAGTGAGCCAAGATCGAGCCACTGCCCTCCAGTCTGGGCAACAGAGTGAGACTTCATCTCAAAAAATAAAGTGATTAAAGGCTGGGCTAGGTGGCTCACGTCTGTAATCCCAGCAATTTGGGAGGCTGAGACAGGTGGATCACCTGAGGTCAGGAGTTCGAGACCAGCCTGGCCAACATGGTGAAACCCCGTCTCTACTAAAAATACAAAAATTAGCCGGCCTTGATGGAGCATGCCTGTAATCCCAGCTACTCGAGAGGCTGAGGCAGGTGAATCACTTGAACCTGGGAGGTGGAGGGTGCAGTGAGCCGAGATTGTGCCATTGCATTCCAGTCTTCGAGACACAGCAAGACTTTGTCTCGAAAAAAAAAAGTGGTTAAAAACAAGAACAACATATAAAATATACCACTTTAACCATTGTTACATGTGCAGTTTAGTAGTGTTATCTATATTCACATTGCTGTGTCCAGTGTGTTTTTTTTTTTTTGTTTGAGACGGAGTCTTGCTCTGTCGCCCAAGCTGTAGTGCAGTGATGCAATCTCTGCTCACTGCAACGTCCGCCTCCCGTGTTCAAGTGATTCTCTTGCCTCAGCCTCCTGAGTATCTCAGATTACAGGCGTGTGCCACCACGCTTGGCTAATTTTTTGTATTTTTAATAGAGACGGGGTTTCACCATGTTAGCCAGGATGGTTTTGATCTCTTGACCTCGTGATCTGCCTGCCTTGGCCTCCCAACATGCTGGGATTACAGGCATGAGCCACTACGCCCAGCCCGTTTTTATTTATTTATTTATTTCTATTTATTTATTTAAGAGACAGGGTTTCACCATGTTAGTCAGGCTGGACTGAAACTCCCGACCTCAGGTGATCCACCTGCCTCGGCCTCCCAAAGTGCTGGGATTACAGGCATGAGCCACCGTACCTAGCCAGTGTTTTTCCCCCACCACTCCTCTCCCTAGCTTCCCAGTTTTTTTTTAATAAGGTACAAGTAAATAGAAATACACCAAATAAGGCCAGGCACGGTGGCTCACGCCTATAATTCCAGCACTTTGGGAGGCCGAGGTGGGCGGATCACAAGGTCAGGAGTTCAAAACCAGCCTGGAGAAAATGGTGAAACCCTACCTCTACTAAAAATACAAAAATTAGCTGGGCAT
>NW_016107806.1:2232403-2234077 GCF_001604975.1 Cebus imitator | reverse complement strand
AAAGAAATATAGAGGTAAACTAGTGCACACCTGCAGTCTCAACTACTTGGGAAGCTGGGGGAGAATTGTTTGAGCCCAGGAGTTTGAGCACACAGTGAGCTATGATTGTGTCACTGCGCTCCAGCCCGGGCAACAGAGTGAGGCCCTGTCTCTAAAAATAAAACAAAATAAAAAGAAATATGACTGGGTTTGGTGACTCATGCCTATAATCCCAGCACTTTGGGAGACTAAGGCGGGTGAGTCACCTGAGTTCAGGAGTTTGAGACGAGCCTGGCCAACAGGGTGAAACCCTGTCTCTACTAAAAATACAAAATCAGCCAGGTATAGTGGCGCATGCCTGTAGTCCCAGCTACTTGGGAGGCTGAGGCAGGAGAATTGCTTGAACCTGGGAAGCAGAAGTCGCAGTGAGCCGAGATTATGCCATCGTACTCCAGCCTGGAAGACGGGATTGAAACTCTCTCTCTCGAAAAAAAAGGTAAATATCAGAAGAAACTAGAAGATTGGAGAGTGGTTACCTGTGTGGTGTGAGATTGGGAGCTGGAGAAGGGTGTGGCAGGATCTGTCACTTTCCTTTTTCTTTCTTTCTTTGTTTTCCTTTGAGACGGAGCCTCACTCCGTTGCCCAGGCTGGAATGCAGTGGCACCATCTCTGCTCACCGCAACCTCCACCTCCTGGGTTCAAGCGATTCTCGTGCCTCAGCCTCCTGAGTAGCTGGGACTACAGGTGTGTGCCAACATGTCCGGCTAAGTTTTGTATTTTTAGTAGAGACAGGATTTCACCATGTTAGCCAGGCTGGTCTCAAACTCCTGACTTCAAGTGACCCTGCAGCCTTGGCCTCCCAAAGTTCTGGGGTTATAGGCCTGAGTCACCACGCCTGGCCTCTGTCATTTTTCATCAAAGCTGTTTAGTCCCATTTGACTTTTTCTTCGGAGACAGAGTTGTGCTTTGTCACCCAGGCTGGAGTGCAGTGACACGATCACAGCTCACTGCAACCTCAACCTCCAGGGCTCCAGCGGTCCTCCCACTCAGCTCCTGAGTAGCTGGGACTACAGACATGTGCCACCACACCCAGCTAATTAAAAAGCTGTTTTTGTAGCGACGGGGTCTTGCTATGTTGCCTAGACTGGTCTGAAACTCTCGGCCTCAAGCAACCCTCCTGCCTCAGCCTTCCAAAGAGCTGGGGTTACAGGTGTGAGCCACTACACCTGACCCTATTTAACTTTTTAAACTATGTAATGATGTAATGTGTTACTATGATAAAATTAATTATATACAATTAAAAGGGATGGTGTAGTCTGGGTGTGGTGGTTCATGCCTGTAATCCCAGCACTTTGGGAGGCTGAAGTCGGAGGAAGGCTTGAGCTCAGGAGTTCCAGAATAGCCTGGGCAACATGGAGAAAACAGGCCGCACAAAAAACCCAAAAATTAGCTGGATGCGGGGGCATGCGCCTGTGATCGCAGCTACTTGGGAGGCTGAGGTAGGAGGATTGCTTGAGCCTGGAAGGTCGAGGTTATAGTGAGCTATGATTGTGCCATGGCCCTCCAGTCTGGGGAACAGAGCAAGACCCTGCCTTAAAAAGAAAAAGGAAGGCCGGGCGCGGTGGCTCACGCCTGTAATCCCAGCACTTTGGGAGGCTGAGGCGGGTGGATCACGAGGTCAAGAGATCGAGACCA
>NW_016107806.1:2179751-2230413 GCF_001604975.1 Cebus imitator | reverse complement strand
AAAAAAAAAAAAAGGAGCAAACAATCCGAAGAGGCCAGGAATGCTTTGTGTTCCCACAAACCAGAGTGGAAAGACTTCCTCACAGTTACCACTTTGTGCCAGTTATTAATGTATTGCCTCTCAGCTCTAAGTTGATTTTTCATTGCCTGCTCTGTGAAAATGTAGCTGGGCCCTTTAAGAATTTTTTTTTTTTTTTTTTTTTGCCAGCCCAGCATGATATTAAGCTTTGTCAAAGCAAGGTGCTAGAGAGATACTATGGGAGGAAGGAGCTTCCATTCCTGATTCTGATGTGCTCCACAGGGCCATGGCACATGCAGCAGATGCAGACAGGGGAGCTGGGACACAAGGACAAGGACTATCTTCTCACCTGCTTTTTTTTTTTTTTGAGACTGAGTCTCACTTTGTTGTCCAGCCTGGAGCGTGGTGGCGCAATCTCAGCTCATTGCAACCTCTGCCTCCCAGGCTCAAGTGATTCTTGTGTCTCAGCCTCCTGAGTACTGAGATTACAAGCACGTGCCACCACGCCCGGCTAATTTTTGTATTTTTAGTAGAGACGGGGTTTCACCACGTTGGCCAGGCTGGTCTCAGACTCCTGACCTCAGGTGATTCACCCATCTCAGCCTCCCAGACTTCTGGGATTACAGGCATGAACCACTGCGCCCAGCCTCACCTGCTTTAAACAAGTAAAACACCTGACAGGGTGTATGAAACAGTGATTCCCAGACATCCAGACACAGGACAACAGGCAGAACGGGAGGGCTGTTCTTGGGTGCTCCATCTCAGCCCCAGGAATAGTGATTGCTCCTTGTATCTGCTATTCCTGTATTCGTTGAGAGTTCCGTTTATTTCTTACTAGTCAATCCCTTCTAACTTCAATCCCTTGTTAATTCCTTTTTACATTAGGCTGCGTGTGCTGGGTCACGCCTGTGATTCCAGCACTCTGGGAGGCTGAGGTGGGAGGATTGCTTGAGTCCAGGAGCTCCAGACCAGCCTGGGAAACATAGGGAGACCTTCTGTCTCTACAAAAGAAATGTAAAAATTAGCCAGGTGTGGTAGCACATGCCTGTGATCCCAGCTACTCAGGAAGCTGAGGCAGGCTCTCCCTTAGTCCAGGAGGCTGAAGCAAGAGTGAGCCATGGTCGCACCAGCCTGGGAACAAAGCCAGACCCTGTCTCAAAAAAAAAAAAATTTTTTTTTTTACATTAAACTTTCCCTGTTCAAATTGCTCTGTGGTTTCTCCCTCTTGTCTGGATACTGACTGATACACGGGACATCAAGTAGAGTCCTCAGATGATACTGCCTCCGCAGTGAGAGCAAATTAGCCCTAGACCAAAGGCTGTTCTCCTCTTGCCAAATGGTACCTAAAAGCGAACTTCTTTTTTTTTTTTTGAGATGGAGTTTTTTGCTCTTGTTGCCCAGGCTGGAGTGCAGTGGTGCGATTTCAGCTCACGGCAACCTCCGCTTCGCAGGCTTAAGCGATTCTCCTGCCTCAGGCTCCTGGGTAACTGGGATTACAGGCATACATTACCGTGCCTGGCCAATTTTTGTATTTTTAGTAGAGACGGGGTTTCGCCATGTTGGTCAGACTGGTCTCAATTTCCCGACCTCAGGCGATCTGCCCCTCTCGGCCTCCCAAAGTGCTGGGATTACAGGTGTGAGCCACCACATCCAGCTTAAAAGCAAACTTTAAAAGGATCAATCTGTTTCCAAGTAACGACTAAGTCCCTGAACAAGGCTCAAAAATTGATTCAAAGGGGCCGGGCGCGGTGGCTCAAGCCTGTAATCCCAGCACTTTGGGAGGCTGAGGCGGGTGGATCACGAGGTCAAGAGATGGAGACCATCCTGGTCAACATGGTGAAACCCTGTCTCTACTAAAAATACAAAAAATTAGCTGGGCATGGTGGTGCATGGCTGTAATCCCAGCTACTCAGGAGGCTGAGGCAGGAGAATTNTGAACCCAGGAGGCGGAGGTTGCGGTGAGCCGAGATCGCGCCATTGCACTCCAGCCTGGGTAACAAGAGCGAAACTCCGTCTCAAAGAAAAAAAAAAATTGATTCAAAGGATTACAAAAAAAATCCCGTGCCAAACAACATAAAATGTACAATGTCTGGCATCCAGTCAGTAATTACCAGGCATGCAAAGACACAGGCAAATAATGACCAAAGCAGATCCAGAAATGTCACAGAATTAGTAGACAAGGACATTAGCTACAATAGCTATTATTAAATACAGCCCATATATTCAAGCAGATACGGAAAAACATGAACACGATGTGGAGAGGTGTGACAGATATAAAATCAGGCCTCAACTGTACTTCTGAAGATGAAATGTGTAACATCTAAGATGAAAAGTATACTGGATGGAGTTAAAAGCAGATTAGACCCTGTAGAAAAAAGGTTGTTGAAGACTAAACAATAGAAACTGTCCAAAATAAAACAGAGAGAGGAAAAAAAAAGACTTAAAAAAAAAAAAAAACCCTCCAGGCCAGGCACAGTGGCCCATGCCTGTAATCCCAGCACTTTGGGAGGCCAAACAGGGTGATTCCTGAGGTCAGGAGTTCGAGACCAGCCTGGCCAGCATAGCAAAACTCCATCTGTACTAAAAATACAAAAATCAGCTGGATATGATGGCTCATGCCTGTGGTCCAAGCTACTTGGGAGGCTGAGGCAGGAGAATCGCTTGAACCTGGGAGGTGGAGGTTGTGGTGAGCCGAGATTTCGCCACGGCACTCCAGCCTGGGCAACAGAGACTCCGTCGCAAAAAAAAAAAAAAAAAAAAAAAAACCCTCCAAAACCAAAACCCAGAAAATCAGTGAGATCAGTGAGCTGTGGAATAACAAGTACCCCGGACCTGTTTGGAGACCGGAAATGTGGGTCTAACGAGATCCACAGGAGAGATGGCAGAAAAAATATCTAAAGAAACAATAATTTTCAAATTTGATGAAAACCATAAATCCACATATCGAAGAAGCACAATAAACCCTAAGCAGAAGAAATATGAAGGCAACTAGACCAAGGGTACATCATAATCTGCCTTAATCGCTGCTGAACACCAGTGATAAAGACAAAAATCTTAAGAGCTGCCAGAGGAAAAAACAAGTTATGTAAAAAGGAAAAAAATAGAAGTAGAGTTCTCGTCTGAGACAATGCAAGCCTGAAGACAGTGTAGCAATGAAAAGATAAAAACTGTCAACCTAGAATTCAGCGGAGGTATCTTTCAAATAGGAAGATGGAATAAATATGCATTCTGACATTCTAAAGCTGAAAGAATTCATCACCAGCAGACCTGCACTATAAGAACGGTTTTAGAAAGTCCTTCAAGCAGAAGAAAAATGATACCAGATGGAAATCTCTGTCTACACAAAGGAATGAAGCGCGCTGGAAATGGTAAATATGTGGGTAGACAGAAAAGATATTTTTCTGATTTTAAGATTCTCTTTAAAAGATAGTTGAGGGTTTAGAACAAATCTAATCATTTATTTTGGGGCTTATAGCATACATAGAAATAAATACGTGGCGACAATAGCACAAAGGTGGGAAACGGGAGTAAGGTGTTTGCGCTGAGTGGTGTGGTATTATTTGATGGGGATAGACTATAAGTTAAAGAAACATTGTGTGATCCTAAAAGAACCATGAGAAAAAATGTAAGGGGAGCATCTTGAGCCAATAAAAGAGATAAAATGAAGTTAGGATCACAGGGGGCCGGGGGGCGGGTTGGCCACCCCCTCGGCAGTTGGGTGGGGTTCCCCAGCCCAGCAGGGTCCCATAGAGCCTTTGCAGGTGTCTGGGATAGAGTAAGTACTGTCAGAAAAGAACTTCCTCTCCTGCCACCTTCTGGCAGTAAATCCAGCCTATTTTTAACTTGGGCCTCTGCTTAAGTGCTGTTGGCTAAAAGAGAATCCCCGCTTCTAAGACTCCCAGGCAGCCAGTCTTCCTGGCTTCTCTGCTCACTCTAGCCCTAGAAGGCTCAGGGACTGCTCAGATGTTCCCGACTTCCCAGCCATTTGTCCCAGAAGAGGAGGCTCCCTCCACTCTGGTGCTCGCTGTGGGTACCACAGACAGCCCCTCAGCAGGGTGCAGGTGTGAGAGGATCTCTAGGGGACGTCATCTCATGGACACTGTGGGGACGGTGCCATGGAGTGTACAAGGGCAGTCTGTAGCCAACAGACCACAGAGTCTTGCTCCAGGAGGGTGCGCGTGTGCACAAAGGCGCCCTGTGTGAAAAGGGCGTGCTCTGTTGTGAGTGCGAATGTTTTTGTGACTGCTTATGCTGTGAAACATAAACACAGCAGCCTCTGTCCTTTTGATCATGCTGCCCCCTCTGCTGGCTTGTCTCCCCTCATAGTCCCTCCCAGCCGACACCCACACCCGAGCTGGCAAACTGCCAATCATCCCTGAAGCCTCTCATCTCTCCCAAAGTCTTCCCTGACAACCCTGGCCAGAGGCCTGGCCAAATGGCCGCCAGAATCTGGGTTGGATACCCAAGGGTTAGCAAGATGCCTGCTGTGTGCTTAGCCTGCAAGGAGGGAAGAAGGCTCTTAAGGCCGTTTTGGGGACCGTTTTAGGAGGCCACTGAGAAAATTCGCTTTGCCACCATCAGACCAGGTCCTGCCAGGCCCTGAAGGGTACCCAAGTGACAAACCTCAGGGCACAGAGAGGTGCCAGGGTCATCCACCATGTCCAGGGTGCTTAGTGGTGCAGAGAGGCCTGGCCGGGGGTCTGTGCCCAGAGTGAGCAGTGCAGGTGCCAGGGTAGTCAGATGTGGGCTTGGCCCCACGTGGAGTTGGGCAGCCTCTGTCGATTTCTCCTCAGGGCCCTCCCTGGAGGCTCAAGGTCTGGCCTCTATGTGTGTGTGTCCCTGTGTGTGTGCGTGTGCACATGTACATGCGTGTGTGCAGGCGTGTCTGTGGTGTGGGAAACATGAGCATGATGTGGAGAGGTGTGAAAGATATAAAATAAGGCCTCAGTTGAACTTCTAAAGATTTCTCCTGTCTCGAGCTTAGTTCTTACTCTTCCCAGCCCCCTCCATTCCCTGCCATTGTCTTCTTCACCAGCACAAGGCAGGGGTGGGTAGAGGGCTCCCAAGGTCCCTGGGAAGAATGTGGTGGGTACTGTGTGTGCTGTTGGGTGTGGGCGCGTGTCTGTGTGTGCACATGGGGATATGAGTGAGAAGGCCCTGCCGCTCCCGTGTCCGTGCACATCCTTGGGGTCCTAGAGGTTGTTTTAGTGTCTCCTGTGGCTGTTGACGTGAACTGTCATTTTCCAGAGGGTGTGAACGTGGCTCTGATCTCCTCCCTCCCACCTCCTCCCTCTTCCGATTTTCTTGACTCTAACGTTTGCTGAGTTGGCTTGGCTGGGATTGTCACTGGGTCTGTGTTAGAGAATTGTAGCATCTGTAGAATGCCAGCCCTCAAATGTGTCACCCCATGTGACCCCTGATGCAAGCGAGGCTCAGGGTACTGCACAGCTCCAGGGGCTCAGGGTACCTGGGAGCCCCTTGACCTGTGTGTGGGCTGGTGTTTGCATGAGTGTGGTATAGACATCGGGGTGTTGGTGTATGCCTAATGCCCAGGAATGGCTTGAGTGTGAGGGCCTCACAATGGGTGGAATGCGCACACATGGATGTGTGTGAGTGGTGGATGAGTGTGTGTGCGCGTTCCTGCCGCGTGCTGCCCTAGCCCTCCTGTGGGTGCCTGGCCTGCTCCCTCAGCCCCGTAGGGGGCCTCTCCCACTTCAGCTGTGTGAACAAAGCCCCTGCTTTCCCCCCTGCTTTGCCCCCAGCCTCCTCTCCCTCAGCACTGAGTTTGATTGACTGTGTGGGGTTGCAAGGGTGTGAGGTTGTATGAATGAGTGTGCACTGAAGTGTGTACCATTGAATGTGAAGCCCTAGCGTCCCCTGGCCAATGCCGGCCTCTCAGGGGCAGGCCGGTGGACCCCCAGCCAGTTGAGCCTAGCTCTCCCAGGTTCCTAGGCGGGCCCATCTAGCCTTTTATAGCCAGGTTTGGCGGCAGCTCTATGATTACCTGGGGCCAGATGCTGTGGTGAAGGCTAAGAGTTTGGTGCTCTTGGGGAGCACACTCTGGGGAGGGGTCATACCTGCCCCTACCCCAGGCCATGCCACAGACGGGAGGAGGACAGATCTCCGGGGAAGTCAGATCACAGGCCAGATCCCCGGGTTCGGTCTGAAGCTGCTCTGCTGCTACGGGCCCAGTGTGTCTCTGGGGAGCCGGTCCCAGCACATCTGGGCGATCCCGTCGGCGTCGCCCTTCCCCGGGCTGTTGCCCCCCACCTCCCACTGGGGCCCCTCTTGCCAGTCCATGCCCCCAATCCAGCTCATGCCCCTTGTCCCCTCTCTCGTATCCTCCCACCCCCCTCATCCCCGTCCTTGTCTCCTGGTCCCAGCTTGTGTCTTTCATTCCAATCCGTGACCCCCAGCCCCATCACCACCACCTCCAGTCCACGCCTCTGTCCCCGCCATGTGCCTCCAGCCCAGTCCGTCCCCCTGGTTTGCCAGCTGGACAGAACAGGGAGGGTGAGGGAAAATGGTGAGACCTGGGTGCTGCCTAGGTCTGGGCTGGACGGCTGTGGACTGAGCCCAGGTCCACTCCCAACCCCATGGCATTGCCAACCGCGGGGAAGGAGGAGAGTGGAGATAAGAGAAACGCACAGAGAGTGGGCAGGGTCCTAGCCAGCCCTGCCCCAGGCCTGAGAACAGAGGATCCTACAGCGCAGCTGCTCGCCTCCCCTCGAGGGCCAACACCCACTCTCAGCCCTTCCACGCACCGCAAACCCTTCCCAAGCTCCCCTCGCGGCTCCGGCAGGTCACAGCCCCAGTGCTGCGCCATCTAGTGGATGTCGGCAGACTTGCAGGCCCCGACTGGCAAACCCACGTGGCAGCCAAGCTTAGACCCCAGCCGGGAGTGCAAAGAGCTCCTTCCCTCCCACCCACAGCGCTGCTGGAGTGACCTCTCACCCAGAAGGGAGGGGCGGGGCAGCTCTGAACTTCCCTCTCCAAGCCAAAATCTCTGTTCAGCTGTTTGATGTTGCTGTGGGTTTTCACCCTGGGGAGGATGGGAAGAGGAGGGATGTGTGTGACCTCTACCCGGGTTGGGGGCATTCACCTGTGAGAGCCTCTGGGAATGCCAGCGTGTCGGATGGGAGCCCTCTTTGCGCCCCTGCTGGAGGCAGCCAGCAAGAGACAAAACAAGGGGAAGAAGACCGTGTCCAGGGTGAGGCTGCGCCAGTGTGGCGGGGGTCTGCCAGCTTGGAGCCCGCACAGCTCACTGACTTGAACTTCCTTTGCCTGGGGCTGTGCTTCGGGGTGGGACAGCAGGATGAGCAGAGTGTCCAGGTCCTGGGGCACCATCTGGCAGCCACCAGCCAATTCTAAGGGCACCCAGGTGCTGGGGTGGGGCAGTAGAAAGGAGGGAGCTCTTCCTGGCTTCCCCTTCACCAGCTGTGGCCCTATTGCCATCTGCACCTCTCCCCCATGTCTTGCTCAGTCCCGTAGCTGAAGCTATTCTGTTCTGCCCATTCTGTTCTCTCCTCTCCTATCCATCAGCAGGCATTGGGTCTGCACTCGGGTCTCCTTTCTTTTCTCCCTCCAGTCTCTGCTCTCAGGCCCTACCACTGTGCCTGGTGACATCTGACGACTGCCTTGGCTAGGATGCCCTGGGCTCTGCAGACCTTGGTGTCACAAAGCAGGGCCCTGTACCAGACAGGCTGAGGGTCACTGGTGTCTGGCCACCTCAGTGCCGACCTCTCTCCCCAGTCCCCATTACATGCTCTGGGATTGAAAGCCTCACCTGAGGGAAAAATCCTCGGCAGGACTCTGCAGCTTTTAAAAATGATTTCATTTGTTATTTATTCGTTTTTAAGAGACAGAGTCTTGTTCTGTTGCTGAGGCTGGAGTACAGTGGCTTGATCTCAACTCACTGCAACCTCTGCCTCCTGGGTTCAAGCAATTCTCCTGTCTCAGCCTCCTGAGTAGCTGGGACTACAAGCACATGCCGCAACACGACCGGCTAATTTTTGTATTTAATAGAGACTGGCTTTTGCCATGTTGGCCAGGCTAGTCTTGAACTCCTGACTTCAAGTGATCTGCCCACCTTGGCCTCCCAAAGTGCTGAGATTACAGGTGTGAGCTACCATGCCTGGCCAATTTACTTATTTATTTTAAACACAGCGTTGCCTGAGCGAGGTGGCTTACGCCTATAATCCCAGCACTTTGGGAGGCTGAGGCGGGTGGATCACCTGAGGTCAGGAGTTTGAGACCAGCCTGACCAACATGGAGAAACCCCGTCTCTACTAAAAATACAAAATTAGCCAGGTGTGGTCACGCATGCCTGTAATCCCAGCTACTCCGGAGTCTGAGGCAGGAGAATCACTTGAAGCTGGAAGGTGGAGGAGGTAGTGAGCCAAGATTGCGCCATTGCACTCCAGCCTGGGCAGCAAGAGTGAAACTTCGCCTCAAAAAAAAAAAAAAAAAAAAAGGTGAGGGCAGGGGATCTTGCTCTGTCATCCAGGCTGGAGTGCATCATAGCACATTGCAGCCTTGACCTCCTGGACTCGAGCAGTTCTTCCGCCTCAGCCACCTGAGTAGCTATAACTACAGGTGCATGCCATCACGCCTTCATGCCTAGCTTTTTTTTTTTTTTTTTTAAAGAAACAAGGTCTCACTATGTTGCCCTAGATGGTCTTGAACTCCTGGGCTCAAGTAATCCTCTCACCTCAGTCTTTCCAGTAGCTGGGACTACACATTTGTATCACCACACCTGGATAATTTTTTAATTATTTGTAGAGATGGAGTATTCCTATGTGGCCCAGGTTGGTCTTTAACTCCTGGGCTCAAGTGATCCTCCCACCTCAACCTCCCAAAGTGCTGGGATTTGAAGGCTGAGCCACTGCACCTAGCCATTTGTTTTGTTTTTGATGTTTTTTTTTTGTTTTTTTTTTTTTTTTTTTTTTTGAGACGGAGTTTCGCTCTTGTTACCCAGGCTGGAGTGCAATGGCGCGATCTCGGCTCACCACAACCTCCGCCTCCTGGGTTCAGGCAATTCTCCTGCCTCAGCCTCCTGAGTAGCTGGTATTACAGGCACGCGCCCCCATGCCCGGCTAATTTTTTGTAGTTTTAGTAGAGACGGGGTTTCACCGTGTTGACCAGGATGGTCTCGATCTCTTGACCTCGTGATCCACCCGCCTCGGCCTCCCAAAGTGCTGGGATTACAGGCGTGAGCCACCGCGCCCAGCGTAATTTTTTGTATTTTTTTAGTAGAGACGGGGTTTCACCATGTTGACCAGGATGGTCTCGATCTCTTGACCTCGTGATCCGCCCGGCTCGGCCTCCCAAAGTGCTGGGATTACAGGCTTGAGCCACCGCGCCTGGCCTGTTTTTGTTTTTTTAAAGATGGGGTCGGTTAGGCACAGTGGCTCACGCCTGCAATCCCAGCACCGTGGGAGGCTGAGGCAGGTGGATCATGAGGTCAGGAGTTTGAGACCATCCTGGCCAACATGGCGAAACCCTGTCTCTACTAAAAATACAAAAATTAGCCAGGTGTTGTGGTGTGTGCCTGTAATCCCAGCTACTCAGGAGGCTGAGGCAGGAGAATCACCTGAACCTGGGAGGTGGGGGTTGCAGTCAGCTGAGATGGTGCCACTGTACTCCAGCCTGGGCGACAGAGTGAGACTCCATCTCAAAATAAATGAATAAATAAATAAAAGAGCTGGGCGAGGTGGCTCATGCCTGTGAACTCAATACTCTGGGAAGCAAAGGCAGGTGGATCACCGAAGGTCGGGAGTTTGAGACCAGGCTGGCCAAAACATGGAGAAACCCTGTCTCCGCTAAAAATACAAAAAATTAGTCAGGCGTGATGGCGCATGCTTGTAATCCCGGCTACTTGGGAGGCTGAGGCAGGAGAATCGCTTGAGCCTGGGAGGTGTTGGTTGTGGTGAGCTGAGATCGCGACATTGCACTCCAGCCTGGGCAACAAGAGCGAAATTTTGTCTGAAAAAATAAAATAAAATAAAAAATAAATAAAAGATGGGGTTTTGCTATGTTACCCAGCTGGCATTAAATCCTAAGGTCAAGTGGTCCTCCCACCTCAGCCTCCCGTAGACCCACTTTGAATGCCAGCCCCATCATCAGCCAGGCTGTGTGACCCTAGTCTCAGATCCTTATCTGTGCAAATGGAATAGCGAGGCTTACAAAGGCACAGCCTTCGGCACATAGTAGGTCCTCAGTGAATGGAAGTTGGCTTATTCTAGTTCCTTCCCAAAGCATCCAGCCCTTTCATCATCTTACCATTCCTGAATTTTTGAATCCGCCACACCCTCCCCATCCCAGCTGGCCAGCCCTATCCTGCCTGGCCCAGGGATTGAAGGGAGCCTGCAGCCCAGACCCACTGCTATGGGGTCCCTCATGAGGCAGGTCCTCAGTCTGCAGGCTTCAAAGCCCTTGAGATTTTCCCCAGCAGGGCCCCAGCTCTGTGCACCTCCTCCTCCCTGAAGCCTCTTCCCTCTGTCCCTAGGCAAGTGTGTGCTTTTTCTTGGCGTTCCCACAGCCCCTAGGCATCTACCCATGAAGGAGCTGGTTATGTTGTCGGTTATGTGTATGTGTGTTACCGATTTCTGCTCATACATCAACACATACTAAATTTTGAGCTTATTTGGGGGTAGAGGCTATGTCTTTTTTTGTGTCTCCAGTACCCAGGATAGAGCCTGGCACTCGGCAGGTCCTCAATAAATGTGGATCAAGTGTGTGGACGATTGGATGGACGGCTCAGCTTTCCAGTCTTATCAGTCTGTAGGGAGCCTCAGACTGGTCTACTGGCTGCCCCTGGTTCTTTCCCCACCTGCTCTCCCACCCCACTTGCCTCCCTGTTCCGCCACTGGGAAACCCACCCACTCTCCAGAGTCCAGCTGAGATTCCATTTTCCATGTTTTATGGGTAGAGAGGGGGAGAAAACACAGTCCCTACCACCAAAGGCTCACTCTCACAAAGCAGCTGGCAAGAGCCGCAGGGGCACACAGGATCCGGCCTGCCCACACAGTGCCAATTAGAGATCCTGGGTGGGCTGGAGTCCCATGGGCGCACAGCTTGGCAATAAAAAGGTGTCCCCTCCCTGGACCGGGCACTTGGCTGAGCATGTGAAGTTCCAGGTACATTTCAGCCCCTATCCCCACTGCTTTATGCTGCGCCAGCCTGTCAACCCGGACCTCACCCTGGGGCTCCTGGGAAGTGGCCATTCTCCTGTCTTTTGCCTCCTGTCCCCTCTGCCTTCCTGAGCCATGCAGGGTGGTGTAGTTATGAGCAGCCCCAGCCCCAGCAAACTCCCAACCCTTTAGGCGTAACGTTTGACATGAATAAAATTGCAAAGGGTTATAAAGGAAGCTAATTATATTATCAAAACATTTACATTTCTTGATATAGTATATATACGCTTTCTATTAACACATCAAAAATGAGGAAGGTCTAACAACTATGATCATTTCAAAGAACTGATGAGTGTAAATGATATTTTGAGATATCCTCAACAACTATAATGCAGGCTGAAAACATCTGTGATTTCTGGTTACAGAGTCACAGGTACTATTAATACAATTATGGCTCGATGCCCAAGCACACAAGAGAATGTTAAATTTCAGTTATAGGTGAGTGAAAATAAAGATGGGTTTTTTTTCTGCCTAGGTTCTCAAATCCCCTGAAATCCATAGACTCCAGTCAAGAACCTGAATTACAGAATGGAAGGAGAAGAAAATGTGGAAACCATAATTGATGGAGCCTTTCATTCCCTGTGTGAGAGATACGGTAACCAGTCTTTCTGGTGGGATACCTGAGGCTCAGAGAGGTTGAGTGATTTGCCCAAAGTCAACCAGGCCCAGCCTGGAGGCCCCTGTTGCCCTTTCCACGCAGCGCTGCCATTGTAAAGAAGATGAGCCGCAGAAAATGGTCTGAACACCTTGTTGTGACTCTTTGGCCCCAGTATTCCCTCTCTCACCCAGGCCCTGTGACCTGCAGGGTTTAACCAGTCTAACGGAAGGGTGATGGCCCTTGAAATCACACACACTCAGTTATTTTTATCTCCAGTTTATTTTTTTAGACTAAGAGCAGAGTATGAAAGTCACAGCCAAAGCACTTGAAAAAGGCCCAGGAGGACGGGTAGGACCACATAGGGTGAGCAGGGCAAGGTCCTGGGAGATGGTTCCCGGCTCAGGGCTGGAAGGGAGGGGGCGTTGTTGTTTCACGGTCTCCAAAAGTGTCTGTGCGTTGCATAGGTCCTGTCTTCACAGAAGACAAAAGAGGGGCCAGGGGGTCCCCCGGGTGTGGGGGGCCTAGCCTGGTGGGAAAGGGGTCTGAAGCTGGAAGGGGAAGTCAAGAAAGGTCGGGGGTTAAGGAGGGAAGGGACTCTGTCTGTCTGTACATTATATATAGAGATATAGAGTCTGTACATGCCTGCCTGGCACCCCAATGCCCACCCCTCGCCATCCTTGTCCACTGCCCGCCCCCCCCAGGGGTGTCTACTTGTAAACTTGGTTTCAATCCAAACCACAATCCTGGAAGTGGGAGTGGGGGAGGAGGACGTGCTTATTGCTGTAAACAGGGGAAGCAGGCAGCAGGCAGTGCTGCCCCTTGCCCATCTAGTCCCCTCCCCATGTTCTGCCCCTGGAGGAGAGCGATGGGGGTGCCTCCCACGCTTCGATTTGCTCTCTGTGGGGGCATATGTCTCTCTGGGGGACAAAGGGAGAGGGCACCAGGAGTGAGGGAAAGGTACCAGGGGCCAGGGAGTCCTGAGGACTGCCTGTTTCAGCCCCCAAGTTTGGTACCAAACATTACCAGAGCCACAAGGCCACCTGGGACCCATGGCTGTCCCTGCACCTGGTCCACTACAGTGCCCTACCTGGGGGGAAGGGGTAGAGGGGGCGGGCACAGATGTATGGTGCAGGCCCCACTTCCAGCCATGGGATGGGGGGTCCAGGCCCCACTACTGGGCTTTCCTTGGAGAGGCCAAAGGCTCCCTGCTCCTTCCAAGCCCCGCCCCATCTTTCCCCACCAGGGGAGGGGCAGAGCTAGGAGGCCAAGAACGTCATGAGGAAAAAGGCGATGCCCACGGCCAGGGGCAGCTGTTCCCGTTTGGGGCTGGTCCCGCTGATGCTCTTCTCAAGCTTGGGCACCTGAGGGTTCTCTCCCTCAAAGTCTTCTGTGGACAGAGGAACAGAGAGACTGGTGAGGGCTGGGTTGCGCGCCGGGGCAGGGGCACGCGGCAGCGGCAGCAGCAGTGGAGCCAGGGTCGTGACCACCCACGGGGTAGGAAGGGTCAGTGCCCCCGGGGAAGGCATGCGAGGTGAGCAGGCACCGGGGTGGGGGGCTGCGGTTCCAGCAGTGGCCACCAGAGGGCGCTGCGCAGACTCACCCAGCACGTTGATCTTCACATTGGGGCCCATGGTGAACTGGGGGAGAGTGGGGACCGGCTTCTCCCCGGAGTGCGATGCTGCGGGGTGGGGTGCGAGTGGGGAGAGAGGAGGGGAGAGTCAGGGCCAGGATTCCCTCCCCTTGCTACGGCTGGGGAGCAAGCCCCCCTCACCTGTGCCCTCCGCCCCCACCCCCAGGAAGCCAGGGGAGCCCCAAAGCAGGGAGCTGAAGGTGGGGTCGAGGCTCGGAGCCGATTCTACTCACTGGAGGCGCAGCAGACGAACACCTTCATCCTCAGACACTTCCAATGCAGGTTGTGGGTGGGCGTGGCTGGGGAGGAGACCGGGCCTGAGTCATTTTCGCCCAATTTGTGCCCAGTGCCCTCCCTCAGCGGCTCTATTTCTTACCCCCTTCAAACTGCCCCCCTCGGGAGGTCTCCTTCAGGAGCTCCCCTACCCTTTGGACACGGGTCACTGTAGCTCCGCCGTCAACCCTAGAAGCCCCTTTGGTCCCACCCCTCAAGAAACTGGGATCCCTGATGTTCGAACCCCAGAATGTCCCTCACAGAGACAGCGATTCTCCGTAGCCCATACTTGGGACTGTCACGAAACTCCTTTCTTGGCCCCACGACCTCGTCTGAGCTGAACCCCTGAGGCGCCCCATGCCCACGCCTCCTCCCGCGTCTCTCAGCCCCTAGACCTGGCGCCGGCCGCGCCGGCCCCGCCCCGGGGCCTCAGGGCTCCACCCCCCGGCTGTCACTCAGACTCGCGCTCTGGCCCGCCCGGCCGCCGTCACTTACAGATGTAGTAGTACTCGTGGCCGGCGTGGAACTCGTAGCCCAGCGAGAAGGCGCTGTAGCGCTGGAACTTCTCCGAGAACTTGAGCGGGCCCCCGGGGGCGGCGGGACGGTTGCACTCCCAGCGCTTGAAGCCCTGGCTGGCGTTGCAGGTGCGGTAGCCGCTGCGGCTCACCATGTACAGCACGTACTGCTCCGCCCCGCCTCCGGGCCCCGGCCCCGCCCCGGGGCCCACCCCCGAGCTGTTGTAGTGCGGGCAGTAAATATCCAGATAGTCGTTCACGTTCACCTGCACGGTGTAGCCCTCTCGCCGCAGGCTGTGGGGAAGAGGAAGCGGCTCAGAGAGAAGAAACCCCAAAGGCAAGCCGCTTTCCGTCTGACCGCTCCGCAGCCCCTCCCCAGGGTCCGCGGGGCCTCCCGACTTTTCCTCCAAGCTTCCTCGCGGCTCAGCCCTGTCTCTGTCCCCGGGGCCCTAGTGCCGCCGCTCCCTGAACTCTCCTTCCGTGCCCTCCTTCTTGGTCTGTCCTTCGCCTGGTGGCCACCAGAGGGTAGCAAAGGCGCAGGAAAGCGCTGCCTGCCTCCAAAGAAAAGGAGGCGAGGGAGAGGGGCGGAGGGAAGCAGGGAACGCACGCTTTGGTTACCACAGAAACGGCGCAGGCCCCAGCGACTCCCAGACCCAGGCCCGGATTTCCTCCGTCCATCCCCCGTAATTCAGCAGCCGGGAGGAGGAATGGAAGGGATGGAAGCCAAGGGTGAACGTGGGAGGGATCCCTTCCGAGGGACACACACACCCTCCATCGCTTCTCCCAGCATGCTTCCCTGCGGCTGCCAGTCCACCCCCGGGGCCAGTCCGACAGGACCTGCCCTCACAGACGCATGTATGGAGGCTTCATGCATATACCTGCATAAGTTCTATGGCACACACACAAATATGTCCACCGCCCACTCATAGGCGGCAGACACATAGAAAAGCTGGGCTGTATGTGTGTTGGCCTGTATGCCAGTACTGGCTGACCCCACCAGTCTGGGGCTCTCTCCCTGCCCTCCCCACACGACAGTATCACTGGCTTCTGTACCTTGAGTCCCCTGACGGAGACCCCACCCTGAGGCCAAGGACAAGTAGGCTCCCAGGAACTTGAAACAACAGATGAGGGAACTAAGGGACTCATCACCAAGACTCCACGTGGCATCATGCCAACCAGCCCAAACTTCTGTCTCATTGGGCACCTCCTTCCTCAACCTGGCACCATGGCCCCCCTTAATAATGCTGGGCAGAGCAGTGGGCACAGGGCCTAGACAAGATGGCTGCACCTCTTATTTCCCTGATCCCTCTTTGGGACAGAGAAGCAGATGCTGGGTCCCTTGTAATCCCCACCTGCCTTGCTAGTCTCCATCAAAGTGTTGGTCTTAACACCTTCGATGGTGGTACTGAGCTGCGTGAGGACGGAGAAATCTCTGAATGGAGAAAGAAACTCGGAGAGGGGGCAGGGGTTTTCCCTAATTTCTTTAGAGTAAGAATGCACATATCTTGGCAGTGCAAGTAGAGTGTGGTGGACACAGAAAGGCATGGGGTACTTGGCAGAATGTCAAAGTATGGGGTCCCTAGTCCCTGGGAGCTCCCTGCGGGGAGGGACTGGCTCCCCATGTCACCAGGCACCACCCAGTTCCCCAAACAGTACAGTAATTAGATCCATTAAAAAAATGAGCGGGAAGGCTTCTGCACGGGGTGGGGCCTTGAGGGTCCGTCCCCCCACATCCTACTTCCTTAGCTTTGCCTGTGCTGTCCCCTCCACCAGCAACCCATTCCAAGCCTGGCAGTGAGGCACAGAGAACTGATGTTTGGGTACCCCAGTAAGAATTCGCACAGCCTCCTTGGGTCATCAGGAATGCCACCAGCCCCACTCGGTTCCCATGGGAGTAATGGGTCATTCAGGCCCCTCCCTTGCCCTGGTACTCAGGTGGGCAGAGTCTCGGCCTGGGGCACTGGGAGCAGGAAAACGGGTTAGACCAGGCCTGGCTCCAAGCTGCCACCCTAGACTTGCCTGTCCATCGCCAACTCCATAGTCTGTTCCTCCCCTCGGGCTTTGGGGAGAGGGCCGGCCGCCAGTGGTGAGGGTGTGAGGTCTGGAGCAGCTGTACAGCCACATTGGGACCTCTGTCTTTGAGCCTCACCCATGTTTCCAGTCCCACTCTGAAGCAGCTCCTCCCTGCTGTGCCACCCAGTTCCCCTGACAACACACCCCATTCCAGCAGAGAGGAAGCCAACACCCAAAGTATTCCTACAGGTAATTCAATTTCCTCCACAAGGCAGGACTAGCCTTTTAAAAAAGGTTGTTGGGCGACCACAGGTGAAGGGAAGCCATCTGTTACATACTCCTGCGCTAGGTGGGAGGAACAGCCCCTGAAATGCTCCCCAAGACTGGGCATGTGAGAGAAAGACCTGCCAGTGGGGTGGCTGGGCCCAGTTGGTACACAGAGGGCACGGGGACAAACGGGGTGGGAGCCAGGAATTCCCAGCCACAACTCTTTGGAGATCCAGCGTGTCTGCTTGGCTTGGGCGCTTTAATTGAATCTGTCATCCTCCCTCCCCTCCTCTCCCTAGCAGTGCGGAGACCGAGGTGCCGCTAGGCCCCTGAGAAGCTCCGCAGCTAACCCCGCCTCCAGGGCCGCACCTCCTGCGGAAGGGTGGGGGTGGGCTGGGACCTGGGGACCGGGTTGTGCCCTGCCCATTCGTACTGTTCTAGCTTCTTGCTCCACTTCATCTCCTGTAGCCTCTCGCCTCTTTTGCAGAAAGGCAAATGACGACACACCCCATTTGGAGGGAGTGTCCCCTCACCCCGTTATTTCGGTCTCTCCCGACTCTCACCGCCTCTGAGGTGCATCCGGACGCGCCTCTCTCTCTCTCTCTCTCTCTCTCTCTCTCTCTCTCTCTCTCTCAGTGACCCCCCTTTAGCCCGGAGTGTCCGCGGAGGGGACGAGGGGGCGGAGCGGGGAAGGAGCAAACTTCTCCCCTTACCCGGAGCAATTAGGGCAGGTAAACAGAGTGTCTAAGAAGACCAGGGAGTAGGAAAAGGATCCCAGGGGGCCCTGAACTTGTTAAATCCTCGCCACCCCTCACCCCCAGCCCCGGCCTTAGACGCCGTGCTGCAGACTTAAAGGGGTAGAGGAAGAACATAGACCCGGGTTCCTCTTCCCTCTAGCGCGCGCCCCCGAGGCTGCGCGCCGCCCGCTCCAGCAGGCGAGGCCGGACCACGTGTGCGCGGCGTGGGGTCCGCGCGCCCGGGCTTTGAGGGTGGTGGCGGTGGTGGCGGGAACGCTCGCGGGGCGGCGGTTGCACGCTGACACCCCTGCGCCCCTCAAGCGCCCTGGGCCGCGGCGCCCCACCCGTCCCAGTCTGGCTAGTCCTGGTCTGGGCGTAGGGCTTCCCTGGGCCGCGTCGGGTGGGGGAGAATCAGCGCGCCCGACACCTCCGCCCCTCCTCCCTGCGACAGCGGCGGCGGCGGCGGCGAAGGTTTATTGATCTGCAGCGGCGGAGAGGAGCGCGAGACCCGCCGAAAGCGAGACACAGAGACGAGTGAGGGGGAGACACACACCGAGAGGGGAGGTTGGCACAGGCCGGATTCACTGAAAGGTGAAAGGAAGGGAGACACGGCGCGCGAGAGAAGCCAGAAACCAAGAGAGGCAGGGAAGAGAACGAGAACCCAGAGAGTCTTGGAGAACAGGAGGGACAGACAGGCCAGAGAGGCCCACAGACGGCAGAGATGAGAGAGAGACGCAGAGAGAAGCAGGGACAGGGAAGGATGCAGGGCTGAGACTCAGAGACTGGGAGACAACACAGAAAAACCATCAGGGACATAGTAGAGCCTCAACAAATATTTGTTGAATGAATGTATGAATGAGAGAGAGATCAGCAACAGAAACATTTCAGAGATAGGTCGAGAGACAGTTATAGAACGATGTTCCCTAGGCTTCTTGAGACAGGGGCGAATACCAACATCCTTGCTCAGTTCTGCAAAGAAATGAAACACAGGCCGGGGGCATACATTTGGCCATCGGCCATCCCTCTCCCCCTCCACCAAGTTCAATTCCCGGCTTAGGCGACTCCTCGACCTCACACTCTCATGCATCCCTCCAATACAGCCCCCCACCCCCAGTTTCTGGGCCAGGTTGGTAACAGGTATCGCCTATTCCAGGGGACTAAACGGAAGGACTGAGTGGGGAGCAGAGGGCTAGGTCGCGGCGGGTGTGCAGGGCACTGCCCCCAGGTCTGTCAAAGGAGGCCGACGCACGTGTCCCACCAGCACCCTCCCACGTGACCCCCAGGAGGCGGGGTCGCAAGACCCTCCCCACGTGACCCCAAGGGGCAGAGACCCTCCACACGTGACGGGAGGTGGGAGCCAGGAGCCCAGCTCACGTGACTAGGGGGAGGGGGCGCAGGAGCCTGTGGCTTGGTCGGCCCCGCCCCCAGCTCCCCGGCCCTCTCCACTCTCGGCTCCGGAGCACGTCGCTCTCACGATTTATGGGGCCGCGGCTGCCGCAGTGAGGGAGCCGGGGAGCCCGGGCGCAGCGGCAACAAAGGCCCGGGAAGCGAGGCGGGGGCGGCGGCAGTCTCCTGGCCCGGTGTGCGCCCCCTCCTACCTCTGCCGGTCCAGGCCCGCACGGAGTAGAGAGGACAGAAAGGAGGCTCCCGGAACCCGGGTTCCCCCACCCCCTCCCTGAGCTTTCACCTGCGCCCAGGTGTATGCGGGGGAGGGGAACCTGATCAACACCTCCCCCCACCAAACCTATTCCCGCATCCCCCCACCGCCCGGCTCTAGCTTCCCCTAAGAACGCCGAGGTGCCCCAAGGGTGGCGGGGAACCCAGGGCCCCTCACCTGCGAGCTCTCCGTTCCCCGCCAGACTCTAGCGGGGTGGGGGGGCAGACGTGTGAGTCTGGGGGAGGGGGCTGAGCTAGATAGAGCTGGAGTGTCATCTCCCAGCGCCCCCCGGAGTTCTCGAAGTCCCGCTCCGGGGGGGAGGGGCCACGTCCCCACCCCCGAGGTTTCCATGGGAAGCGAGAGGGGGGCGTCGTTGGCTCATCCCCACCCCCAGTCTGACACTCCGGGCGCGAGGAGGGAGAGAGGGGGAGGCGCGGAGCCCCAAACAACAAAGAGCGGAGCGGCGAGCGGCAGCCCCTCCCCCGGGAGGTTGGGGGTCGCGGCAGCCCGGCCCTCCCGGTCCCCTCCCCTGGGGTCTGGCCATTTGCTCCCTGGTCAGCCCCCGGGGTGGGGAGCCAGAGGCAGTGCTGCCGCCACCGCCCGGGCAGGTGTGACAGTGACCCCAGCGTCCCCAGGGATCACCCCCTACCAACACACAGACACATACTAAGGTGGCCGGGGTGATACACACGGCGGCTCGGCGGGGAGGAGAAGACAAGGGCAGCAAGGACTGAGCAGAATGAGGACCCGGCCCCGCAGCCAGCACCCGGCCGCCGCGCCACACACCCCGGGAAACCACACGGCCGCCCTGACACCCGCCCAGACCGCGGCGGCGCCAACAGCCACCCCAGCCCAGACGCAGTCCGGCCGCGCGGACAGCGACCGCAGCCCCTTCCCCGACCCGCCGCCCGCTCCCACCCCCAGACGATCGCCGACGCAGACACACAAATCACACACTCAGACATACACGCACACTGACAGCCGCGCACGCCCGCTCACACTTGGAGCCATTCGCCGTCCCCAGCCCGGGCGTGTGTGTGCTTGTGTGACACACCGACATCTCCCTGCCTCCTTCCCTCTTGCCGGTACCCCACGTTCCCATCCTAACCAAGCAGCATTCCCAGGGCCCCCCAACTCGGCGACCCAGCCCTAGCTCACCCCAGCTGGGCTTATCCATACAACCAAGACAACCCAATCGCCTTCCTTCTAGGGAGGTGCTAGGTCGGACTCCCTACCTCAGCTCTGGACCCCACTTTTAAAAGAGGGTGTCCTAGACAGAACCCCTGGAAGCCTTCATGGCCCAAAACAGGTCACCCTGGGCCCCAAAATGCGGCGGCCTATCGCCAGCACACCACTGACCCCAAACCCCAGCCCAGCTGGGGGAACTGTGGGACCGCGGCATGCTATTCCAGTGGCGGGTGCGGAGAAAAGCCAAGATGGGGTGGGGGGGCCACTCCAGCAGCCTCCTCCGCACGGCCCGGGCGCTCCTGACTATAGCCCAACAGCCCCTTCTGACACCCCCGAGTTTCTTAGACGCCCACAGAGTGCGTCCCCCTCTCCGTCACCTCCCAGGCCCCAGCTCTGGTCTCCCAGGACTCCCACCCTGGGTTCCCCTAGGACTTCTGGGCCCCACCGGCTCCCCCTCCCACTGACACGGGACGCGCGGACTCCCAGGCCCCCGACTCACTGCTGGTTGGAGCTGTTCCAGTACACCGCATGCCGGTTTCCCAGCGCCCCTCCAGGCCCTTGGGCCAGCAGCGGCAGCAGCGGCACGGGCACGAGCAGCAGCAGCAGCAGCAGCGGAGCCGCCGCCATCCCCGGAGCCGCCGCCGCCGCCGCCCCCCGACTGAGCCCCGCGCTCCCGGCTTCTCCGCTTCCCAGCTCCCTGCTGCCGCCGCCGCCGGCCTCCAGCCTTAGGCCACGCCCCCAACACTTCCCTCCGCCCTCCTGGGCGCGCCCCCGAAAGCCCCGCCCCTGGCGCGCCCCCGACAGGCCCCGTCCCGCTCCGGCCGGGAGCGCGCGATGCGTGGGAGGTGGGGCCCGTGTTGCCCCCTTGGGAAAGACCGGCGCGTGCCTCGTCTCTGCCTTTTGGGTTCAGTTTGCTACAACTGGTCCTCGGCCTTTTGCTCCCTAGGCTGGATTTCCCAGAAAGATTTGGGAACCCAAGATGAGGATCTCGATGTCAGGGAAACCCTTTCATCTCTCGGAAGCGGGGGGAGGGAAGGTTGGTGGTGGTGGTGAAGGAGCAGACTTGACAAGAAGTTGGGGGGTCCAGGACCTCTTAGTAAGTAGGGCTGGACCCCCTTCCCTTCTGAACACTGTGGCCCTCGCTGCGTCCATGCCCCTTTCTCGTGTACATGAGGACCCAGGTGGGCACAGAAGGGTGGTGGAGAGTCCTCAGCTGGCACCAAGGCCCTGACAGCTGGTGACCTGAAGCCCCCCAGCTGGGCATGAGGCTTGCTTTTCTTGGAGGAGGAGTGAAAGAGCTCAGCCCCCAGAATGGCAATACTGGGTGATGTAAGGGCCTTCAGCGGTCCAGAGCCCAAGGCGAAGGAGGGGGCCAAGGAGAGAGTCAGCTGGGGCAAAGCAGGCTTCCCTGGACACCTACAAAGGAGGCACTTAGGCAGGGCCTCTCCCGAGGCAGCCAGGGGTGCCCCCAGGCATTCTCACTCCTACTCTCAGAGACGTGGATCCTGAGGCAGAGGGCAGAGCACCTTGTGTTCCAGCTCTCACCACAGTCACTGTCCTCACAGTGACACCCAAGCACACACATCACACACACACATTCAGGAAAACAGGTGCAGTCACCCAAAGGCAGAGAATGTAGAGACAGAAGCACCTGACATAGACATACGGACACACAGCTATGCCTTGCAGACGCATCCAGGAAAGGACACTATCAGACTGCTAGAGATCAGGAGAAACCCAGGCACAGAGACACAGGAGCACACACCTCTGCACATCCACACGTGACACACGTAAACCCGCATGCATCCCAATACACACAGTTTCATGCTCTCTTCTCGCTTCCTAGGAAATAGAAGTTCAGGAAAAGGATTCAGAAACCAGACCTAAGGCTATCCACCCCTTAACTCGGCTCTTTTGGAGAGTCCCAGACCAGGCAGAACCAGGCCTAACTGGGTTCTCAGAACCCAAGCCAACCACCTGTGTCCAGGGAGATAGGCATGCCGCTACTTTGCTTCTGTCCTGTGGGAGAGGGAACATGCAGGCGCCCCTCATCTGCTTATCTGTGGCAGGACAGGGTCTTGGCCGCAAGTCATCTTCAGGTGCTAGGCTGGGGGCAGGGGTGGTGCCATCTGTGTCTGACTGCTGCCAGGCGAGAGTAGGTTCTGTCCTCTCTGGGCTTCTCTCCACCCCAGGAGATTTCTTCCTTCTCAGGAGCCAGAAAATAAATTAGGCCCCTTGGGATGGGAGTGGGGGACTTTGCAAACAGCTCTCCCTCCCCGCAGGCTCCTCATCTCCAGAGAGATTTGTTTGACCCAAATGATGCTAACCTGCTTACTCCAGGTGCCACAAATCCCAGCCCCTCCTCTCAAATCACATTCCTTGCCCCACAAGGCCAGCTTCTCTCTGCAGGGCCCACAGTTGGCAGAGACGTTGCCCGTATTCATAGTGAGTGGGAGCTTGCTGGTTTGGTCTAGGACTTTAAATTCCATTTTAGAAAACACATATCCCTGTTGAGAGAATCAAGGTTTTGCTTAAGGATTTGGGCCTTTTTCTATAAGGCCTGGGTACTTAGAATCTAGCACCCCCACACCCACCCACCAATAATAACTGAGCCCTTCTCAGAATCTGGAGCCCTCTCCACAGGATTTCAGCAGCTCTCTCTATGGGGTCGAGGCCTCTGGTTTTGAAGTTGAGATACTCTCTGTAGGGCCTAGGCCTGTATCCATGGGATCTACTGCTTTGTCCACCTGGGGCTCTATCCATAGGGCTGCTAGCTGATTTGGGCCTTTGTGTGAATTAGAAAAAGTACCCTTCTTTGCAGGCTCAGTCCCTAGGGTGCCTCTCTTGGCAAGTGGTGGCTTTGTGCAAAACAAAGGTGCTGCTTCCTTCAGTGAGTGGTGGCTCTGTGTGGCTCCCTGTCTTAGTGAGGGAGCTTGGGCTGATGTCCCCTTCCCCTTTGTGCCATGCACAAACTGTACAGCTATATATGGCAATTCTGTCTACAGGACACGTGCTTCTAGTTATAATGCCTATGCCTGTCTATAGGCCTCTATTCATAAGGTCTGGGCTTCTCTAGGGACTGAGCCCCTGTGTGTAAGATCTGAGCCACTGTCCACATGCCTGGGGCCTAATCTAAAGGCTTAGGCCTCTCTCTGTGGCATGAGAGTCACGGAAGGACCCAGGCCTCTATTGATGGGGTCTAGACATTTGTGTATAACTGTAACTCAAGTTGTTCCTGTGATCCACCACAGTAGGAATATATTTTGCATTGCAATTCGGTAACACACACACACTCATACACACACACACACTCATACACACACACATACAACTGAATATGTTTCATGAAACAATATGTACCCTTACTACAGAGTATGCACTCTAATATTTTCCTCTGTTCTAGTCTTAAAAGTAAAAACAATAAAATAAAAAGCTGGTTGAGGCCCATAAAATTGACTTATTGACTTCATCCCCAATGGATCACAATCTATAGTGTGAAAAACTGGTGTCTAAGGCCTGATAGGATGAGGGCCTCTGTGGAGGCTGGGGCTCCCTCCATGGGGCTGGCCCTGTTTTCAGGGCTTCAGGCCTCCTCCTCCTCACCCACAGGCTCTGACCCTTGGGCTTGCGAGTTCACTGCTGGCTGCCACAGTCTCTCCAGGGGCACTGAGCTCAGCTCCTGGGAGGACTCTAACATGGTGCCTCACTCTCCTCCATCCCTCAGAGGCCAAGGAAACAGGGAGAGGAGCAGGTGTGGGGCAGAGGGAGTTCTCAGGCTGTGTGGCCCAAGGCAGCTCCTGGGACAGTGTGTGGCACCACAGAGCTGAGCTGTGTTCAGTAAATCATGGAGGCTAGGGCCTGGGGAAGGGGAGGTCAGGAGGGAAGCAGGGTCCATGGATAAATAATTCATTAAACAAATAAACAAGGAGCCTGTGAGAGGCAAGATCAGGCACACGTTTGAGTGAGAGGCAGCTGCCAGCTCCAGGCAGGAAATATTCACAGTTCTGCACCTCACACGGGGCCCGTGTGTGCCCCCAGCCCAGGCAGGCTGTTGGTGCAGTCCTAGCAGGGAAACCTGGATGCCACAGGAGGGGGATGCACATGTCTTCTGGCTTCCAAGCGTGTGTGTCAGCATGGCTCCGCGGGTGCTCTGACATCCTCGAGCTCACATGGAACCACATCCATGACTGACAGCAGGAACATGGTGTGCTGCTGTGTGGTCCAGCTCACAGGAAATTAGCATGCAGGGCTTGGTGGGTGGCGTCGGGGTGTAATCACCTCTGATTCTAGTCCTGTCCTGATCCCTCTGATGAGACCAGCAAGCCAAGAAGCCTGGAGCAGGGAGGCAGCTCTGGGGTGTTACGTAGAGGTGTGTGTGAGTCTTCTGAATGTATTTCCAGAAAAGATGAGAGGAAGGTGATATTGGCCCAGCAGTGAGCTGCCTGGGCTTGGATTTGAATTCCAGTTCTACCACTCACTAGCTATGCTAGCCACTTAACTTCTCTGAGACTGCTTCCTCGTCTGTAAAATAATGCCCCACCTCAGGGAGCTGGTCCTTATGAGGATTAAGATACATAATGTCGGCCGGGCGCGGTGGCTCAAGCCTGTAATCCCAGCACTGTGGGAGGCCGAGGCGGGTGGATCACAAGGTCAAGAGATCGAGACCATCCTGGTCAACATGGTGAAACCCCGTCTCTACTAAAAATACAAAAAATTAGCTGGGCATGGTGGCGCGTGCCTGTAATCCCAGCTACTCAGGAGGCTGAGGCAGGAGAATTGCCTGAACCCAGGAGGCGGAGGTTGCAGTGAGCCGAGATCGCACCATTGCACTCCAGCCTGGGTAACGAGAGCGAAACTCCGTCTCAAAAAAAAAAAAAAAAGATACATAATGTCTGGGAAGCACTTAGCACATGTTTAGGATCCAAGAGGCACTGGACTCATGGAGGGTTTCTTATAATGAAGAGGTTATTGCCAGGCGCGGTGGCTCACGCCTGTAATCCCAGCACTTTGGGAGGCCAAGGCGGGTGGATCCCAAGGTTGAGATTGAGACCATCCTGGCCAACATGGTGAAACCCCGTCTCTACTAAAAATACAAAAATCAGCCGGGCGTGGTGGAGCATGCCTGTGGTCCCAGCTACTCGGGAGGCTGAGGTGGAAGAATCACTTGAACCCAGGAGGCAGAGGTTGCAGTGAGCCGAAATTGCGCTACTGCACTCCAGCCTGGCAACAGAGCAAGGCTCCGTCTCAAACAAACAACAACAACAGCAAAATGAAGAGGTTATCTCCTGAGGTCTGCCCACCTAGACCAGCCCAGACTCTCTTTCCCATTTATGCTCCCTCATTTCCAAGCTTTCCTAACGGCTATCACAGTGAGAGATGTGACCTAGGGCTTGGAAAGTGTGGCAGGGGTAGGAAAAGATTAGATGAAATGAGGAGGTTACAGTCAAAAAAAAAGCTCACCATCCTTGACGGTGTGGAAAAAAGGGTCCTTGACCTTCTCCTCAGACTCCAGAGATTCTCCTTAAACCCTAAAAGTCTTCCTAGATCCAGACTTTCGCCAAAGTTTCATTTTCTAGAAAGTGGCTGCCATGCCCACGCAGTGGCTCGCACTTGCAATCAATCCTAGCACTTTGGGAGGCTGGGGCGGGAGGATGACTTGAGCCCAGAAGTCCAAGGCTGCAGTGAACTATGATCACACCATTGCCCTTCAGCCTGAGCAACAGAGTGAAACCCTGCCTCTTGAAAAAGAAAGAAAGGAAAAAAAAAAAAAAGAAAGAAAGAAAGGAAGGAAGAAAGTGACTTCGAGGAGGAAGAGAGACTGGAGCAGAGGTCTCTGAGTAGCTCACAACCAGTCCCCCACAACAAGTCTTCCCTGCCAGAGCTCTGGCCCCCACCCTCTGCCTAGTGATTGAAGGCTTCCTTGGCAAAGATGTTTGTGTCTGGGCAAAAACCCGAAGAGTGGCACCCTAGAGTGGGTGGGGAGAATCCAGGATGGAGGGAGCCTCGGAGGGCCAGGGTGGAGTATCTGGCGGCCGCCCAGTAAGCTCCAGCATTCCCCAGCCCTCTGTGTCCCCTGGAAAGGATCCGATCCCTGTGGGAGAGCCAGCGAACAGGTCTGAGCCGGCCTGCTCCTCCACAGACAGAAGAGGAACAGGTTGGGGGAGGGGGCCTGAGATCTTGGTGGGGAGGGATAGCAGTAACCCCCGTGTCTCTGTGTCTCCTCTGAGGAGTTAGGGACAGAGGGGACTGCGGCCTGGACACACCCTACCAAAGTCTGGGGCCCAACACTTTTCCTTCCTTGTTCAGCCTGCTGCCACTTGGGCAGCCAGGGGTCTGGGGCCCAGGTGTGAAGATGGTGCCTGCCCACCCTTTCCCAAGAAACCAACATCAGTTCTCCACTTCCCCTCCCCTGGGCTGGGCAGGTTCAGGCCAATCTGCTCAAGAGCTTCACAGCAAACATTGATCTGTAATAAAACCACAATGTGTTTCAGGAGAAGGGATTCCAGACACAACACACACACACTCACACACATATATACGATGCCAAACATGCAGCTCTGGGAGGGCGGACACCAGCAGTCCTGAAAACACATCCAGACACAGCCTCACACTGTCAAGCCTACAGACAGCATGACTTCTATACATCCCTCTCTGCTATAAACTTTGTCCTTCAAAATCAAAGCATTCTCTGACGACCCATTTTCCCTGTGTTCCCATAACACTTCATATATAGCTCTGTATTAGCATCTTCACTTTGCATTATAATTATTCATTGGCCAGTCTCTCTCCTCGGGCAATCTGAAGATCCCTTAAGGGAAAGGATCTTGTCTTCTGCAAGTGTGTATCCCCAGCATCTAGTATGCAGCCCAGTATTTACTTAGTAGGAGTAGGTGAGGTGCTTAGTAATTGTTGAATCAAGGAACAAAGGAATACAAGCATTCTCCCAGTGGGACACCATTTCTAGACTCCAGAAGCCCCCCGAGGATAACCGTGAACGCTGCTCAGGCCTCTGACCCTGGCTTCCTTTCTCTTGGTCCCCTCACCACCACTCAGCTCCCCAGAAGCCCTCCTTTCCTCCCCTTCCCTCAGTGTGAGACCACGAATTTGAGTTCCACCTGAGGGCTGGCAGGCGAGGTAAGGGTTAATGACACCTCATTAGTGTTTAATTGGAGGAAGGAAGCTGCCTTGGCACCAGACAGGTGGGCGGGCCTGCCCCTTGCTGGAACCAGGCATCCCTAGTTCCAGCACCCTGCCAGGCATGTGGGTGATTTGGCCCCGGAGACCCTCCACCCAGCCGGGGCACCTCCCCCACCACTGGCTTTGCCAATTTAGTCTCCAGGCAGTACAGACCAGCACTCCCCATCTGTCACCAAACATCCAGAGGGAGAACAAACTCCTTATCCTTTCTCCTGTAGCTGGCTTTGCCCCTATCCTGTCCCCAGCAGACACTGGAGAGTGGGAGGAGAGGTGGGGTATGAAGGTGGAGAACTGAGGGACAGATTACAGAGCCACTCAGGGATACATTCCAGAAACAGACAAGCGACAGGGCTGGGGATGTGGAGATGTCTGCCCACTTTGACCTTAAATGAAGAGAATGCAAATGAGATGCAGACGATATGCAGATGAACACAGGATCTCAGCACTAACATTCCTGGTGGCAGCAGCTCTGCACCCAGGACCCCAATGCTGTCGCCAATAACCAACCCACTCCTACTGTTTCTGCGTTAAGTTGTCCTGACCATTACTTTGAGTGAGAAAAAGCATCTCAAGAGAAATAAGAGCTTGCCGGGCTAGGGGTGCAGGACCTGGGAAGCTGAGCTCCACCGCATCCCATCCCAAGCACCCACCCAAGCTGCCACAGCAGCTCAGGCAAACATTACCCTCCGGGTTGCACTCGGACGCACCGTCGGTTGCTATGGGGACCCCCTCCTCACTTCCAGACCTGAACCAATGGGCATCACCGCTGATGACCTCATGCCCCAGGCCCCGGGATTCTATTGGCTATTTAGAAGCCAGAGTGCACCCTTTTCAATTGCGTCACCGCTGGGGATCCCCCGACGACCACAACTAGCAACTGGCCTACTGAAAGAAAGGCGCGCTAGAAGCTCACGCTGTGCTGAATGAATGAAAAATAGAGAAAGAAGGAACTAACAAAAGGGAAGAAGAAAAAGGGGAGGTGACAGAAAAAGAACAAAATTTCAGGGTTGAATCTGGAGAAGAAAAGGAAGATTTGCAACCCCAGAAAGTGTGGAGCAGGATTCCCGGTCGCTGAGACTCTCAGGCTTTCAAACAGGGTGATTGGGCGAGGTAAAAAGGAGTGGAATTTTCGCATCTATTCGGGAGAGACTAGGGCAGGCCCAGCAAATTGAGGGCCCCACCCTGAGCCACCTAACGCTACTGAGTTTAGGGGAGATCGGTGACGCCCCAAAACTTGCAGGTGTGCCCAGCCTCCTGGAACCGCACCCTGGAACGCGCCTCGAGGACTTCTCGTGGGTAGGCCCTGCGCAAGGAAGTCCTCCCAGCACCTGCAGCCGGTCTCGGGCCTATGAGTGGACTTGGCCCTGGCTTTCCTTGGGGACGCGCCCCGGGACTGAATCAGCCGCCCGCGCAGGCTATGAGGAAAGTGAGTGTAGGGAAGGCCGGCTTGGCCTGAGCGCCTGTGGCTGGGCGGTCCTAAGTTTACAAACCCCCGCCCCGCGCCCCACCTCCCCAGCCCCGCTCCCTGGGTCGCAGAGGCATCCGCCCTTGCACCTGCAAGGGGCCGGGCGGCCGGCAGGGGCGTGTGTCCGTGTTAAGTGGAAGGGCCCGACAGTGAGGGCGTGCGTCTGAGTGCGGGAAAGGCGACAGGGCCCCGCGTCTGTTTCGCACATGCGTTCTTATCAGCAGCGGATCCGCGCGCCAGCCCCAGCCGCGGGAGCGAGCGCGCCCGCCTTGTTCAGCGAAGAGCGGGGGTGGCCTGGGGCCGTTGGGAGCTGGGTGAGACCCCCACAGTTCTCAATTCAGGGCAAGGGCTGCTAACCAGTCGCTCCCAGTCTACTCCGCCTATGGCTTCACTTGGGAGGGGCGGAGGTAGCAGTAAGTCGGTTTCCACGGCAACGTATAGACACCCTCCTGGTTGACGGTAAAGATGGAACTTGAACCCAGGACCTGAAGACCGAGCCCATAGCTTCTCCAGCCGACGCCACCCTCTCCTCTGCGCCCCAGAGCCTCACCCCCGCTAAAGACCAAGGTTTGGGGTGAAGGTCCTGATACACGCACCTACCTACAAGAGGCATTTTCTGAAAGGTGGCCTCGAATGGGGGAAGGGACTGACTGGGGTCTGCTCTGCCCGCGGTGCTGCCCAAGGCCTCAGCCAGAGCAATGGAATTAACATGAACGATGACAGCCGAAATCGCCGCGTGGTGGCAGGGGACAGGGCAGCCGAAATCGCCGCGTGGTGGCAGGGGACAGGGCAGCCGAAATCGCCGCGTGGTGGCAGGGGACAGGGCACCCGCCCCCTCGGAGAGACCGGGATCTGACCTAGGTGTGCAAGAGGGTGGGGGAGGAGCTCGAAAACTCTAGCACCTCTGTGTCGGTCTCTGGACCCCTAGAGCCCTCCCTCCGCCCCCCTCCTCGTCTCCCCTGCACCCGCCTAACCGTGTTCACACGCTGCCTCTAGCTGCCGCAGCCGGGCCGAGCTAATCAGCACAACAGCCACCTATCGATCGCTGGCTCGGTGCCAGGCAGGCCGGCACCGTGCCAGTGGAGGCTGCGGGGCACCGGGGCGGGTAAAGCACAGCTGCAGGGGAAGGGGCGCCCCTTACCCAGGCACCACCCAGGGCACCATTCAGAAAGAGGGCCCCACTTGGCCTTGTGGGGATCACAGCCTCGCCTGCCAGAGGTAGAAGAGACAGTGTGGGCTGAGAGCAGAGGGGGCCCTCCCTCCTCAGCCCCACCTCCTCCTCCTTATAAAAGCTAAGAACAAAGAGGCCGCTGGGGAAGGAGGCTTTGATCTGACCCCACCTTCCCAGTTCTAGGCCAGGCACCGCCCAGAGGGCCCTTGGGGAGGGAGAGGGATGACCAGCTCTCAGGGACCCAGGCATTCTGAAACCCAGATGCTGTCTTTCTATTAATACTAGGCCTTGCTTTTGCTGGGCACCCTGCTTGGTGCTACCAGGACTTGGGCAGGGCCCCAAGCGGATGGGCTGTCAGGAGCATCTGCCCCTCCTCAGCACAGGAAGCCGGCTGGGGAGGTAAGAGAGGGTGCCAAGCTCCACAGCTGCCACTGGCACCCACCCCACATTGCCCAGAGGGGTGCCCACTGAGGCCTGGCATGGATGGACTGAGCACAGCTGGCATGGAGGTCAGGCCAAGCTAAGCTGAGAGCACAGGCCACAGGGAGTCCTGCTATCAGAGAAGGGGCCTGAGGGCAGTAGGTTGAGGAGGGCAACAGAAAGATGGGTGGTTTATTGAAGGTTTGGTCTGGATACTTATAAAAATACAAACTGGCATGAAATTCAACCTCATGAAGAGTCCGTCTTCATAGAAGACAAGCAAGTGACCCCCTGGGGGGAGCAAGGTGCTGCCCCAGGGAAGAGGTCCACAGAGCACAGACAGCAGGGCTGCTTCTTTGCCCTGGTCCAGCAATCCACCTGTCCCCAGGTCTTCAGCCTTGGCCCTCAGCTGGCTTGATCTGATCGTACCAAATCCCAGTCCTCCTGGGGGACAGGTTGAGTCCCTCAGAACAGCCTGCAAAACACCTGTGTTTGTCTTGCCTGTGCTTCAGGGTGTCCAGGGCTGCCTGCAGTTCTTCTTTAGTCTATGATGAGGGCACAGGCACCTGCAACGGTCACCTCAGACCCTCTGATCTCCCCCATCAATGGTCCGTCTTGTTGGTGTGGATTGGTAGCCCCAGTGCAGGCAGCAGGGATCCCTCCTCCTCCAGGGGGTCCTGGGAGGGCTCTGGCTCTTTGGGGTGAGAGGGAAGTTCTGCTTGGCTCACAGAATTCGAAGGAGACGAAGAATCAGGAGCAGCAGCAATAGCAAGAGACAAAGGGGGCTGGGAGTGTCCCCACCTTGCCACCCTGATGTGCCGCTCTCTCCAGGGCTCCCAACAGGATGGGCTGACTCAGACTCTGTGAGGGGGAGGCGGTAGCACTGATCAGTCTTCCCACTTCCGTGGCCCCCTTCCTGTCCTTCCCATTAGCAGTTCCCTCCTTTCCCGTCCTCCAGGGTCTCCCAAACCAGCCACTCCCTTCCCATGATCTATGACCTCATCCTTTCTAAGCCCCAACTTCCAAACCTTCCCCAAATTGGCACTAGAGACAACCAACCCAGCTAGGGCCTTGAAGGGCCTTGCCCCGGACACTCTGTTCTCTTGGCCCACCTTAAAAAAGTGTACAGTAGCTTGGGTGCAATGGCTGACACCTGTAAGCCCAACACTTTGGGAGGTTAAGGCGAGTGGATCACTTGAGGCCAGGAGTTCAAGACCAGCCTAGCCAACATGGTGAAACCCCGCCTCTACTAAAAAGAAAAAACAAAATTAGCTGGGTGGCGCACACCTGTAGTCCCAGCTACTTGGGAGACTGAGGCGGGAGAACTGATTGAATCCAGGAGGGTGAGGTTGCAGTGAGCTGAGATCACACCACTGCCCTCCAGCCTGGACGACAGAGCAAGAGTGAGACTCTGTATCAAAAGAAAAAAAAGTATTGTACAGTGAGGCTGCACAAGACATGGTGGCTCACGCCTGTAATCCCAATGCTTTGGGAGGCAGGAGACTCTCTTGAGGTCAGGAGTTCGAGACCAGCCTGGACAACACAGTGATATCCCATCTTTACAAAAAATAAAAAATAATTTAGCGAGTCGTGGTGGCATAGGCCTGTAATCCCAGCTACTGGAGAAGCTGAGGCAGGAGGATCACTTGACCCCAGGAGTTTGAGGCTGCAGTGAGCTATGATCCTGCCACTGCACTCCAGCCTGGGCAATACAGCAAGGCCTTGTCTCTTTTCTTTTTTTTGAGGAGTTTCACTCTTGTTGCCCAGGCTGGAGTGCAATGGCGTGATCTCGGCTCACTGTAACCCCTCCCAGGTTCAAGCAATTCTCCTGCCTCAGCCTCCCAAGTAGCTGGAATTACAGGCATGTGCCACCACTTCCGGCTAATTTTTTGTATTTTTAGTAGAGACAGGGTTTCACCATGCTAGTCAGGTTGGTCTCGAACTCCTCACCTCAGGTGATCCACCTGCCTCGGCCTCCCAAAGTGCTGGGATTACAGGCATGAGCCACTATGCCCAGTGACTCTTTCTCTTAAAAAAAAAAGTTGGGGGACAGTGGTGCAGTGGAAGCTCCCACAAGGCTAACTGGGGAGAAGAGGTCACAGCTTGAAGCTTCTCCGGTACCCTTGTGGTCTGATGCTCCCAGATTCTTCTCGCTCCTTCCCTCCTTTCCAGGGCCCCAAATTAGCCAGTAGGGTCCATGCCCTAACCCACTTACTCCTCTCCTTGCAGCAGACAGACACCTGGAGCCTCAAGCACTGGCCAGAACTCTCTGGAGTGGGCACCGCTGGGTAGTGGGAAATTGGGAAGAAGTTAGCACAGGGAGTCACCCCTTTGTATGGCTTAGACTGTTTCAGACCCTCCCAGCTTTTCTTCCCTCCGGGTCCCTGGAAAGCATTTCCTTACTTTGGGGCCACAACCATGTATCCGCCCCATCCAGGCCTCTCACCTCCCGGCCCCTTTCCTCACTCCTACTTTCTCGTCTCTAGACATTTCCCTCCTCAGTCCTGAGTTCAGCCCGCCCTCCATGTCCATTAGAGACCAGCCCCCTCCTCTTCCCAGGCCTCTCCTTCCCCCTCCCCACCCTTCCCAGGAGGTGTCCAGCATGCCCTTGGCCACTCACAGATGTAGTAGTAAGTCTCTCCAGGCAAGAACTCAAAGCCCAGGGAGAAGGGTGTGAAGCGTTGAATCTTCTCTGAGAATTGGACGTGGCCGAAGGGCAGGGAGCATACCCAGCGCTTGTAGGCCCGGGGCCCCTCTGCCTGGCAGGCCTCATAGCCTGGCCTGTCCACCATGTATAAAGCAAATGTCTCAGGGCCCTCAGGGGGTCCTGGGCCTTCGTAGTGGGGGCAGACAATGTCTAGGTAATCGTTGAGGCCCAGCTCCACCACGGCGTCTCCTCGAAGCAGCCTGCAGGCATAAGGCAGGAGTGGGCTGAGGAGGGGAGGGCACCACATGGCTGGGCCATGGAGGCCAGAGACACCCCTTCTCAGAGGCCCCTGCCAGCCCATGAGCGACAGAGAAGCTCAGGAAGGCTGGAGGTCCCCAGACTGACAGCTCTTAAGAGACAGAGTGTGACAAATGGATGAGATGATTGATTCACAGGTTCTGAGAGGCTGAGGCCTGCAGTGCCCATAACCACACAGCTTAGATGCGAGGAGGGTCACCACGCCCTGTGTTTCAGGCTGCCACACACCTCTCTGGCCCCGGTGCCCAACGCTCGGTGTGGTACAGCACCAGGCTTGACCAACCTCAGGTGGATGGATGCTGTGAAGACGCTGGGCAGGGAGGCAAGGAGGTACAGATATGGACATGACCCACAGTGTGGCTGCAGACACAGGTGCAGACAAGGGCTGGGAAAGGTCTCCTCAAACACAGACATAAAGTGAGGAACAGTATCCTTTAGACTTCAACCCAAAAGTGAAAAGAAAAAAAAAAAAAAAAAAAGAAAAGGAAAAAAAAGAATGAGAGAGGCCACGTGCAATGGTTCACATCTGAATCCTGGCACTTTGGGAGGCCGAGGCAGGGGGGTTGCTTGAGGCCAGGAGTTCAAGACCAGCCCGGGCACCATGGTGAGATTGTCTCTACCATAAATAAATAAAAGCCATGAGTGGTGGTGTACTCCTGTAGTCCCAGCTATTTGGGAGGCTGAGGCGGGAGGATCCTTTGAGCCCATGAATTTGAGGCTGTAGTGAGCTATTAATCATGAAACTGTACTCCAGCCTGGGTGACAGAGCAAGACCCGGTCTCTAAATGAATAAATTCTAAAAATTAAAAAAAAAAAATGAAGGAGTGGGTGCCAGGTGCCTCCCTTTTTTGGCCAGGAGGAGGAAGTGCCAGGCATGGCAGGGAGTCCACACACCACTCAGTCTTCAGTCTTCTTGGGACTCCCCCACCTCTTGGGAGTTGCCTGGGGAAGCCAGCACAGGAGGGAAGGGCTAGAACGGGCTGCTCCCCACTGTACAGAAAGCTGCATGATCCACCACCCATACCATAAACACAGTGAAGCGTGACTTAGGAGAGGCCTCCAATGGGTGGTCCAAGGACCACCTGTAGCAGTTCTGATGAGAAATGAAGATTCCTGGGCTGAGTCAGCCCAGACATAGAACGCAAGCTGAGCGAGGACAGGGCCTTGGTAAGTTCTGTTCCACCGCATCCCCAGTGCCTGGAAAAGTGCCCACCACAAGACAGTCTTCATAAATATTTGTGGATTGAATGAATGAGTCAGAAACCTTAAGATTGGGGGTGAGAAACCTGCATTTTAACAGTGATTCAGAGGCACTGGTCTGTAACAGAGATAGAGGAATTCAGGGTCCAAGGACAACAATAGCTCTCATCACTTGGTATTGGTATTGTAATGACCTGTCTTTACGCAGGCTCTCCGGAGTCTGTGGAATCCCAGAGGGCAGGGTCTTGATCTTCTCATCTATATAGTGGCATCCCCTGCAACCTAGCACAGGGCCGGGCACACAGTTTGTGTTTAAATGTTAGTGAGTGAACAAATGAATAGAGTCACAGATTGTCTCAAGTAGAAAATCAGAAAGGAAAACAGATGGGAAACAGAAGAGAGGCAGGGAGATTTGGGGAGGGGGATGGAAACAGGAAAATAGAGTGAGGTTCAAAGGCAGGCAGCTCAGGAGAGAGAAAGAATAATTTATATCTGCACACCCTGCACCTCCTCTACATACATGACCTCACTTACCCCGCCGGATTTCCCAGGGTACTAGGTATTATTAGCCCATTATACAGGTGAGATAAATGAGGTTAGCAAGGTCAGGAGACTTGCCCAGAGGCGATTCAACTAGAAGGGCAGGGCTGACACTGGAAAGAAACAGAGGACCAGTAAAGACAGAGATGAAAGCAGAGATAGCAAATGAGATCAGGAGACAGAGCGAGAGCCAGAGGTGAGACCCAACGGGCAAGAGAGTAACCCATGCTCTATCGCAAGAGTAAAGCCCCCTCCCTCGCTCTCAAGTTCGTCCGCCCCAGCTCCAGCCGGCTGGAGGCTGGGGATCGCCAGGAGTGCAGCGAGGGGGGCGGAGCCCAGAGTGAGGGCAAAGACCCCCCAGCTCCAAGACCCCTTAGGCAACCCACGGGGCTGAGGGTCTTCTGCCTGCCCCCCAACACAAAACGGCTGTGGGGAGACCCAGGGAGCGCCTCGCCCCTCCCCCCTCCCCCCTCCCCCGCCGGCTCAAACAAAGGAGCCCCGGCGCGCGGCCAGGCTCAGGCGGCGCCGCGCAAAGAGCGAATGGCGAGCGCGCGCAAAGCCCAGGAGCGCGCAGTCTTAGCTAGGCGCACGCCCGGTTCGGCCCGGCTACCTGGGGTTACTGGAGTTCCAGTAGACGACGTGGCGAAGGCTGGAGCCCCCGCGCAGAGGGGAGCCGAGGAACGTGGCCCAGAGGACAGTCCGCAGCAGGGGCAGCAGCCGCATCGCCCCCGAGGTCCGGTCTGGTCTGGCCCGGCAGGTCCCGGCCTGCCTCACAGTCGAGGCGAGAAAGGTACAAAGTGAAGTGGGGGGTTGTGGAAAGGGGGGTGGGGTGCGCGGATTCACAGACCCGCCCCTGGATAACTTTCCGCCAATGGGAGCGCGTCTCCTTCTCTCCACCCAGCGCCAACTCCAGTTAACCCTCTGTGCGCCGCAGTGCGCGCCGGGTTCGCCTAAGCTTCCGCTGAGGCTGCACCGCACTGCAAGGAAGGGCGTATTCCATCCGCAGTGTTTATAGGGAGGTCATGCTTTCGTGTCTGCTTTAGTGCAGGGTAGATTGCCTTATTAGAAGTTTGGAAGATTTTACATAAGGACACATAACCTTTGCCCAGATAGGGGAAAGTGAGGCGTGAACGAGGATCCGTGAACCCTATCCAACCACCTTCATACACTGCCCCGTTTTCTTTGCAGATCTAGGGCTAGTACGAGCGTAAGGGACAACACAGCTTTTGGGACCACCTTCTCTAAAGAGCCTTAGGTGACGCGCTAGGATGCTCACTTTGGGATTGGCGTTTGTCCTTTGCCGCCCCACACCTTCGTTCTGGGCTGGGGGCCCAAGCAGCCCCAGTCCCGAAGACGAAGTAATGAGGTGGTTGCGGCCTGTACAAAGCACCTTTGTTCCCGATCCCTGAGGTGGCGGCGGCGGAGAGGGAGGAGGCAGGTGCGCGGCCTTGGGATCGTGGGAGCCGCCGCCCCGCTCCGCCCTGGCTCCGGGGCTTTGAGAACATCTGCCAGATCCACTTTTCTCAGCAAATGGTCAGAGCGGGGATGGCAGGTCCAACAGCTTGACAGATTGCGCCGAGAGCCACCCCAGTCTGGGCAGAGGTAAGCCGCGAGCATCCCGGGGACACACGCCGACCTATTCTGGTACTCCCGCCCACAACAGCCCTCCCTCGTCTGAGGCGGCAGCGTCTCCTGGCGGCCAGACCTGGAACCGCAGCAGGAGCGACCCGGCTTCTAGGAGCAGACAAACTCCAAGGAACTCTCCCAAGATGTCTCGTTTATTGCAGCTGAGCAGAGACAGGCTGTGCGCACCTCCCTCAGCCCTGTCCAACCCCCAGCCCCTCCCCAAGCCCCAGCTGCAACTACGCGGGCAGGTCGCCAGAGTGCTGCTTCACAGCGCGTGACGGTGCGGACCGCGTCCAGTCTCTGGCTCCTTCAGTCATGGTAAGGGACTCCAGAGGGCACACCCGCCTCTTGAAATCCTAAATCCAGTTTGGAGGCAGCGGAACCTCCAGGGAGGTCAGAGGTAGAGCAAGGACATTGTTGGAGGTGGCGGCGCTGGTCTGGAATGCGGGAAGCAGAGAAAAAAGGGTCAGAGGTCCCTTCCCCTGGATCACTGGCCCCACCCACCCATCTCCAGAGCTCCTCCTTGCCTACCTGGAGGGTACCACTAGGGGCGGGATTCCAGCTCCTGGGCCAGACGGGTCACTCGATGGGCACCGGCCCTGGGGGTCAGCAGGCAGTGGCTTCCTCGGGGGTGGGGGCTTGGAAGGCCCCTGAGACTGAGGGAGAGAAGTCAGGAGGCCGGCTTGGGTGTGGGGGGGTTTCATGATACCCACGCCCAACGCACTGGTGCTGGGAAACACCAGCTTGGGGGCAGCACCAGAGGTCACCTCTGCCTGCAAACAAACCTGTCACCATTAAAGGCACCACTGGGATATGTGCCCTCATACACTGAGGGGACATCTCGCCACTGCCACCACCGTCATGGCTACCAGCACCACAGCCCTAGGTGGGGGGAGAGTCTGTACCCTTCTCTCCCCGCACCGTTACCTTGGGGCTCCTCACCACCGGGTCAGCGGGCAGAGGGCGGGTAGGGGGATTGGGTCGGTCAGCCAGCTCAGCCTGAACAGAGAGAGGGGCGGTGGCTGTGAGAGCATAGCCAGGGGCAGTAGGCATGCAAAGAGATTCCCCGGAGGGGTTCAAGTCAACATGCAAAGTCAGCCAGGGGGCAGGAGAGAATGAGGGCATGCGCAGAGGGCTTGGAGGCATGCCAGCTGATGTCTCAGGGGAGGAAGGTGTAGGTCAACCGCGGAGGCCCTGGCCAATTGCAGTCCCGCCACTGACCACCAGATAGCGGTAGAAGCCAAGGCAGGAGGCTCACCCTTTGCTGCTGCTGGGGCTCAGAGTGTCTGAAGGCTGAGGGGCACCCCGATCACCTAATGAAGAGCACCACTGGCAGGGAGCAGGGATGAGAACTGCAGTTGGGTATCAAGCCTCCCACCTGCCTTAGCTCAGGGCGGGGCCTGGCCCAGATTTACCTGGAGTCTCTTGGGCACAGGGTCAGGCGGCAGCGCCCTGGAAGGGGGGGCCGGGAAGCCGAGAGCGTTAGCCTGCTGAGAGGGTAGGAGGGGCAGACAGGCACAGAGGGGAAAGAGGAAGCAGAGAGACAGAGTGGGCAGAGAAGGGTCAGTGCCCAGGGAGGGCCGGCAGGGCCCGGGGAGTGGGCAGTATGCATGCAGTTATGCAGGTGCATGCAGGTGGGGGGCAAGTGGACAGGGCATGCACACACTCCCATCATCCGAGCAGAGGGCTCAGGGCGGGGGTGCTCACCAGCCCTTCTAATATGGTGATCTGGGCCCACGGAAGGCCATTCTGAGCAACACCGCCCTTGTACCCTTCTGGGGTTTCTGCCGGGGGCATGGATAGACCCACCTCTCAAAGCCACCTCTCAGCCAGTGGACGGAGCCCAGCAGCCCCTGCTCCAGCTGGCTGCCCTCCCCACTCTTCTGGACTCAGCTTCTCTGCCTGTAGCCAGGGGTGGGGAGGGAAGGGAAGGGAAGGGCTGGCCCTGACTCCTTCGACTGACTCTTGGGCAGTGCTAGCCTTTCTCTGAGTCTGGAGCCTCTAATGCCTACCCCTCAGGGCACAAGCTGGCTGCCCGGCCAAGCTACAGTCCCCTTCCTCTGGCATCCGGGACTCACCTTAGTGCCTTGAGCCAGCAGGGCCCTCTGCGGAGGTCCTGGCCTTTCAGGGGGGCCAGATTGGGCTGCCCTAAGCATGAGGAAAGGCAAGGAGGGAGAGGGCCCAGGCTCAGACCCTGTTCTCTACCTTATGCCATCCTTGAGTGGCATTATCCCTTTGCAGGTACTTGTGTGTGATTTAGGTAAAATTGTGCAGTGGAGGGGTTGATTAGCTGAGGGAAGGCCCGGCTTATCCAGCATAGGGGCCCTGGGGATAAATGGCCATAGCACTCCAGCCATCCCACAGGGGCACAGCTGTGAGGTGAAGAGCTGTGGGCACGTATAGGGAAGGAAGGTGTGGGGCTGTGGCAGTTAGCAAGTTTAAGGTCCAAGGGGCTTGGGGCTCAAAACCAGGTGGCAGGGGCTACAGAGGTGAGGCAGGCTTCAGCACTGTCCCAAGTTGAAAGAAGTGGTAGCAAGGAGGTGATGCTCATACCTGTATTGGCAGGTGGGTCCCTTGAGCTGGCAGAGTCGCTGGTGCAGGCGAGCACGGTACCAGTAGCTGGCACCAAGCATCACCAGGACCAGTAACACCAAGAGGCTGAGGAGTAGCCCTGTGGTCAGGGAGCTGGTTGCTGTGGGTGGAAGTCAGGTTTAAAGGAGGTAGGGCTAGCTGGGTACGGTGGCTCACGCCTATAATCCCAGCACTTTGGGAGGCTGAGGCAGGTGGATCATGACGTCAGAATTTTGAGACCAGCCTGGCCAAGATGGTAAAACCCCATCTTTACTAAAAATACAAAAATTAGTCGGGTGCGGTGGTGGGTGCCTGTAATCCCAGCTACACAGGAGGCTGAGACAGGAGAATCAAGTGAACTGGAGGCAGATGTTGCAGTGAGCCTGGGTGACAGAGCAAGACTCCGTCTCAAAAAAACAAACAAGCAAACAAAAAAAAAACAAAAGAGGGCCGGGCGCGGTGGCTCAAGCCTGTAATCCCAGCACTTTGGGAGGCCGAGGCGGGTGGATCATGAGGTCAAGAGATCGAGACCATCCTGGTCAACATGGTGAAACCCCGTCTCTACTAAAAATACAAAACATTAGCTGGGCATGGTGGCGCGTGCCTGTAATCCCAGCTACTCAGGAGGCTGAGGCAGGAGAATTGCCTGAACCCAGGAGGCGGAGATTGCGGTGAGCCGAGATCGCGCCATTGCACTCCCGCCTGGGTAACATGAGTGAAACTCCGTCTCAAAAAAAAAAAAAAAAAAAAAGAGGGCAGGGCTAAGAACTCTAGACCCATGAAGGAGCAGGGTGCAGGGAGTGAAATTAAGTGATCAGGGAGAGTGAAGAGGTCAAGGGGCACAGACTCAGGGAACCAGCAGCAAAGAGGGGTCAGAAAGAGAGGGTCAAGGGGGAAAGATAAAGCGTGAACCGCTCTGCCCTCCCAGCTGCCCCTCTCCCCCACCCCCATGCTACCTTTGAGCTGAGTGGTGCAGTCAGGGGGCGTCCAGCCCTCCTCACAGTGGCAGTGCCTGTTGCTGTCACAGACCTAGGAGATGGAAGGAGAGCAATGAGGAGCCCTGCACTCTGGAACTGTCTCTTTATCTCCAGCTTCTCAAGATCTCGGATTTCTACAACTGGAGGTTGTGCTGGGTATGATGTGTAGAGACCAGAGAGGGTCTTTATCCACACTGGAGCAAATCAGATCAAACTAACACTTACTGAGCACCTCCTCTGTGCTGGACACTGTGCTATATGCTTCCTTTCTTTAATTTAATTCAATTTAATTTTTTAATTTTAGACAGCAAGTAAGACAGAGTCTCACTCTGTTGCCCAGGCTGGAGTGCAGTGGTGCAATTATGGCTCACTGCAGCCCCAAACTCCTGGGCTCAAGCAATCCTCCTGCCTCAGCCTTCCAAGTAGCTAGGACCACAGGTGTGCACTACTATGCCTGACTAATTTTTACATTTTTCCTTGATAGAGATGGGATCTGACTATGTTGACTAGACTGGTTTTGAACTCCTTGCCTCAAGTGATCCTCCTGACTTGGCCTTCCAAATCCTGCGATTTGGCCGGGTGCAGTGGCTCACGCCTGTAATCCCAGCACTTTGGGAGGCCAAGGCAGGCGGATCACTTACCTCACAGGAGTTCGAGACCAGCCTGGCCAACATAGTGAAACCCACCTCTACTGAAAATACAAAAGTTAGCTGGGTGTGGTGCTGCATGCCTGTAATCCCAGCTACTCAGGAGGCTGAGACATGAGAAACGTTTGAGCCGAGATTGTGCCACTGCACTCCAGCCTGGGTAACAGAGCGAGCCTCTGTCTCAAAAAAACAAAAACAATACTGGGATCACAGGCGTGAGCCACCATGCCCAGCCTGTGCTAGATGCTCTCATACTCATCTTATGTACTCCAGTAGGCAGATATTACTATTACAGTCATTTGATAGGTGGCGAAACTGAGCTCAGCGAAGTTAGTAACCTGCCCCAGGTCACACAACGAGGAAGTCGTGGAGCAGGGATTAGAACCCAGATATGTCTGTTTCCAAAGCCCAGCTTCCTTTTCCCTTCCAGAGGCTCCCTGCTTCTCTTCCACTTCCCCCATCCCAGCTTACCCCATGTCCATGGCATTTGCTTCGACATTCCTGTGCCCCCAGGAGATCCACAGGCTGGCATCGATGGTCTATGCATACCTGACCCGGGTGGGGGAGAAAACAGCATAGATCAGATTCCCACAGAGCTTTAATGGAACTGGGAGGCCAACAAAGTTGAGGCCACACTCTGCATTTACAGATGGGGAAACCAAGGCTGAGTGGGTTGATAGGATTTTGCTCCATCTGAAGTAAGAAACTGACTTCCCTTGGAGTCCCTGCCTTTTATATTGGTGAATGGTGAAGACTGGGCACTGTTCACTGTGGTCCAAACGTCCCTTCTCACACCTGGTCTTGCCCACCCAGGATGCTCACCAGGCCAGGGCCACAAGCTGTGCCTGGCAGAGTCAGGAGAGGTTGGGCCACATCGTCGCCCAGGTCCAGGTGCACCCAGCTGCAGTTCAGCTCAGTCCCGTTCACATCTATTATCTCCCAGATTAGAGCGTGGATGGAGCCCAGCAAAGGCTGGGTGCTATCTGTCTGGCACTGGAGCTGCCCACAAATGGCATCTCTGGGGGGAGGGGGAAGGGCACACAGAGTCAGTAGGAGCAGGGCCAAGGCTGACAGAAACCCAAAGGAGGAGCCAGGTTTCCTCACTTGCCTAGGGCTGCAGGACTCGTAGCTGCCACTGGGCTTGCGCCCACAGCTCCCAAAAGCATTTCCCCGCGTGTTGGCTGTCTGGAGGCAAAGTGGTGCAGCGGGCTGAGCCCCAGGTCCCCAGAGTGACTGGCACTGCTGGGCATAGGAGGCACAGCGCCCGTGCATGCACACAGCTTGCCCACCAGCGCAGGGCTCGCCATCCCCTAGGCTGACATCAGGGGGACACTGGGAGCTGTTTCCTGGGCAGAATTCAGGCAAGTCACAGTCCCCTCTGGTAGGACGACACTGCCAGCCAGACGGGCGCAGCTGTGGAGGGTGGATGAGCATTAGTGTGGGCAATGGGTAAACCCAGCCAGGGGGTCAGAACGACCCTTTCCACCTTGGCCCCGGCAGGTGAGCTCTCGGTGGCCAGTCTAGTCTCTACCCACCTGGCAATTTTGACAACAGGGTCCATCGGATGCACACTGTGCCCCCGGCCTCAGCTTGCAGGTTGAAGAATCACAGCAGGGATCAGTGCAGTCCTGTGGGCGGGCACACGGGCTGAGCATCAGCAGGCGCCTCCTGTGAGCTTCCCTCCAATCCCTCCCCTCCCACAGGCCAAGGCCAGAAGGAAGCCCAGGGCTACACAGCAAGCGGGAGCTACAGCCAGCAACCTCTGTGCTGTCCCCACAGACAGGGCAAGTAGGAGAGGGCTGGGAAGTCCCTTCAGAACTCAAGAGGAGCTCAGGAGGCTGGGAGAGGGCTCATGAGCCGGGGTGAGGGCACAGAAGTGAGTGGGGCAAGGTTGTGGACAAGGGGCTCACATCCGGGAAGCCACAGTCACACTGCTCGCCCGACTCCACAAACATATTTCCGCAGAAAGCAGCCATAGAGGGCAGGCTGGGCAGCCGTTCGAAGAGGCAGCTGCCCATTCCATCCAGAAGGGCTTTTTCCAGGGCCTGTCGGCTGCAGTTGCTGAAGTTCAGGCCTGGCAGGAAGCTGGGGAGGGTGGCAAAGAAGGTTGGGGCTGGGAGCTTCTCCTTGCTCCTTGACCACCCCACATCCTGCAGCTACTCACTCTGTGGAGGCCTCCATGATGCAGGTCTTGGCTGGGGCTGGACCTGGACAGGGACAGCTGTTCCCAGGAGAATCATGGTTCAGGCCCAGGCTGTGGCCCAGCTCATGGGCTATGGAGGAGGCGACTCCCAGGGTGCTGGTGGAGTGGTCCTGTCATTGGGGAGGGATACCCCAGGTCCAGTCCCAGCCTGCCTCCACCACAGTGCCCAGCCCACCCTGTCTGCTCCTGTTCCCTCCTCATCTGACCTCATGGGCACTCAGCAGCACCGCCTGCCTCCTGAATTGCTTCTGAAGTAGGAGAACCCAGGCCTGGGTGGCAGGAAACCTGGGTTCTAGCTCAGCTCTGTCCCCCTCTCTCCCTGCATGGCCCTTGGAGATCACCCCTGTTCTTTGGGCCTCAGCTGCGTCCTATCCTCCAAGAAATGGGAAGACTGCACAGGAGATGGCTGTGTACACTGTGACAAACTGGCCACAAGCGAGGGCTCCCTGAAAGCACAGGCCACATCACGCACCTCCACCCTCTATACCCGCAGCTTTGTGGTTGGGCAACTTTGTAGAGGGGTTTCAGTCAATAAATGCCACCACACTTGGGAGGAACTGAATTGGGAATGAGGAGGAGACCTGGAAATAACTCACCATGTTCACGCCTCCTGAGAAGTCAGGAGAGCAGATGGAGTTCTGAATGGCCATGCCCACCATAGGCCCAGAGAATGAAGTGCCACTGTGGGACAGGGAGGCCAAAGTTCAGGGCCAGGAGCCACTGTGGTCAGAGCTTCAGGGGCTGAGTAGGGCACTGAAGGGGTGTGAATTTGGCCAGGACAGGACTGGTCCCTCTGGCTGAGTCTAGGGCCCTTACGTCACCAGCTGGGCACTGTCGTGGGGCAATCGAGGCAGCAAATCTGTTCTGCGCCAGTTGAGGAAGTTTTCGAGGGTGACAGCTGGGTTTGAGCTGATCTCCACCAGGTCATGCTGGGTCCAGGCCTCCAGGGCCACTAGCACCACTCGTACATTCAGGGGACGGAAGAACTGAAAGAGAGCTGGTGCTCAGAAGAGGGGTTGCCACAGTCAGGGGGCCGGGAGCTGCCGCCCTGTCCAGCACTCACTGTGTCTAGCAAGAGGGCCACTTCCAGTGTGCGGTTCAGCAGGCGCTGGAAGTCCCGGTATCTCTGGACCTGTAGGCCGAGAGAGGTGATGTGCAAGGCGGCGGGGCGGTGCAGGGTGGAGGAGGATGTGCAGGGGCCAACAGGCTCACCTCCGAGTGATCAGCCACAATCACCAGCTCCACAGTCTTGGTCTCTGTCACCACATCCCGCCTCCACTATGGACAAGAAGGAGTATCAGGCAAATATGCCGCTCACACTCAGAAGCTGTGCAGGGCTAAGCAACATACAACCACTACTACTCTGTGGGTCAAACAGGAGGGTGAAGAGCCTATTTTAAAGATGAGCCACTGAGGCCCGGAGGGCTCAGGGACTTGCCGAGGAGAACCAGGAAGTAAATAATGAAGCTCGGAGTAGACCCCTGCTTTTCTGGCTCCAAACTCAGTGGGTTTTTTTCAAGTTTTAAATATATAATAATTTTTGAAAATCCCAATAGCCAACTCTGTCACTTACCACATGCCTGGCATAGTTCTAAGCACTTTTTTTTTTTTTTTGAGATGGAGTTTCATTCTTGTTGCCCAGGCTGGAGTGCGGTGGCGTGATCTCGGCTCACTGCAACCTCCACTTCCCGGGTTCAAGCAATTCTCTGCCTCAGCCTCCTGAGTAGCTGAGATTACAGGTGCCTGCCACCACACCCGGCTAATTTTTGTATTTTTAGTAGAGATGGGGTTTCACCACATCAGCCAGGCTGGTCTCAAACTCCTGACCTCATGATCCACTCGCCTCGGCCTCCCAAAGTGCTGGGATTACAGGCATGAGCCACTGCGCCCGGCCAGTTCCAAGCACTTTACATCTATATTGACTGATTTAATCTTCCCAGCAACTCTATACAGCAAGTAGTTTTATTATTCCCATTTTACAAATTAGGAAACAGGGCTTATATTGCATTATCATTGGTAACTATGTATTATCTATAACCAAGTGAGAGATCTCTGCAAATGGGATCATAAGACAGATGAAGAGTTTGAGCCAAATACAACTAATAAATGGAGATGGCATTTATTAGTTGTATGGCCTTGGGCAAACCACCTAACCTGTCTCAGATCATTTCCTCATTTTATTTTATTTTATTTTTCGAGACTAGGTCTCACTGTCACCCAGGGTGGTGTGTAGTGGCTCAGTCTTGGCTCACTGCAACCTCTGCCATCTGGGCTCAAGCGATTCTTCCACCTCAGCCTCCCAAGTGGCTGGGACTACAGGTGCACACCACCATGCCTGGATACTTTTTATAAGGTTTCCTCCTTTTAAAATAGAGCTATTAGGATGGGTATGGTGGCTCATGCCTGTAATCCCAGCACTTTGGGAGGCTAAGGCGGGTGGATCACCTGAAGTCAGGAGTTTGAGACTAGCCTGGTCAACATAGCAAAACCCCGTCTCTACTAAAAATACAAAAATTAGCCAGGCATGGTGGCATGTGCCTGTAATCCCAGCTACTCGGAAGGCTGAGGCAGGAGAATTGCTTGAACCTGGGAGGAAGAGGTTGCAGTGAGCTGAGATCACACCATTGTACTCTAGCCTGGGAGACAAGAGCAAAACTCCTTCTAAAAAAAAAAAAAAAAAAAATCGAGCAATTGATAGCACCTACCTCCTAGGTATGGGAGGAGTACACAAGCTAATGCTCACAAAGTTCCTGGCATATGGAAATTGCCCCATTAGCAGGAGCTATTGTACTGTGAACACATAGCTGAGAGTGTCTGGGGTCAGCCCTCAAGACAACTGAAGGCCAGCCCCTCTGCCATTCATCCTCACCCGGTGAACGTGGCGCTGTCCCAGGGGGAGCTCTGGTGGAGTCTGTGTGTGCACAGATTCCTGCCAGCTCAGGGTACAGGTGTGGCCTGGCAGGTGGAGATCTTGGATTCGGGAAATAATGGGAGGACCTGGAAGGTCCCCAGGCCCCTGCTCCAGGATATAGCTTCTCTCTGGGGACAGGACCACCAAGCCTCTAAGGAAAGAGAAAGGAAGTCAGAGAACATTTCAGCTCCATGCCTGGGTCCCCTTACTTTCTCTACTGTCATCAGATCCGCCCAGTATACCTGAGCCCAGAGCAGGTACAGACGGACACCCACGAGCCTGCGTATCCCTGCACCCTTCCCTGGTAGCAGCAGTTCTCCTACAGCACAGAAACAACATTAGCACTGTCTCAGAGAGTAGACTAGGACTGGAACTGAGGAGTCTAGCTTGATGGCAAAAATATGCAATGTCCTCTCACCCTCCAGTCACTCCCTCCCTCTTCCCCCGAAGCCAAAAATGGCACAAGAGGACCTGACTCACCAGAGTATGTCCCTCACTGACCACCCGAGTGCCATTGGGCTGGTACCACACCAGGGCTGGGCGGCCTGGGACCAACTCCCTGTGGAGTGAAGAAAAAGAGGGCAGTGCTTGAGCCACTTCCCAGGCTGTGCATTGACAAGTGGAGGCCTGGAGGTAGTGAGGGGCCGGAGACCAGGCCACCGCCCAGCCAACCTTTCTAATCCCCCACCCCGGGGCGGCAAAGTATACTGGTTGGGCCACTGACTATGTTTATCTGAATTCCAATCTGGTTTTCAGCACATACTAGCTGTGTGACCTTGGGTGAGTTATTTAACCTCTCTGTGCCTTGACTTCCTCATATATAAAATGAGAATGATAATATATAATAGTATCTCCTTTTCAGGATTTTTATGAGGATTAAATGAATGCATGCACTTAGTACCTGGCACATAATAAATGCTATACAAGCTGTTGGCCCTGTGGTCACTATTACTGCCACCATCACTATTACCTATTCTGTAGCAGCTCCAGGATATGACTGTCACCATCCAGCTCCAGCTTGATCCTCAGGGGCTCAGGCAGACTGCTCTGTGGGCACCAGAGGGCAGGTCACCTCCCTAGACCTGCCAACAACTCCCAACCCCTGTAACCAGAAAACCTCAGGCCTCAGGAGAGCAGCAGCAATTAGATCACTGGTGGGGGGGATCCCAGGGGAGGGGCCAGGAAGCCCTGCCTGGCCTGGAGCATTGTTCTGGGGGGTTGTGTGGGGAGGTCAAGGAAGGTATCTGAGCCGCCCCTTCTCGGCTTCCTGCCCAGAGAGGAAGCATCGTGGAGGACCCAGCACAAGCCCCAGCCCTTCCTCTGACTCAGCTTTAGAATGGGTTGCGGGGGGGTGGTTTGGTAATGTCCTGATTCTTTCCAAATCAGGAAAACCCCCCGATAAAACCAACGACATGAGATAAAGAAAGCAAGTTTGGCTGCAGAATTTCCCCAGTGGAGATGGATGGGTTGGGTGGGGCTGAGGCAGACAGATGTGTGTGCAGAGGGCGGGGGAGATAAGTGAAGCCAGGTGCTGGGGTGTGGTGGGAAAAGCAGCTGGGCCTGGGATAGACCCACTACAGCAAGCTCTACCCACCAGCTCCTCAACCAAGTTTTGGCCTTGAGACACCTGACTATGTTGGGGCGTGTATGTGGATTCATTTATTAATTAGAGGGGAGTGTGATCTCACCTGAAGCACCTCTTCGAGGCTATTTGGGAGGTCGTCCTGAAGGACCTGGGGCTCCAAGGGCCCACTTGGGGCCTTCTCTGACCTTGCCTGCTGCTCCTTGGTGCCACCTGCAGGTCCCAGGACACCCCAAGATAGTACTGAGGGAATAGACACCAGGGCTTGGGGTGGCAGGTGCCCATCAAGGCGCTTAGGTACCTGAGGGACTTCTGCATTGCATGCTGGGACTTCAAGGAGACTACTGGAAGATGGGGTGTCTCTCCAATTTATGGCTTTCCACCCATCTCGCCATCCACTAGTTCCCAAGAAAGACTTTCGGCTTGCTCAGCCTGTGGCCCTCCTTGTCCCCCTCCGGCCAATGCCAGGTTCTCACAGGAACCCTCCCCTGCTCCCACTCCCTCCCAATCACTCTTCACCCCTTACCCCTGGAATGCCCCCTCGAGACAGCTAAGCCTTGTGGCTGGGTGCCCGCTCACCCTCCCCTTTGCTCACATCGAGATGCCAGGAACGCCCATTTCTGGGTGTGCAGTGCAAACACCCCCACCTCCCTAAACACCCTCATGCCCAGTCAGGCACACCCGCTGCCCACAGCCTCCGCTTCACCCCCCCACACACAATGGCCCTCTCTCCTCCGGACGCTCCACCCGCGCCTGCCCTCTCAGTCCCCGGCCCAAGACAGCAGCGGGAAGTGAAAGTTGCAAGGAGGAGTTGGCGTCCAGCCTCTTTCCCGGCCAATTCTCCTTTCTCCCCGCTCCTCCCAGACCCCTCCCGCTAGGCCAGGCACTGGTGACAACAGCACCAGGGTGAGGCGTGCCTGGCGGCCCCAGGCCCAAAATAAGGACTAGAGAATCCTCTTCACTAAACCCTACAAGCCATGCCCGCTCAGTGCCCTGGCACTGGGTGGAACGGTTAGCTAGGCCCCAGAGGAGTGAAGATGTCAGTCCTGGGGAGCAGCGACCCTCTCACCACGATCTTGAAGTGGCGCCGGCCAGGCCCTTCGGTACCTGGTACCTGAACCTGAAAGTGTCCGCAGGGACCGCGCGGAGGATGACCAGGCAGGAGGGGTCGGGGGGGGCCGCCGGCATCCCCCCTCCTTCCCTCTCCATTCCATCGCCAAGTCACCAGGCCCTAGGCCCAGGACAGCGGACCAGGGCGGGCCGCGCTCTGGCGGGGCTCTCCTAGGGTCTCTGTCCCGCCCCACTACCCTAATGCCTTCCGACTTCCCTGCACCTCCTCCCAGTCCGCCTCCCGACCCACTCCAGGCCGAGGACTCACCTATATTTGGGAGAGGCCAGGAAGGCCAAGGGCTGCCCGCGCCGAGGAGTCCCAGGGCCCAGAGCAGCGCCAGCCGCATGGCAGCGGCGCCGCGGGCCGGGCAAGGGCAGCAGGTGCGGGACAGCGCGCGGAGGAGCGGCCGGCGGTCGGGTCGCCTCAGAGCACCCAGCAGCGCCGCGCAGCCACCAGGCCCCGCCCCGGCCCGCCCCCTCCCACCCGGCCCCGAGCCAGGCTCCGCCCTCGGCAAGGCCCGCCCCGCCGCGCGCCCGGTGCCTCGGGAGTCGGGATCCCGCCCACGACGCCGGCTCTGTCCGCGCTGCTCGGTTCCGCAGCTTTCCCGCAAGTGCGCAGGGTGGAAGCCTGGGCAGGATCCGACCGGCTTGGGCGGCGCGCCTTCACCCGGCCCCAGGTCCGGACCCTTCCCTAGTAGCTTCGCGGCCTCCCTGCCTCCTGTGCTCGGCCGGGCTCTGGGGCGGTCGGGCGGGCGGGCTCCCCCGACTGCCGGCGAGGCAGCTCGCGGCTCACCCCAGTCCCCGACCCACGTGAAGCGTACAGAGCATTTTATTAACAGGGAAGGACGGGGCGGGAGAGCGAGCAGGACGCCTCTTCACCTCGCGTAGGCAGTGTCGTCGTCGCTGTCACTAAAGGCGGAGGAGGAGAGCTCCTCGCGGGGCGTGCAGACCGGGCACCGCTGCCGCATGTCACCCCAGCACGACCAGCAGTACACGGCCTGGCAGTCCAGCGTCGGGCACACGTAGGACTCGGGTGTCTCGGGCGCCTGGCATACCACGCAGCGCCGGCGCAGCCAGCGGCGCAGGAGCGGGCATTGGCGGTGCAGGATATCCGCCAGCGGATGGCGCTGTTGGGAGGTAGGCGTTAGCGCCAGCCGGGGGGCGAGGCGGGAAAGAAGGGGAACTTGGACAGCGTTTCCGGTATGAAGTCGCCAGGCCTGATAATGCCCGCGTGTTGGAGGAGGCTGGGTTGGACAAAGGAAACCCTTGGAGGGCCAGGCAGGGTGCTATGGAAATGGGTCCTGAGAGTCTCCCTCCCCAACTCTGATGGAGAATGGGAGGATGCACCCTCCAGGCTCTCTGAGGGTGGATATCAGCCACAACTCTCATTTGCACTTTCCCGTAAATCATCTTATTTGGTTCTCACTGCGAGGCTGAGACGTGAGCAGGCCAGATCGGCTATCACTGTTGCTATCCCCACTTTACAGATGGGAAAGGTGAAGTGACTCTCAAAGGCATTTTGATAGTAAACAATCCAACTTGGCCGGACCCCAAGGGCCCTGATTCCAAACTCCAAGCCTAGTTCGCTATCCTCCCTGCCATTTCTCATGACATCCACACAATTGTCAGAGATTCTTCACAGGCCACCTTACTTGGGAAGCAGCCACTCTTTACCCAAGAAACTCCAGAGGCTCCACTGCCTGTCAGACAGGCAGAACTCCTGGGTTTGGCCTTCAGAGTCTTCCACTGTCTGGTCCCTTTCTAGCCTGTAGCCCTCCCTGAATGCTGTCTCTTTTTGCCAGTTTCTCCCGAGACTAGCCCTGGCACTTGGCATTCACTCTGGACTCTGAGTCTTTGCACATTCTGCTTGGAATGACTGTCCTGCAGATTTCCATCTGTCATTCACATTCAGTTTGCTTCATGACCCTATCAAGGAATCCCAGCATGTTCTTTTTTTGTTTTTTGTTTTTCCTTTTTTTTTTTTTTTTG
>NW_016107806.1:2176425-2177983 GCF_001604975.1 Cebus imitator | reverse complement strand
GGAGTCTGCTTCTTCAGATTCCATATGCCTTACCATGAGGCTTCCTGACTCCCAGCCCACCTCCCCTCTGAGCTGCACTGAGCTTCTGGTCTGCAGCCTTCTGGTAGAACCTCTGGTTTTGCCTTGGGCCTCCTGTTTCTGTGCGGCCTTCTTGCTTTTCTATGAGCAGACGGTATCAAATCTCATTCTCCTTTTCTGCCTGCTTCCTAATGGTCTACTGAGTGTCTTAGGCTGGGCTGAATCCTGGGGTTCAGAAACGGGTACAGCCCTAACCTCAGGAGGTGGATGGCTGGGGCCCTCAGCATGTGTTGCATCACCAGAACTCACCAGGCTTGGCCGGGTGTGATGGCTCATGCCTGTAATCCTAGCACTTTGGGAGGCTGAGGCGGGCGGATCACATGAGGTCAGGAGTTTGAGACCAGCCTGGCCAACATGGTGAAACCCCATCTGTACTGAAAATACAAAAAAATTAGCTGGGTGTGGTGGCACTCACTTGTAATCCCAGCTACTTGGGAGGCTGAGACAGGAGAATGACTTGAACTGGAGAGGCAGAGGTTGCAGTGAGCCGAGATCATGCCACTACATTCCAGCCTGGGGGACACAGTGAGACTCTATCTCAAAAAATAAAAAATAAGAACTCACCAGGCTCGAGTAGGCCTGCAACCATTGGTGGGTGCTGGGTGGACTGAAGGGAGCTGTCCCTGCCCCTGGGTACTTAGACCCAGCCGGGAGCTAGCAGCAGCAGCATGTCTGGACTTACTGGAGCCTTCTGCTGTCGTGCCCGCCTCAGGATGGCGGCCCTTCTGAGTTTGGTGAAGGCTGCTCTCTTCTTCAATAGCTCATTGTAAAGGAACAGGATCCGCTTCTTCTCTCGCTGGGGGCAGGGAGGGGGTCAGTGATAGTGACAGTGTGAGGAAGAAGGCATCCCCCAAAGATGGAGTTGGTTGGGAGCTGGGTGCAGCGTGTGGTGTGTATATGAGGGTGTGTGTGCGCCCGTGTGTAGGGATGGAGAGGTCTGGGGAAGGGCAAACCTTGGGGAAGTAGAAGGCTGCGATGACCCTCCGGAGCCGGTACCCAAAAGCCTGTAACAGGCTGAGCCACACCAGCAGGACGATCGGTAGCGCAGCTCTCCAGTAGGCCCTGGCATCCAGGCCCACAGGCTGGGGCAGGCAGGCTAGGGGAAGGCAGGCCAGGGGTCTGGTCAGGGCCAGACCAGAGGCAGGGCAGCCCTGGGTTGGACTTCCCATCCCAGTGGGAGGTGCAGTCAGGGCTTCTGATCCCCCTGCTCTCCTCTGGCCTGCCCCTCACTGCAGAGCTGTCGGTACTGTAGCCACCAGGGCCAGTGTGGCACAGATCTTGCAAATTTCCATCTTGGCTGCACGTTCTGTTGGACACTGCTGCTCTGGAGGACTGGGGTCTTCTAGCCCCAAGACCCTGGCCTCCAGACTCCTCTGACCCCTTCTTCAAGCCTGCCCAGATACGTTCCCCAGCGCAAGTGCACCAACCCCCATCTCTCCACACCCAAGGCCCAGGCCCCCAACTCTTTTTTTTTTTTTTT
>NW_016107806.1:2173119-2174375 GCF_001604975.1 Cebus imitator | reverse complement strand
GTTGTGTAGAGGAAGAGATCCTTTTACCCAATGGGTGAGACAGCAGAAGTGAGTCGAGGAGGAGGCAGGGGCCCAGAGGAGGGCATGGCCATCTGACAGGGACATGTATGCATCTGAGACAGGGACAGGCGTGCATCTTGCAGGATGAATATCGAGCAGACGCACAGGACGGGAAACTCCTTGAGGTTGCAGGAGTCACCTACTCAACTGTGTCTCACATTCAGCTCTCAAGTTCCTGCCTCTTGGCTTTGCCTGCAGCACATCTCCTGGGAGTTACCTCAAGCAAAACGCATCCCAAACCACCATCTGCCTCCTCCCCAACACACCCTGGCCCTCCCTGGCTACCCCTGAGCACGGTGCTGGTGTGTGTGTGTGTGCATGGGTGCATGCCTGCATATATAGCTATCCCCCAAAGCCCCACATAATGCTTCAGTTTGCTAAGGAAAAAATGTTAATTATTGCAAATGTGTTTAAAATTGTAAAAGTACATTAAATAAACTCTGCAAAGCGTGAAACAGTAGTTTCAATGCTATTGCTTCTGGGGCCCTGGAAAAATCCACGTTTGCCTTTAAGATAAAACGACCGTGTAAGTGCAAATACATACTGTCAGCGCCCTCTTGTGGAGAGGCCCATAGGCGGTGCCTGGGCTTCCTGAGCCAGGGACTGCCATCCTGCCAGCTGTCCTTTTAGTGCGTGACCTCACCCTGCTTGAAAGCCTGGAAGTAGCTTTTGACTCTGTGCCTCCTTCCTTCCCCCTACAAGCTGGCTCTGAGCCTTGCCCCACCTTTCCCCTCCCCCCACCTTTCTCCTTCCCCCTCCATCTCAAGCCATCTTCCTACCATGCTCTACCCTGGCCAGGCTCCCTAACCTCCAACCCAGCCTGGCCTCCCTGCCTCCGGCCTGCCTGAGGCCATCGTGCCACCACCGCCAGTTCCAGGTCTTCCTGCAGGGCTTTTCAGACGGTTCTGGTAATGCCCACTTCAGTCCACCAGGCCAGCCTCTGCCCTCTGTACCCCGTGGATACCAGGAGCCTTACGCAAGGAACGCCCTTCTTTCCTTGACCTTTGCTCCCCATCTGCAGCCATTTGGAGCCAAGTTGCGGCCCTTCCAGGGACACCTTCTCAGCTCTCACACACGTCCCAAAAGCCAATTCATAGAATGGCCCTTGAACCATCTCTGTCTGTGGGTGTCTCATCACCCCAACTAGACCATTAGCTTTTTTTTGCTTTCTTTTCCTTTTTTTTTTTTTTTTTTTT
>NW_016107806.1:2157234-2171878 GCF_001604975.1 Cebus imitator | reverse complement strand
CCACATCTGTCCCCCAGCACCCCAGCTTGTGTCCCCGGGGCCCTCCCAGGACCTCCAGGAGTTGTCACTTCCTTCTGCTCAGCACCCTCTGGACACAGTCTTGCTCCCTTGCACCTACATCAGCTGACATCATCTCATATCTGGCTGATGGCCCCTCCCCAGGCCAAGTCCACGCAAAGCACAGGTTTAGCACTGTCCCCTCCCCACCACCTTTCCCCTCCCCTGCCCATCTCAGGTGTTCTGGGGTAGAGATGGGAAATAGAGACCCGCCCCCAACACCAGTGACATTCCCTTTCTTGTCCCCCTCCCTCACCCCGTCACCTCTTTCCTGTGCCCTATCACTTGTCCTTCCTCTAGCCCCATTCCCTAATGCCCTCCTCCCACTCCCTATCTACTTCCCACCAACCCTCGACCTTGCCTCCTACCTTGAGGTCAATATTGGCTGAAAATTCCCCATCCAGGCCATGAATAGACCGGTTGAGGGAGTCATAGGTCTGCCCAAAGTTGCCCTCCACTGGGATGCGATTGCGGCACCAAACCTCCATCACTGGCGGACAGTGGGCAGGGTCAGGGGCCTCCCAGGTGCAGGCCTGGCTGGCCTGCCTGTCCTCCTGTGGTCCTCCCAGCCCTCCTTTTTTGTCTGATCATGGCTTGCTACCACACCAACACCACGTCTTCCCCTCTCTGCTCTCTTCGGATCCTGCCCTCCAGGAACCAGGCCTGAGTTCTCCTATTTTATTCACCTGTCCTCAGCCATAGCAAACATCAGTAAGAACAGCTGGCGTTTACAGAGCAGCTCCTCTGTGAGCCAGCTCTGCCACTGCCTTCACATACGTCAGCCCCAGAAATCCTCAAAAGCCCTCAATGCGGCCGGACGTGGTGGCTCACACCTGTAATCCCAGCACTCAGAGGCCGAGGTGGGCGGATCACCTGAGGTTAGGAGCTCAAGACCAGCTTGGTCAACGTGGTGAAACCCCGTCTCTACTAAAAATACAAAAATTAGCCAGGTGTGGTGGCGAGCGCCCGTAATCCCAGTTACTCTGGAGGCTGAGGCGGGAGAATCACTTGAACCCGGGAGGCAGAGTGTTGCAGTGAGCTGAGATTGTGCCATTGCACTCCAGCCTGGGTGACGAGAATAAAACACCCATCTCAAACAAACAAAAAAACCCTAAAGCAAGTACTGCTGTTATAATGCCCATCTTTCAGACAAAGACACACAGCTCAGAGCTTTGCTGTAACTTACCCTGGGTCACAGAGCCCATCAGCAGATGGGCCGGGCTCTGAGGGTGCTGTGGCCTCAGAACCGAAACCCTCCCACCTGTTGCTTTCCTGCCTGTCACCTACCAGTGGGTCCCCAGGACTCAGCTCCCTACCCCTGATGCTCCCCACCCCCTTGCCACTGTGCAGACCCTTGGCAATGCCACAGAAGAACTTGAACTTCATAGGCAGGCAGAGCAGGTGGCTGAGGAGCGGGACCCAGATGTGCTTCATGCACTGTTCATGCTTGCGGTCAAACCAGCGATGGCAGCTGAGAATGGCCTGGCTCACCACATCTGCAGGGAGGAGCAGGGGGCTGAGGTCCCCACAGCCTGATCCACAACACTGGCCCCACATCCCACTGGAGAGGGTATCCCCTCCCCAGGGATACCCCTCACAGGAGCAGCGCAGCTTGGTCTTCAGCTCATACATCTTCTGTGTTGACAGGTGGAGTCTGGAGGCTGGGGCTTGGCGGGCCTCCCTGCCCTGGGCTGTCTGTCCTGACTCCACAGCCTCCTCAGGCGTGTAGCCTGTCTCGCTATTTACCTGGGCATCCAAGTCCTTGAATGTGGTGGAGATGTTCTGAGTCTCAGCTCTCAGCAATTCTTTGCTGCTCTGGGATTGGAGGTGGAGGGAGGAAAGGGTGAGGGCTGGGGCTTTAGAGCTTCTGCTGCCTGAGGGCCTGTCCTCCCCCAGTAGCCCAGCTTTGGGCTCTCAATCCAGGCCTTCAGGGAATCTAGGCCCTGAGACACAGCCTCTCACCTCAAATTCCCGGCTGTCCATTGCCCTTGGAAGCCCCACTCTCCCCAGCTGCCTGCTCTGATGCCACATGTCCTGGCCCTGGGTACCTCCCAGACTCCCAGCTCCTCCTCAGTCTTCCCATCCCAGACCCTTCCTGGTCAGTGGTTCCCCAGGTCCTTAGACCTCACCCTTCACCACTGATCTCTGAGATCATTATGCCATCCGAATACCTCCAACTTCCAAACCCCTCAGCCCCCATTTCCCCAACTCTCCAGCTCCCCCAACTCTCCCAAACCCTCAATCTCCAGCCCTCCAATACCCAATTCTTGAATCCTCTTCTTCAAAACTTCTGAGCTACTCAAGGCCAAGACCCCCAGATTTCATAGATATTCTAGTTCAGCTGTCCAGAGTGCTGACCACCCAGGTATTTGGAAATGCGTACAGAGCCTGTCCCAGTGACTCGGGCTCTCCTGGCATTTCATGTCCCAGGACCGGGGCACATTCTGCAACGCTTGGGAATGGCTCTGCAAAAAACGCCAGTAGTATCCACATTGGGAAACTATAAATCAGGGTGACAACTCCTAGCTCAACTTAACTCGGCCCCGGGAAACCCCCCAGGCCCTGCCTGTGCAGATTCCTGACCAGCAGGTCCTTGAACACGGCCCGTAGGGGGGCTGTGGAGACACGCCAAGCTGCTCGGGTGTTGTTGATCTGCAGCTCCACGGTGCAGCCCAGCGATGCGATCACGTCGTTGAGATTGTGCCGGAGGTTGGCCACTGGCCCTGTAGAAAGAGGCCCTGGTGGGTCACCTCCCTACTCCCTGTAGAACCGGCACTTCCTCAGACCCACTCAGCTCCCCTCTGCATGTGGTGCTCATCGCCAAGAACCATACAGTGGTGGGGCTGAGAAGTTACGAGAGCCCATCTTGTTCACTCTTGATTTTTTCACTTTTTTTTTTTTTTTTGAGATGGAATCTCGCTCTGTCGCCCAGGCTGAGTGCAATGGTATAATCTCGGCTAACTGCAGCCTCTGCCTTCTGGGATCAAGCGATTCTCCTGTCTCAGCATCCCAAATAGCTGGGACCATAGGTGTGCACTACCACGCCTGGCTAATTTTTGCATTTTTAGTAGAGATGGGGTTTCACCACGCTGGCCAGGCTGGTCTCGAACTCCTGATCTCAGGTGACCCACCCACGTCGGCCTCCCAAAGTGTTGGGATTACGGGCATGAGCCACTGCACCTGGCCAATTTTTTCACTCTTATAAACTAAGGAGGCCCAGATATGGGGAGGAGCTCCCTCAGGCACACACAGCCAGATGGTGCAGCTGGGATGACACCCCTACCTTTTCTCCTTCACCCGGCCTGGCACCCATTGGAGGGCCCTCCCAGGGACACTACTTCAGGGTCACTCACCCACCTCCACATACTCACCCATATAGATGGCAGCCAAGGCGTATCCCAAGACAAAGAGCCTGCCTTCCTTGCCCAGCATCTTGGGTACTAGCAGGAGGCTGGCACAGCGGATGTGAGGGGAGGTCCCCCAGCCCATGGCCCCCAAGCCTGTCAGGAGAGCCCAGGAGGTGGTGAGTTGAAGTGAGGAAACTGCCTCACCTCCTCATGTTTACCAAAGCACCCACCTGCAACACTGCGTTCTGGAACCCCCACCATCCTGCCCTTGTCCCCATTCCCACTGACTCTGATAGACCTGGTGAGCCACTCACTCATTCATTCAGTGGCCACTTACAGAGTTCAACTGTATGCCGGTCTCTGGAAGGGCGTGGAGGGATGGCTTGAACTTAAAAAGCTGCAAGTGACTGGCTGTGTGTGTGTGTGTGTGTTAGGAAAGGGAGCCAGTGTTTCCCTAGCTACAGTCACACTGACCCTAGGCACTGAGGGAGCAGAGAGAACAAGGGAAAAACTCTGGAAACAAGCTTGCAGGCTCAGAGTGGTCAGAAGAGAGATCAGAGCCCCCCTCAGTATTCCCAGTGCTGAGACACCTACAGCGCTCACCGTCCCTGCCTCTAATTTTAGCCCTTAGTCATGTACCACCGGTATGTTTTAGCAGTTTCACATGTGTCTCCCTGTGGTCTCTGCAAGGAGACGGTGAGCTCCTGGAAGCTCATAATCCAGAGAGAGAGACGGATGAGTAAACAAATGACTGCAACACAATGTGCTAAGTGCACAAGGGAGGTGCTCATAGAGCGCTGTGGAGCCAAGGAGCGAGTGGGAGTTTCTGCAGGGAGGGGTGGGGCTGGGCTGAGAAGGCTGGACAAAGAGAGGATGTGTCAGCTGGGCCTGGAAGGTGAGTAAGTGTCCTTAGGAGGTGCAGGTGACATTCCCGGCCAAAGGAGCAGTATAAGTGGTCCGGGGAGCTAGAAGAGTCCTGTGTTGATGGACCATTCAACCAATGATCGTCAGAGCAAATCCCAAATCCTTACACTCCCTCCATCTGCACTGTCCTGGTAGAGTCCCCATCATCTCTTATTGGGGCGATAACCTAACGAGTCTCCCTATGTCCTCTGTTGCTACCTTACACTTCCGTTTTCACAAGGCAGCCAGAGTGATCTTGCAAAAGCATAAGTCGGATTTTATCCCTTCCCTGCTTCAAACCATTTGGTGGCTTTCTACCACCTTTGGCAGAAAATCTAAACTCCCTAACATGGTCTACCCACCTCATGAGCTGGCTCCTGCCTGCCTTCTGATATGCTACGCAGCCCTCCGCCTACCACGTCTACCCACACAGACCTCGTTGCTGCTCCTTGCACGAGCCAAGTTCATTCCTTCTCCCTGGTCTTTGCCCTAGCTGTCCCCTGCCAGGAGCACTCCTCCCCCTGTTCTTCACATGGCTGGCTCCACCTAGTCATACAGGTTTGTGGCAAACCCTGTTGGGTGCCACCCCACAGTTTTTTTCTGCCTTCTTCTTTGCTAACACAACTTGGGTTTTTTTCAAGGGCAATAGCCTGGCCCTGCCCCAGCCCCTGAGGGGTAAATCTGGATCTGTCTAAACCAATCATGGAAGAACAGGACATTGAAAGGGACTGGTTCTGTGGTCTTGGCCTTCTGGCCAAAGACTCGAGCTGAAGCCAATAGGTGACAAATAGTTGCCCTATGTTCTAATGAGAGGCCATGGAGCTGCAGGTGTCTTCTTTGGGCTCACCAAAAGAGCCACTCCTCCATCCCACCCCGTCTATATAAGAAAAAACAAACAAACAAACAAAAAAACAGCAATACGGGCCGGGTATGTGGCTCATGTCTGTAATCCCAGCACTTTGGGAGGCCAAGGCAGATCGCTTGAAGTCAGGAGTTCAAGACCAGCCTGGCCAACATGGCAAAACCCTGTCTCAACTAAAAATACAAAAATTAGCCAGGCATGGTGGCAGGCACCTGTAGTCCCACTACTCAGGAGGTTGAGACAGGGGAATTGCTTGAAACTGGGAAGCGAAGTTTGCAGTGAGCCGAGATCGTGCCACTCCACTCCAGCCTAGGTAGCAGAGCAAGACTTCGTCTCAGGAAAAAAAAAAAAAAAAAAAAGAAGATCAGCAATGTGGATTTTCTGGAAGTGGAGAAAAGCGGTTGGAATGGGCAGGCAGAGAGGGAGAGTCTGTGGAGCGGATGCGTGTCACATGTCAAGTGAGAGACTCCAGGAGTCAAGACACTTCAGGAACTGGCGCTGCAGGAAGGGGAACCTGCTTCGTCTCTCCTAGACTGGACTCCTGCTGAGTTGCAGAACCTCCTGAGGCCACTTTAGGGCTGCCACCGGAGCACAGAGTAGAGGGAAAGCTCCTGGGAGAGCACAGCCTCTGTAAGGCTGCTGTAAGACCTCCCCTGGACAATGGGGGCACACAAGCATGGAGACTGGTATCTGCTTCTCATCAGGAGGAGAAAGGCAGCCGTAAGCTGCCCTATTTTCTCTGCCTGGCAGGGCATGGACGTGTGCACTCCCAGCCTGCTGGAGGGAGGGATCCAAAAAGTGAGAGGCTATGGGTGGCCCCTGAGGGGGTCTTCACTTGAGGTCAGCCAAAAAGAACTGCCCTCTGCAGGAAACTGGTCATTGCCGAGGTCCACACACAGCCTTCAAGGGGACAGTAATCAGGCCCACGGGGACAGTCAGGGTGTGAGCGCCTGCTGCATGCAGGCACCCTCAGTGGAATTGTAACAGCATTGGTGACTTAAGACTTTTGGCCTTTTTCCTCTAATTCTTCTAATCCCCCTTCTGACATCAGAAGAACCAGAAAGGGAAGGAAGTGGAGGAAAAAAGGGAAAGAGCAGGCCACACCCCTTCTCCACTGCAGGACCCCATGCCAGGGAGCAAGACACAGCCCTTCTCCACTGCAGGACCCCATGCCAGGGAGCAAGACACAGCCCTTCTCCACCTCAGGACCCCATGCCAGGGAGCAAGACACACCCCTTCTCCACCTCAGGACCCCATGCCAGGGAGCAAGACACACCCCTTCTCCACCTCAGGACCCCATGCCAGGGAGCAGTCCATGCCCCTTCTCCACTGCAGGACCCCATGCCAGGAAACAGGCCACGCCCCTTCTCCACCGCAGGACCCCATGCCCAGGAGGAGGCCTGAGCTGGGGCCCAAGGGGAGGGGGAGGGCAAGATGAGGAGGGAAGATGTGCAGATAGATGTGAGGTTAAAAGTGTGATGTAGAGTGGCCTGGACCTCTTAACCCCTAAACGTAAGTCTTAATTACTGAAGTAGGGCTAGGTCTTCTAAAGAAATGCAACCAGAAATCTAAGGGTCTGTGTGAAAGGTTATCAATGGAAAAAAAAAAAAACATGTTTGAATGCAGTGGGTCAGAGAAAAGCAGTCTTCTGTTGGTATGCAGCAGGATGAATTCAATAAACAGGTGATGAAATGTTAATTCCACCTCCCTTGCCTGGGATAGGTTCAGGAAAGGGCATGTGTTGCACGCAGTTCTGACCAGAGATGTGAGGAAGTCTACTGTGGGGATTACAGGCAAGTTTCCCTTGTTCCTTAAAAGGGACATGAGGAAAGGATGTTTCTTCCTCTTTTCTTTTTTTTTTTTTTTTTGAGACAGAGTCTCACTCTGTCACCCAGGACATTTTCCTTTTTCCCTGGCCTGAAATCACACAGCCCGAGACAATGAAGTTGGGCCTGGGATTGAACTTCTATTCTTTTTTTCTTTTTTTTGAGACGGAGTCTTGCTCTTGTCACCCAGGCTCTGGAGTGCAGTGGTGCAATCTCCACTTACTGCAACCTCTGCCTCCTGGGTTGAAGCGATCCTCCTGCCTCAGCCTCCCAAGAAGCTGGGACTACAGGCGTGCACCACCATGCCCGACTAAGTTTTGTATTTTTAGTGGAGACGGGATTTCACCATGTTGGCCAGGCTGGTCTTGAACTTCTGACCTCAAGTGATCTGCCCGCCTTGGCCTCCCAAAATGCTGGGATTACAGGAATGAGCCATTGTGCCTGGCCTGTTTCTTCCTCTTTTTTTCTGAGCTTTGACATTGTTCTATGAAGATGCGATGCCGGAGTTGCTACAGCTATTTGTGACCTGAAGGGGAGTGGTCAATAGGCTGAAGATGGCACAGAAAAGGCAGAAGGAACCTGACTCCTTCTTGAGGCTACTGAGCTGTTAAAATCCTAACTGGGCTGGGCCTGGTGGCCCACACCTGTAATCCCAGCACTTTGGGAGGCTGAGGTGGGCAAATCACCTCAGGTCAGGAGTTCAAGATCAGCCTGGCCAACAAAGTAAAACGCTGTCTCTACTAAAAGTAAAAAAAATTAGCTGGTTATTGTGGCAGGTACCTGTAACCTCAGGTACTTGCAAGGCTGAGGCAGGATAATCACTTGAGCCCAGGAGGTAGAGGTTGCAGTGAGCCCAGATCATGCCACTGCCTGGGCGACAGAGTGAGACTCTGTCTCAAAAAAAGAGCCTGAGTAAGGTGGTTCATGCCTGTAATCTCAGCACCTTGGGAGGCCGAGATGGGTGGATCACCGGAGGTCAGGAGTTAGAGACCTGTCTGGTCAACATACTGAAACCTCATTTCTACTAAAAATACAAAAATTAGCTGGGTGTGGTGGTGGGCACCTGTAATCCCAACTACTTGGGAGGCTGAGGGAGAAGAATAACTTGAACTCGGGAGGTGGAGGTTGCAGTGAGCTGAGATCAAGCCACAGCACTCCAGCCTGGCGACAGAATAAGACTCCATCTCAAAACAAAAGGGCTAGGTGCTTGTTATTCTTGTTCACTGCTAAATCCTCAGCAGATTCTCAGTAAGTGCTGGATGGATGAATGAATGAATTGAATTTCTTAGGAGGATCAGAACACGAGGTCAGACAGATCAGTAGAGATGAGGGTTGTGAAGGGTAATGGGTTTGGACTATATCATGTGGGTGATGGGGAGTCCCTCGGAATGAAGACACTCCCTCAGAGCAAGGACTGTGTCTTCCTTCTTAACCTGGGGGCCTCTTCCCTCTGGACCTCCTCCTAAAGCCCAGGAGGAGGCCGAAGCCACAGGGGCTGCATGGGTACAGAAGAAACAGGCCCCGACTCCTTCCCGGGCCTGCAGGATGGCGCTGTGTTCCACAGGCCGCTTGAGTGTCTCTGGCCTTTGCCCAGCACTAACCCACCAAGCTGTACAAAAACATCATCTTCTGCTCTTCATAGATGTTCATGGGGTTCACCAGGAGCTGAAAGAGACCTAAGGGCACAAGGTCAAGCCAAAGGCCAAAAGATGGGTCCTAGCCCTGATCCAGCCTCTGCCCACCCCGACTTTCTGCTTCCACACTCACCTATGGCCAGGAGCCCCCCAGCGCCTGCCCCTAGCAGGAAAGCAGTGACAGGAAACTCGCCCGGCTGGCGCCACAGGAACCGGCTGCAGGAGACTGGCAGCCCCCAGCTCAGGAGCCTCTGCACCGCTGAGGGGGGACAGAGTAGCTCAATAGCCCACTCTCCCACCTGGGATGGGCTCGTGAGGACTCGGGGATTGCAGGTGGATGGAGGCTGGGGGAAGCTGGCAGGTGGCAGTAGGAACTTGGGGGACCCTGCAGGAGGATGAGGGAGCCTGAGGATAGATTGGGTGTAAGGGATAGACGAGGAAAGGGCTGGGCTGGGGGGCAGGGGGCACTAGACCTGAGAGGTGGGGGCTGGACACTGAGCTGGGGGACAGTGTGCGGGATTCCAGGAGAGCTGGGATGAGAGTGGACGCCGAGGGATGCCAGGTCTCTGCTGAGTGACTCACTGGTATGAGGCTGTTTTCTTCTTTGCCCTCTTGCCCCATTCTCATGATGTTGAATGTCCATGAGTCAGTTTTGGGGAAGTGCCGCTCATCCCAGAAGTCTCCTTAAGGTTCTGATGAGAGAAGAGGGGGCCGCCTGTCGCTTCTGCCTCAGAGGAAGCCTAGGCCTGTGCTCTGGGCCTTTGAACCCTGCCGCTCTGCTCCCAGAAGTGGGGAAGGAGATTAGACACCTACCTACCCCCGCTCCCGTCCTCGGAACTGGGTCAGGGATTCCAAGACACATGCAGTGAAAGCCCTCGGAACCTTAGAATGTGGTGAGAAATTCCAGGAGCACGGAAGTCAGCGGGCTTCTCCTGGAGACAGGCCGACATTTGGTCTCAGCAACCATGTCCAACGTCACGAAGGATATTGCGCACCCCTCGGCGGGAGAGGAGCCTAGCATGGCGAGAGCTGTGGTTCGCAGCGTTGGAGGCTTTACTCTGGGCTTGTCTTTGGCCACGGCCTACGGGCTTCTGGAGCTCCTGGTGGAAGGGCACAGCCCCTGGGGCTGCCTGGTGGGCACCCTCACTTTGGCTGCCTTCCTTAGCCTGGGCATGGGATTCTCCCGCCAGGTCCGAGCCACTGTCCTCCTGCTGCTGCCCCAGGCCTTCTCCAGTGAGCCTGGCACCCAGGGCTGGGGGGCAGGTCCTGGGGCTGGTGCTGGGGCAGGAGAGATGCTGGGGGAGAGTTAAGGGAAATATTCCAGAGGCTTATGTATGGGACCTGCTGCCATGTTTGGGGCCGGGGTCTTGGTTCTGATGGAGCTGTCGCCCCCAGGGCAGGGCCGGACACTACTGTTCGTGGCTGCCTTTGGGTTGGTGCTTCAAGGGCCTTGTGCCAACACTCTCCGCAACTTCACCCGGGCCAGCGAGGCTGTAGCCTGTGGGGCAGAGCTGGCACTGAACCAGACCGCCGAAGTGCTGCAGCGGGCCAAGCAGCCCCTTGTCAGTAAGTCCCCCACCCCCACCGCTGTCTCCCTCTGGCCCCCCACCCCCTTCATCCTGCATGTCCTATAGTCCTTTGGCCCCCTTCTCTGCTGGTGCTAATTGCAGAGCATCTGGGCCTGACAGGGACTCTGGGCACAACAACACCCTCTCTCCTTGCTCTCTGGCCTCCTCCACTGCCAGATGAACTATCTCCCAGGCCCCAGAATCCAGGCTCCCCACCTCTGGAACGGCGGCCCCCTCTCTACTCCCTGCCTAAGGGGCAATGGTGAGAACCAGCCCCTAGAGGAGGAGACACCACAGCGCCTCTGTCCCTTGCCCCTCAGGTGCCCTGAACAAGATTAAAGCTATTGCCCAGAAGACCAAAGAAGTGGCTGACCGGGTCCGCAAGTTCTTTCGGTCAATCATGGATGGTGTGAAACATGTAGGTAAGCACATTAGCATGTCTAGTCCTGGGGACTCAAAATGCACCCGGGTGCAGTGGCTCACGCCTGTAATCCCAGCACTTTGGGAGGCCAAGGTAGGAGGATCGGTTGAGCCCAGGAATTTGAGACCAGCCTGGGCAACATGGCAAGACCCCGTCTCTATAAAAAATTTACAAAAAATAAATAATAAATAAAACTAGCCAGGTGTCAGGCTGGGCGTGGTGGCTCATGCCTGTAATCCTAGCACTCTGGGAGACTGAGGTGGGTGGATCACCTGAGGTCAGGAGTTCAAGACCAGCCTGGCCATCTTGGTGAAACCCCATCTTTAAAAAAAAAAAAAAAAGTCTTCCCTTTTGTGGCCATCACCTAAGCGGGAGCTGCCAAAATGAAGTTCAATCCCTCTGTGACTTCCAACGGAAGCAAGAATTGCAAAAGGCATTTCAATGCACCTTTCCACATTCGCAGGAAGATTATGTCCTCCCCTCTTTCCAAAGAGCTGAGACAGAAGTACAATGTGCGATTCAAGCCCATCCGAATGCATGATGAAGTTCAGGTTGTACGAGGACACTATGAAGGTCAGCAGATTGGCAAAGTAGTCCAGGTTTACAGGAAGAAATATGTAATCTACATTGAACGGGTGCAGCGGGAAAAGGCTAATGGCACAACTGTCCACGTAGGCATTCACCCCAGCAAGGTGGTTATCACTAGGCTAAAACTTGACAAAGACCTCAAAAAGATCCTTGAACGGAAAGCCAAATCTCGCCAAGTAGGAAAGGAAAAGGGCAAATACAAGGAAGAAACAATTGAGAAGATGCAGGAATAAAGTAATCTTATGTACAAGCTTTGATTAAAACTTGAAACGAGGAAAAAAAAAAAAAACCAGCCAGGTGTAATGGCGCATGTCTGTAGTCCCAGCTATTGAGGAGGCTGTGGTGGAAAGATCTCTTGAACCCAGGAGTTTGAGGCTGCAGTGAGCTGTTATCGTGCCACTGTACTCCAATCCAGCCTGGGTGACAGAGTGAGACTCTATCTCTAAAGAAAAAAAAAAGAAGCTGGTCATGGTGGTTTATGCCTATAATCCCGGCACTTTGGGAGGCTGACGTAGGTGGATCACCTGAGGTCAGGAGTTCGAGACCAGCCTGGCCAACATGATGAAACCCCGTCTCTACTTAAAAATACAAAAATTGGCCGGGTGTAGTGGCTCATGCCTGTAGTCCCAGCTATTTGGGAGGCTGAGGCAAGAGAATTATTTGAACCCAGTAGGCGGAGGTTGCGGTGAGCCAAGGTCATGCCATTGTACTCTAGCCTGGGCAAAAAGAGCAGAACTCCATCTCAAAAAAAAGAAATTCAGTTTCCTCACCTGTATCCCTGTCCAAGCCTCTTCAGGCCCCTCCTGGGTGCTGGCTAGTGCTCACTGGATACAGCACAGCCAGCACAGGCCTCTCCAGCCCTGGGGTTGTGAGAAGAGGCTGTAGGATTCCAGCTCGGGGTGCCCACCTGCATCTGTCCCCAGCCAGGGCTCTCCGGAATGTGTGGCAGTGGCTCCTGCATGTCGGGGACGTGTGCAACGCGGAGCTGGGCAACCCTTACCTGAAGTGTGCGCGGGTCTTTGATGACGCCAAGGACAGCTGCATGCAGGTCATACCGCAAGCCTACCATCTGTGTTACGTGCTCATGCCCTTCAAACTGGCGCTCTGTGGACTTGCCAGCTGTGAGAAAGCCAGGGCCCGCTATCGGGGAGGGGCTGATGTGAGGTGGGGTAGGGAGGGAATGTGGGGGTCAGTTGGGAGGACAGGCCCAGGAGGACCATTAGGGGGCAACAGAGAGGAACCCATAAAGATGATGGCACCAGTATTGGGGGTGGGGTGGGCAGTAGGGAGGGACAGGTGTTGGGAGAGAGGGGCCACAGGGAAGTGCTACAAGGTTTTGGGCAAATGTGGAGGCCAATAGGAAAATAGAAATTCAAGAGGCCCTGTGAGAAGAGGTCTTCAGAGGTGGAGGGGCAGGTCCGGCTGTGCCCCTCCTTCGGACACTCATTGGATTCTGCCCATCAGTGGTCCAGGTGTTCTGTGTCATCCCCAAATACCTTCAACCCTTCTTGCGCCAGACCATCGGCACCCGTGAGTGATTCCCTCCTCCCACACATGGTGCTCCCTAGTGGTCTCCCTCCCTCATCCCCGTGTGGCCATGGCCAGCCCCCAGTGATCCCAGCCCATAAAGGAGAATGTAAGAGAAAGAAAGGGGCTCAGAAGATTATCCAGGCCCATATCCATGCTGTACAGATCAGGAAACTGAGGTCCAGCCAAGGGCCAGTACCTCACCATGCCTGCCCCCAGAGCAGGAGCTGCGAACAGAACCAGGGGCTCCTGTCCACATTCAGGTCATCGAACTCTTTCCTTTGGGGCATCTGTTGCATGCCCGGTGTCATGCTGGGTGCTGAGCATGTGGTGGCAATGGCACAGATATGTGGAGGCTTTGTCCTTCTCCTCAGTCCACCTTGACCTAAGCACTGGGGGGTCCCAGCTGGTCTGTGAGCTGCGCGTCCCTTGGGCCATGCCAGGCCCCTCCCCAGGTGCAGCTCCACCCTTCCCTAACTCTCCTTGCCCACGTCTCCCCTGAATCTGCTGGCCCCAGCTGTGATTCAGTTGCTCAACCGCGTGCGTCAGGAGTTTGAGTTCAACATTACAGCCACCCACCACTTCTCTGTGGATCTCAGTGCCTCTCGGAGCCTGTCGCAGGTAGCCATGGACCTCCAGGAGGCTGTCAGCATGAAGCTGCACCGCATCCGAGAGGCCTTGGCTCTGATGGGTTTCACCACGCCTCTGCTGCTTGTGCTTCTCTACCTCCAGTGAGGGGCTGCCGGGCGGCGTGGGGTGCAGGGCCAGGGCTGCAGGGGGAGCCTCCCTCCCCCCCCCACCGCCCCGGGCATCGGGAGAAGCTGACGTTGCTGGGTTGGAGAGGGGACACCCTGTGCGGTCTGGTGGCCCAGGGAGCTAAAGGGCCTCACATGTGCTCCACCTCCGTTTCCCAGAGCCCTATTTTACCGGTACTGTTACCTGAACTGGGACCATTACGACAATATCTACATCACCAGCCGGTTCCTGCGCATGGAGTCTGTGCGCTCGTCGGCTGGGCTGCCCACGGTGCTACCGCTCAGTGCTCACGAGGCCAGGCGCTACATCCCGCCGGGTGAGGGCCCTGAGGACAGGGGGAACCCGGCTCAGGGAGCCCAGGGCTTCCGCCCACCCTGCTGCCCTGCAGGGCCAGAGGGAGGAAACATAACCCAGAGCTTAAGGAACTTTCAGGCTGATGGGAGACACTGGCCAGTCCTTGGGGAGCCTGCAATCTGAAAGCGGAACATAGACACCCTTGGAGAAAGTAGCCAGAGACAGGAGGGGCAGATGGTGCTTCGGAGAGCACCCTGGACGTCAGGACAGCAGGGGGTGGACACAGTGAGGGAAGTCACTTCCGGGGTGGGCAGGAAGCGTGAATGTGCTAATATGGAGGGGGAGGACTGCCTGTGAGGCAGGGAAGCGGGCAAGGGGACGAGGGATGCCCTAGGAGGGAGGGCTCCTGAGTCTGGAATGGGCCACAGGCCAGGTGAAGATGCTAGGCAGGCCCCTCCCCTCTAGCCACGGAGCCCCCTGCCCTGAAGAGTGTTTCCTCACAACTTCTTTTCCTTTCCGTATTCTCGATGAGCTGACAGGCCCGAGACTGATCAGGGGCAGGAGGCCTCTCTAAGAACTGGGGTCTAGTGGACGGGAGAACTGGGGAGCATCCTTCTGACCATCCCACTTCCGCTCAGGATCCATCTTCCTGTCCCAATGGGAGAAGTTTTTTTGCATTCTGGAGACCTTCAACCTTATCCGACACCTCCTTCTCGTGCTGTTCCTAGTCTTCCTAGACTATGCCGTCTTCTGGGTGCTTGACCTGGCCCGGCACCAGCTGCAGGGGGAGCTTGTGGCCCGCAGTGAGTGCCTGCATGACAGCCTCCTCCCACTCACCCACTGGAGCCCCTTGGCCTGCCC
>NW_016107806.1:2149292-2156074 GCF_001604975.1 Cebus imitator | reverse complement strand
TGTTACCAGGCTGGAGTGCAATGGCTCGAACTTGGCTCACTGCAACCGCTGCCTCCCAGTTTCAAGTGATTCTCCTGCCTCAGCCTCCCGAGTAGCTGGGACTACAGGCCTGTGCCACAACGCCCAGCTTATTTTTGTATTTTTAGTAGAGATGAGGTTTCACCATGTTGGCCAGGATGGTCTCAATCTCTTGACCTTATGATCCCCCTACCTGGGCCTCCCAAAGTGCTGGAAAGGCAGGTGTGAGCCACCACGCCTGGCCTCTTTTTTTTTTTGAGATGGAGTTTCCATCTGTTTCCCAGGCTGGAGTGCAAGGGTGCAATCTTGGCTCACTGCAATCTCCGCCTCCTAGGTTCAAGCAACTCTCCTGTCTCAGCCTCCCAAGTAGCTGGGACTACAGGTGCATGCCACCACGTCCAGTTGTATTTTTAGTCGAGACGGGGTTTCATCATATTTGTCAGGTTGGTCTCGAACTCCTGACTTCAGGTGATCTGCACACCTCACCCTCCCAAAGTGCTGGAATTACAGGCATGTGCCACTGCGCCGGCCCAGTTTTTTCACCTGAACAATGGAATAATAATGGTAGCAATCTCTCTGGGTCGCTGTTAGGAGTAAATGAGATTATGTGTGTTGGGGCCAGGCGTGGTGGCTCATGCCTGTAATCCCAGCACTTTGGGAGGACGAGTCAGGAGTTCGAGACCAGCCTGGCCAACATGGTGAAACTCCTTCTCTACTAAAAATACAAAAAATTAGCTAGGGGTGGTGGTGGGCGCCTGTAATCCCAGTTACTCAGGAGGCTGAAGCAGGAGAATCGCTTGAAGCTGGGAGGCAGAGGTTGCAGTGAGCCGAGATCATGTTACTGTACTCCAGCCTGGGCAACAAGAGTGAAACTCTGTCTCAAAAAAAAAAAAAAAAAAAAAAAGAAATTGTGTGTGTTGGATGCCTAGTAAACCATTGATTGAGAATGTGAGCCAAGCAGAGTGACTCATGCCTGTAATCCCAGCACTTTAGGAGGCTGAGGCGGGCAGATCACCTGAGGTCAGGAGTTCAAGACCAGCATGGCCACCATGGTGAAACCTTGTCTCTACTAAAAATACAAAAAAATGAGCCAGGCATGGTGGTGGGCACCTGTAATTCCACCTACTCAGGAGGCTGAGGCTGGAGAATCGCTTGAACTCAGGAGTTGGAGGCTGCAGTGAGCAGAGATTATCACTCCAGCCTGGGTGATAGAGTGATACTCTGTCTGAAAACAAAACAACAAAAAAAGAATAAGTAAGAAACTCCCCAAAAAACAAAAAACAAAACCCCCAAACAAACAGTAAAGCACTTGGTTCAGTGTCTGCTACGCAGCCAATAAATGTTTCTGGGGGGCCTGACTCAGTGGCTCACATCTGTAATCCTAGCACTTTGGGAGGCTAAGGCAGGCGGATTACGTGAGCTCAAGAATTTGAGATCAGCCTGGGCAACATGGCGAAACCCTGTCTCTCTCAAAGAAAAAAAAAAATTAGCCGGTGGTGGCACATGCCAGTAGTCCCAGCTACTTGGGAGGCTGAGGCAGGAGAATCCCTTGAATCTGGGAGGTTGAGCCTGCAGTGAGCCAAGATCACAGCACTGTACTCCAGCCTGGGTGACAAAGTGAAACCCTGTCTCAAAAAATAAGTAATTTTAAAAAACAATAATAACAAATGCTCTGGGTGGTCATGGAGGCCAGGGGCGTGGACTCACTGATACTTAAGGTCGTCTTAGATCTGGTGGCTTGGATAGGAAGACCAGACACCAGTGCCACCCAGCTGGACCACGGGGCCAGTCCCAGGAGCCAGAACTGAGGTCAGGCTCCAGGGCACCATGAGGGTGCCTGAGGCATCGGAGCCCCCAGCTGAGGGTCTGACTCATCCTATGACCTGCGCTGCTGCACTTTCCTCATTCCAGAAGGTGTGGGCTTTTCTGCATAGCAGCTGCCACGAGTGTCACTCACACAGCGTCTTTGTGCCAGGTCCTGTGTTGGTGTCTATAACTGTGGAAGGGACTGGCTATGCTGGGAATATTTACCGTGACCTGGTGTCAGCATTTAATGTACTGCAGCAAGGCAACATCAGTATTTTGTCCCGGCGTTGTCTCCTTCGTCCCTCGGAGCCTGACAGCACTGGTTACATAGTCATTGGTATCAGCCACACCCTGAGGGCCCTGGGGGTGTGGACATCATGCAGGAAATGAGGGAGCAGACTGCTGGGGGTGTGGGGGCGCCAGGAGTGGGCTGGCATCTTGTGCCTGCTGGCAAGGCTTACTGAGGCTGCTGTGCTCCCAGGTGTCATGTATGGCCTATGCTTCTTCGTCACCCTGTTTGGCAGCTATGTCAGCCGGCTGCGGCGAGTCATCTGTGCCTCCTACTACCCATCCCGGGAGCAGGTGAGGGGTCCAGGGCTGGGAGCTAGTCCCTGCCCCCTCCCCAGGGGGCTTAGCTAGTGGCCATCGGCCTTGGCTTTGGGAGCTGAATTCCTTCAGCAGCTCCAGCCCTCTTTCCTCTAGTTGAACTCCAAAGGAAATGACCTGGACTTCAAGCCTCTGGACCCAAGCTGGGGCAGGGAGAAATGGTGCCTCTGGGGCAGGGCTTCCTAGACAGCATTTAGCTCCAAAGTCTTGTTAAAATCACTGGGATGGCAGTCAGGGAGGGGATGGGGGCGGGGAGTTGGAGAGTGGAGCAGGCGCCATGGCTCACACCTGTAATCCCAGAACCTTGGAAGGCTGAGGCAGGACGACTGCTTGAGGCAAGGAGCTCAAGACCTTTTGGGCATCAAAGTGAGCCACTGGGGCCGGGCGCGGTGGCTCACGCCTGTAATCCCAGCACTTTGGGAGGCCGAGGCAGGTGGATCACGAGGTCAATAGATCGAGACCATCCTGGCCAACATGGTGAAACCCCGTCTCTACTAAAAATACAAAACATTAGCTGGGCATGGTGGTGCACGCCTGTAGTCCCAGCTACTTGGGAGGCTGAGGCAGGAGAATTGCTTGAACCCAGGAGGCGGAGGTTGCGGTGAGCCGAGATCGCGCCATTGCACTCCAGCCTGGGTAACAAGAGCGAAACTCTGGCTCAAAAAATAAATAAATAAAACAAAGTGAGCCTCTGTCTCTATTAAAGATGAAGAAGAAAGAAAAGAAGAGAAAAAGAAAAAAAGAAAAGAAAAAGCCAGGCATGGTGTGTGCCTGTAGTCCCAGCTACTAGGGAAGATCGCTTGAGCCCAGGAGTTCCAGGCTGGAGTGAGCTATGATTGCACCGCTGCACTCCAGCCTAGGCGATGGCATGGGACCCTGTCTCAAAAAAAAAAAAATAATAAAATAACATGGTGGGGAAGTGGGGGGCAGTGTTGGCATGTTGAAGTGTAATTAAAAACTCACCATCCTTTCACTCATTTCGTAATCATTTACTGAGCATCTACTGTATTCTCCCATCTCTACGCTGGTCTCCAAAGATGCCAAGATGAAGCGACACGGTCTGGAGCTCACAGTCTCAAGGCAGGCCGGACAAACTTTTAACGAGACATTATAATGTCTTTATTTATTTATTTTGAGATGGAGTTTTTGCTCTTGTTGCCCGCTGGAGTGCAGTGGTGCACTCTCAGCTCACTGCAACCTCCACCTCCTGGGTTCAAGCGATTCTTCTGCCTCAGCTTCTCGAGTATCTGGGATTACAGGTACCCGACACCACGTCTGGCTAATTTTTGGTATTTTTAGTAGAGACGGGTTTTCACCATGTTGGCCAGGATGGTCTTGAACTCCTGGCCTCAGGTGATCCACCCACGTTGGCCTCACAAAGTGCTGGGATTATAGGCATGAGCCACCGTACCTGGCCGACTTTATAATTTATAATTTAAAAAGCACATTTATTTAGGAATGAATAAAAGTGCTATGGAAATCCAGAGGAGAGAGTGGTAACTCCACCTGGGCAAGCCCAGAAGGCTTCCCAGAGGAAGGGGCATTTGAGCCAAACCTACAGGGATTCATAGGAGTTGGATAGAAGGAAAAGGTAGGGAGTGGAGATGGGTGTAGAGGGCATTCCAGGCAGACAAAACAGCGTCAAGTGGGACCCCATCCCTGATTTCCCCACACTAGGAGAGGATCTCCTACCTGTACAACATACTTCTGAGCCGCCGAACCAATCTATTGGCTGCCCTGCACCGATCAGTGAGGCGGCGGGCAGCTGACCAGGGCCACAGAAGTGCCCTCCTAGTGCTGGCCAGCCGGTGAGACCAGTCTTTCCTATAGGGGTGGGGCAAGAGGGGACAGAAAAAGAGCCAGGAGTCAGAAGGGATCTCTGTCCTCTCTAAGTGTCAAGAGATTTGGTGGAAGAGAATGCCTGTCCCATACCCTTCACGCCGTGAGAGATGGGAATTCTTAGGGGCGAGGAGTGAAGGGAGGAAGGAAGGCAGGGCCGTGGAGAGGCTGCTGCTGAAGTTAGAGGGATGGAGGATGGACTGCAGGAAGTCAAGAAGTCCTCCTGCCATTTGGAGGTTGGTGCTGGAGTGAGGAAGCTGAACCTGGCGGGCTGGCCTGCTTAGTGTCTGTGACCCCTTTTCTCAGGTGTCCCTGGCTACGTCCATTCTTCAGGTGCTTTTGGCTGCCTCAGGCCTACTGCCTGGGCTGTGGGAAGCCCCAGAGTGAGGGAGACATGGAGAACGTTGTGTCCTGCAGTACCCCAGGCTGCCAAGGTGAGAGCCCCTGGGGCGTGTGCCTCTCCCTGCTCAGACTTACCCCGCTGGCATATGACAATCAACTGTGGTCCTTCCTTGATGGAATTCTCTTATGCCTCACCTTTTGTGTCTCTCCCTTCATAACTATGTGAGTTCTTATTTACACAGAGCCCTCAGGTAGCTCATTTTCTCCATGCTTGCCTTTATTCTTCCAGGTATTTATTTTTTTTTTTGAGACAGAGTCTCGCTCTGCCACCCAGGCTGGAGCGCAGTGGCGCGATCTCGGCTCACTGCCAACCTTCGCCTCCCGGAGTGGGGGTTCAAGCGATTCCCCTGCCTCAGCCTAGCCTCCCCCGTAGCTGGGACTATAGGCACCCACCACGACGCCCAGCTTATTTTTGTAATTTAGTGGAGACAGGGTTTCACCATGTTGGCCAGGATGGTCTCAATCTCCTGACCTCATGATCCGCCTGCCTCAGCCTCCCAAAGTGCTGGCATTACCAGTGTGAGCCACCTCGCCTGGCCTCTCTCGGGTATTTATAAATGGGATTTATATGCAAATGGCACTGCAGCAGTTCCCTAGTGTGGACCGCTTGAGAAGGATGGTCTCCAGGGGTGTGACAGGGGAGGCAGGGGCCGGCAACCAGGAAGCACAGAGGCTGGGTGGGTGCTTGGGTTCACCCCCATTCCTCTGGCCTCTGTCAGGTCTGTACTGCCTCACCTGCTTCCGCCTCCTGGACAATACCTGCTCCATATGTGCCTCTCTCCTCTCCTACCAAGGGGACCTGGACTTGGAGCTGTGAGTCTTTCAGTGACATGGGGTGGCGGGAGTCTATGGGGGTGGTGGGAGTAGCCACCCTCTGCCAGGACATCTGTGGGCCACTGAGATGAGAGATTTCTCCAGGGATTCTAGCGATGAGGAGGGCCCTCAGCTATGGCTGGCTGCAGCTCAAAGGAAGGACCCCGAGCAGGCGCGGTTACTGCAGCGACAGCTCCAGGACGTGCTCGGCAGGGGCCTCGCAAAGGAGTCCACTTCTGAGTCCAGGTGAGCAGGAAGCAGGAGTTGGTACCTGGGGTTTGTGAGGCCCAAGGATGTTCTGTTCCATTTACAAAGCCTTCCTGGGTGCCTGGACCTTGCCAGGGCTGGAGACGGACATGAGGGGAGGGGAAGTAACTGTGGTTTGCCAAGTCCCTGCTCTGTGTCAGCACCGTGGCCCTGGAGGAGCTCACCATGCCCTTGGGGAGAGTGACATCAGATAGATAACAGGGTGGATAGCACCCTGATAAAGGAATGAAGAGTACTCTGGGCAGCACAGAGGACAGAACAACCAACGTGGGAAAAGGGGCGTATTAATGAAGGCCTCATAGAAGAGGTGATAAGTGAGCTGGATTTTTGTTTTGTTTTTTGGGACAGGGTCTCACTCTGTCACCCAGGCTGGAATGCAGTGGCGCAATCCCAGTTCACTGAAACCTCGACCTCCTGGGCTCAAGCAATCCTCCCACCTCAGTTTCCTGAGTAGCTGGGACGTCAGGCACACCACCACGCTTGGCTTATTATTATCATTATTATTTGGTAGAGCTGGGAGTCTCACTATGTTGCCCAGGCTGGTCTCAAACTCCTGAGCTCAAACCATCCTCTCGCCTTGGCCTTCCAAAGTGCTGGGATTACGGGATTATAGGAGTGAGCCATGGTGCCTGGCCAGGGGCTGGATTTTGGGGGCAACTTCGTGGTTTGCTGGGCTGAGAAGTAGAGGAAAGCATTTCAAGGGGAGGCCTGTGTGGCTTTGGAGAATGTGAGGCATTCAGAAGGGTAGAGCCCAAGGGATGGGTGTGTCTGGATAGAGACCTCGGAGAATGCTGGGAGATGAGGTTGGAAGTCAAGATGGGAAGAGATGGGCAAGACATTTACTTGTCATTTGAAGAACTTGGGTTGGAAAGTGATGTGCTCATATTTGTCTTTTTCTTCATATATATATATATAAAGATGGGTGTGGTGGCTCACGCCTGTAATCCAAGCACTTTGGAGGCCAAGGCGGGCGGATCACCTGAGGTCGGGAGTTCAAGACCAGCCTGACCAACATGGTGAAACCTTGTCTT
>NW_016107806.1:2130460-2148787 GCF_001604975.1 Cebus imitator | reverse complement strand
AATAATAAAAAAGTAATAATGCAAAAATTAGCTGGGCATAGTAGCATGCGTCTTTAGTTTCAGCTACTCAGGAGGCTAAGGTGGGAGGGATCCATGAGCCATGGAGGCTGAGACTGTAGTGAGCTAAGATTGTGCCACTGCACTCTAGCCTGGGCAATAGTACAAGACCCAGTCTCAAAAAATAAAAAGATTAAAAAAAAAATCAAGTGGGATCACGTGAAGACAGGCAACAGGTAGTTAGTTATTCACTGGAGTGGCTTATGGGAATATTTATCATGGCATCGGGAAGACTGAAACTGGTCTGCCTCGATGGGTTGAGTGGTGACTGGTAAAAAGGACTCAGAAAGGTCGGGCACAGTGGCTCACACCTGTAATCCTAGCACTTTGGGAGGCTGAGGCAGGTGGATCACTTGAGGTCAGGAGTTCAAGACCAGCCTGGCCAACATGATGATACCTCATCTCTATTAAAAATACAAAAAATTAGAGCCGGGCGCAGTGGCTCACCCCTGTAATCCCAGCACTTTGAGAGGCCGAGGCGGGTGGATCACGAGGTCAGGAGTTCAAGACCAACCTGGCCAAGATGGCCAAGCCCCGCCTCTAAAAAAAAAATACAAAAAATTAGTTGGGTGTGGCGGTGGGCACCGTAATCTCAGCTACTTTGGAGGTTGAAGCAGGAGAGTCACTTCAACCTGGGAGGTGGAGGTTGTAATGAGCCAAGATCATGCCACTGCACTTCAACCTGGGTGACAGAGTGAGACTCAAATGGACTCAGAAATATGGTATGTGGCTCCTGCATCACTGTTGCCAGGAGTCTGATAATGCTTTTAATCTAATAAGTGCTGTTGTTTGAAAAAATGTAGCTTGATGGTGAAGAGAAAGAGAGCCTCACAGAGCGAGAGAGTAGCTTGAAGGGGATTCAGCAATGAAAGGGTTGTCTAGATACAAGGACAGGGAGATTTGAGCATTTAGGCAGTGTAAAAGAGCATTGGGGAGGGAGGTTTGGCTCTAGGGCCAGGTGGACCAGGTGGCCTGCCTTAGAAGGGAGAGGCTGGCAGAGGCAGGGGTGGAGAGAAGAGGTTCCCCTGAGCAGCTGAGCCCGCTCCAGCCTGACGGCCTCGCTTCTCTCTGGGGAGTAGGAGGCAAGAGCACCTGCTGAGCGAGCAAGAGGGGGCGGCTGGGAGTGGAATAAAGGTTTCAAGGAGTGGGTGGTAGAGGTTTTTGAAAGACCTGCTGTGGGAAACGTGCAAAGAAGCCGACTGGGGAGGTTAAGGGATTTCCAGGTAGCATCAAAGGCCTAGATGATGCTGGAAGCGTTAACCTGTAATGATTGCTCCAGTGCACTTGGTTATGTGATTTTCTCTGGCAAATGTGGTAGCCATGAATAGGATTCATGGGTGCAGGGCTTTTTCTGGGCAGGTCAGGAGGACAAGATGGAGTGAGCATTGAGGTGTCTTTGGTAAGGGTGTCTGAGACGACTGGGGAAGAGGAGGGGCTGAGGCCCGCGGGGGGCAGCCCAGGGTCTCTGTCTTGATGAAGTGTTAGAGCAGGGACAGTGGCCAGGAGGGAGAGCTGGCTGAACAGGAGGGGCTGAGACACAGGGTCATGGCCAGGGAAGAACTCTGGAATAAATCCAGTGAGGGGCCAAGGCTGAGAAGGACGTCTGAGTCGGAACAGAGATGATGGTCAATAGGACCAAGCAGGTTAGGGATTGCGAAGCCAGAAAACTGGATGGGTCCTCTAACGAGGAGGTTGCAGGACCACACAAACAGCAGGGGTCCAGAGCCGGCGTCTTAAACGTGGCAGGTGTCTGGCAGGCCTGAGGAGACAGCCACAGCGCTGGTGGTACAGCTGTCGTGGCAAGGGGCTTTGCAAAAAACAGTACAGGCCAGCTGGGTTTGAGAAGGTTAAGCTGCCTCCACTTGGGAGGACTGCAAAGAAAACTGTCCAGTGGGCACATTCCAGTGTGAATGGGGTGGTGGAGGTCGTGATGAGTCGGGAGGCTGAAGGGGAAGCAAAGCTTTCTTTTCAGAGGTTCCAGAGGGCCCAGTGAAGGGCTAAGCTGGGTCAGCAGAGGGGGTGGTTTGACCCTTGAGCAGGTGTGACCACTGAGGTCACTAGTGGTTCTGCCCTTCCTAGCCACGTGGCCTCAGGCAAGTCACTGCCCCCCCGCTCACCATCAGCCTAAAATCAGAAAATATCTACAGCCATGGGCTGGTATGCCTCATGGGCCTGGGAGAGCAGGAGGTGCTTGGAAAGAACGGGAGCTGGATCTGAACAGATGGGACAGGGCAGGGGGCAGGGATGCACCTGTGAAGACAGAAGGTGGGTGATCCGGCCACCCCCTTCCTCTCCTCACTAGTGACCTGGATGAGGAGAAGGGGCCTCAGCAGGGGAAGCATGGGCAGCAGCCCTTACCTGAAGCCCATCAGCCTGTCAGCATTCTCACCAGCCCTGAGCCCCACAGACCACCTGAGACATCCTCTGCCCCCAATGCAGCCCCCACTGCAGCTTCAGAACCCTCAGTCCCTCTCTCACCTCCCTCTCTTCCAGATCTTTCCCACCCACCCCCCAAATAAACCAAAAGTGGACACAAGTGTGAATCTTAAATTATTATTATTTCTTCCTGTCGCTTACACCCGAGGTGGGGGGTTGGGGTGGGGGAAAGGAAATAGGAGGGGGGGAGTGCCTCTCCCCCTAAGGCACTGACTGGGAAAGCCACAAGTAGGGAGAAGGGAGGCCACATTGTCCCCACTCTCTGGGGCTGGGCCCCAGGTCTCCCCAGCCCTGGGCTCCCCCCATCACCTGAAATGCTAAGATGAGGCCCAGGACAACCCGACCTCCCCACCACCCCAATATATTACATCATCACTTTTTAAATAGATACAGGGACTGGTCCCGCTACCCCCTCCCTGTGACCCCTCCCCACTGTTAGGGGTACCTGGGCAGCTGTGCAAATGGGCAAAGGGGTGCATGGAAGAGAGGAAGAGCACCGGGCCCCTGAACCTGCCCCTTTTAAGGAGGGGGAGGGGCCGTCAGGCCAGGAAGGGGAAATAGTGCAAGGCAGAGCCCAGGCTGCAAAAGGGGTCCAGCACCCAGCGAGGAAGGGGGGTTGTCCCCCACCCCCAGCAGAATTGGGTAGTTAAAAAATCTGAAACTAGATTTCAACAAGACCAACAGAAGAGGCTATGTACAGAATGGGGGTGGATTGAAACCTAAAAGAAGAGAGAGGAGGTTATTCTCCTCCGCCCGACAGGAAGCCCGGCTGGCAAGGATCTGGGAAGGGGATCACTTTTCCACAGGTCCGTAGCCCTTTTCCCTGCGGCCCAGCGAGAAGCTCCGTGCCCACTGCCTTGGCAAGGGGGCGCCGCTCACCAGGTGGGGTGGGTGAGGAGCGCGAAGACAGCTCGCTCCAGTGGCCGCGGGGGGCGCTCGCCGCCCAGGGCATGGCCGCCAGATGGCGCCGGCTCGCCCGCTCTCCGCAAGGCTCCTCCAACCCCTCACCCTGTCCCACACCCCTCGCTGCGCCAGCCCGGGGGCGGCGTGAGTCAGGGGCGGCAGCGGTGGCGGCGGCTCCGGCTCGCACCTGGGCGGGAGGAGGTGGGGAGGAGAAGAGGGTAGGACGCCGCCCGGCCCGCCCTGCCCTCTGGCCCCGGGGAGGGAGCGGCGGGAACAAGACATTCCCTGCCCAGGGCCACGGGGAGGGAGGGACAGGGAGGGGAGTGGAACCGAGCGGCTCCCCTAGCTGGGCGGGGCCCCCTCCACTGCCCCCAGGGGCGGGCGAGCCAATCAGGCCACCCCGCCCCCTTCTTCTCCAGGACCCCATGACTCAGCGCCGGGAGCAGGGCGGAGGGGGACTGGGATGGCTCCTTCCTTACAGGCCCAGTCCCCCAGTCTTTCAAGCTTCCACCTGGCTTTCCCCCACCTACCCTTCCTTTGCCGCCCCCTTTTGCATAATTCACTGCCAGGAAAAAGGAACAGAAACTAGGAAGGAGGGGTCTTGGAAGGGAGGGGCAGTCCTTCACCCCCGTACACAGCCAAAACCCCCGAGGGGCATAGGGGCGGGGCAACGCTTTGGTCCCAAGCCCCCACCCCCTAGAAACCCGCATAGCCGAAGTGGGACCCACAAATCAGAAATACATTATTGCTTCTACTCCCCAGGAGCAGCTGGGGACAGGGACCCCACTTTTACAATAGAGCTGTAAATATATACACAATATATGTATCACTCCTTGGGGGATCACCCCAATTTGGGGAGCCTCTGCCCCAATACCTTCTCAGCTTGGAATTGGAATGAGGGTTCTGGGAGGAAGGGCTGATGCTGATGCCAGCAAGGCTCCGTGCCCCAGACCCCTTGCTCTGTCTGTCCTGCGTGCTCCCACTGCTTGGCATGGGTGTCCCCGGCCTTGTGCTGCTTCAGCCTGGCCACTCGTCCCTCTTTAAGAGGACTCCATAGCACCTTCAGCCTGCGGTGTGGTGGGTGCCCCCTCCTCCTCATCGTCATCAGGGGGCCCCGGGGTAGAGACTGGGGGCCCAGTGGGGGCTGACTGCTCCCAGAATCGAGCTAGAGAGAGGCGGAAGGTGTCCAGGTGGCCATTGGAGAGGTCGAGGCCTGCGGGGGACGCAGCGGCGGTAGAGGGTGGCGGGTAGTGGGGTGGTGCATCGTCCTTGCGGCGCCGCCGGGTGCGCACTTCCAGGCAGTTCTGGCCCTTGAGGTGGCGCTGCAGGTGGTCCTCCTTGGCGAAAGCCTTGTGGCACAGGTGGCACTCATACGGCCGGTCCCCCGTGTGCAGGTGCATGTGGTTCTTGAGGTCGTAGCTGTGCAGGAAGCGGGCTGGGCAGTGCGGGCAGGAGTAGGGGCGCTCTCCCGTGTGCTTCCGCATGTGGATCTTCAGCTTGTCGTTCCTGGCACAGGCAGGGGTGGGGGGCAAGGAGGTGTTCAGAGTGGGATCCCTGGCTCCTCCTGGTCATGCCACCCCAGGCTTGTCTCCCATCACTGTCCCTCACTATGTGCAACTTCGCTATTGCCCCAGGACACCCTGCTGGCTGGCCTGTAGCTTAACAGGGCCTTGCCAGTATCCACTCTGCTTCCCGCAGTGCCTTCCTGGGCACCAAATCCTCCATGCTCTAGACACCTCCCCACCCATTGCCCTTGGCTTGCTTTCTCCTGCTCTCCTCACTCCAGTCACCCACTCATGCCCCAGCCTCTCCAGTACCACCTACCTCCACCTGGGGTTTCCCACCCTGTCCCCAACCCATGGCCCCTACCAGGCCCTTCACCACTTGCTGCTCACCGGGTGAATCGAACGCCGCAGACCTCGCAGGCAAAGGGCTTCTCGCCTGTGTGGGTCCTCATGTGGCGAGGCAGTTTACCCGCCCCGTGGATGATCTTGTGGCAGACAGGGCACTCCTGAGGCATCTGGGAGCGGCGTTTGCGCACCAGCTTGTCTTGGCTGTCCAGGCCTGGTGCCAGGTTGTCCTGGTGCAGGGAGCTTAGGTAGGCCATCAGGTCAGGATCGATGGCATCCTCGTCTGAGCCCAGCTCCTCTGGGGACAGCGGGGGCCCGCCCCCCTGCGCCAGCCCATAGGCCGGGGGATATACCAGCTCCTCTTCTTCTTCCTCACCCTCATAGGCCTCGTAGCTCTGGGAGCCCTCAGGAGGGGAGGCGGTTCCTGTGGGAGGGCTGTAACTGTCCCCCAGCCCACTGCCCCCACTGCTGCCCACTCTGCCTGCCACCTCTTCCTCCTCATAGGTCAAGGGATGGGCGGGCACTGCGGGCACCTCGGGGACTAGGTGGTTTGCTCTGGCCCCCTTGGTTTGCAGGAAAGCTTTCCGGGGCTTGCGGCTGCGGCGGGCAACAGGCCGAGGTGGCGGTGGTGGAGGTGGTGGGAGGGGCACCTGTGGAGGGCTGTCTTCACCATTGGGAACTCCAGAGGCCGTGGCTGTGGCAAAGGCCTCCAGATACTGGCGGGCTCTCTCACAGTCATCCTCGTCCGGGCTGGGAGCTTCCAGCCCACTAACCTGCAGAATCTCCATGCAGGCAGCGATGACACACGGGATCTCCAGCAGCCGGGCAGCCTGGAGAACAGCTGGCATGTTGGCGCTGCTGGTGGTCAGAGTGGCTGTATAGGCAAATTCAAGGAGGGCGCCTAGTGCCTCTGGCCCTACAAAGTCTAGCTCACACACGCCGGCCCCTGCTCCCCCAGCAGCTGTCCCGCCGCCCCCAGCTCCCATGACGGCTCCGCCACCACCCTCAGTGAACAGCTTCTTGAAGTAGTGGCTACAGGCAGCTAACACAGCCCTGTGGGTGCGGTATTCAAGGCCCTGGGTCCGGATGGTGAGGTCACATAGGTGGCCCAGCTGGCGCTGCTCATTGAGGCAGCTCAGGAGTTCACTGCTGTGGTCCGGGAATGGAATCCCAATCAGGTCATCCTCGGGGCTCCCCATCTTCTCCTGCAGAGTCAAGTAGAGGGGAGGTTAAGAGCGCTCAGCCCATAGGGGTCTGGGGAAAGAGGACCAACTTTAGCCAATACTTATTGAGGGATGACTCTCTGCCAGTCACTCTTCTGAGTACTTTACACCCATTTCATCTTCCAAAACGCTCCGCAGTGTGATCATCATCTGTTTCACAGACAAGGAAACTGAGGTTCACACAGGTGAGGAGACTTTCCAAGTTAAGTGCAGAACAGGGCCCAGTCCCTGTTCCTAACCACTATACTATTCTATTCTGCCTCTGTGGCAGCAGGAGCCCTGCCTTTCTGGCCCTTTCGTAGCGATCCATCTGTGTCACCTGCCCCATTCCCCATCTCTTTGGAAGGAGTGGTGGACTGGGAGATAGGATGCCTGGGTCCTGGCTCGGCTCGGGCTTCATGAAGAACTGACTGAGGGACTGGGGGTGGTATCGGCAGCTGGCCTCAGTCATTTGAAAAGTGAGGTAACGGTCTTTGCAATGGAACCTCCTCATAGCCTGGGAGAGGCCAGTGAGAGAGTTCAGACTCACACTGGACCAAGATCTGCTGGGGACCAGGCACAGCCAGGTGCTTTAAATCAAGTTATCTCTCTCCAAAGCAGTTGGGACACTGTAAAACATATGCAAACAAGAGAAGGCAGCTCCCAAGCATCATCCTCTTCCTCCTGTGCCCGTCCCCTGGCTATAAAAGTTCATCTCCCCTTCTAGATTCCCCCGCCAAACGGGAAACACAGCTCCCAGCATCCCTCCCCCCACATCCTCCCCTCCCCCCTGGGGCCAAGGAGCAGCCACCCTTTGCTGGGGTGTCACTGGCTGGCGCGGGTGCTTCCTGCCCCTCACAGATAAGCATCGCCCCCGCCCCCTCCCCCACTGCCAATAAGCCAAGTTCCAGTCCCACCCCCCACCTCCCCTCAGCTGCTGCCACCCCTCCCTCCCATTCTAGGAGAGCCCCCTGCCTCCAGAGGGCCTCTGTCCTGCTCCTTAGCCTTTTCCCTCCAAGGCCCAGCCACAGGAGGCGGGTGTGGAGCAGTCAGCCCTCCCAAGGCTGGCAGAGGTGCGGGCAGGGGTTGGGGCACCGGTCTGGCCTGCAAAGGGGTGAAACCTGCTTTAAATCCCCGCTCTGCTACTATCTTGCTGAACGACCTTGGGAAAGTCATTTCTCTCTGTGCTTCCATTTCCTTGGCTATGCAAGGAGGGGGTGGGAGTAGCAGACCCAGTGGCTCAGCCTTTCAGCCCTGACATTTTGTGGGTCTGGAGCAAGTGGAGACAGTGCTGAGGTCTGGAAAGAGCTGGGCTCTGGAGTCAGCCAGGCTTGAGTTTGAATCCTCTCTCTGCCACCAGTGAGCTCCATGACCTTAAACAAGTGATTTACTCTCCCAGCTGCCTTCCTCGTCTGTAATATAGGATAATTCCACCTGACTCCTAGTGTTGTGGTGAGGGTTAAATGAGAGCAAATACGGCACAATGCCTAATATGCAGTGGGGATTCAACAAATGTTCTGGCCTTGGCCTAGCCTGGGCTTAGATTCCACTATACAAATGGCCTCTGTTAAGAAAACTACTTGGGACAGGTCTGCCCACTCCCTCAAATCACCATGGGGGAAGCAGCGTACTACTCGCTACATGACCTTGGACAAGTCACTTCCTTTCCTGTGGAGGCCTGTTCCACATGTGTAATATTGAAAGCTAGCCCAGATGATCCTTAGGGCAAGTCCCACTGACATTTTGTCAGTGTCCTCTCTGCCACTCCAGCAGTTGCTCAGCTCTGGCCATTGATGAGGAAAGGTTTTTATTTGGGGGGGAAGTGAATAGGGGAGTCAAGAGCAACAAATTTCCTCTTTAGGACATAATGCATTGTCTGTGTCTGCCTCCCTGCCTGCCACTTCATTCGGGCTCCTGCACAGAAACCTTGGGTGAGCGGCACCCACGTGTCTGTCTCTGCTTGTAAGCCACATCTAGGTACCCTAGATGGCCCACCTGTTCCCACCTGAAGTCTGCAAACCACTTCTCTCCCCAGAAGCCAAGCTGCCTGGGAGCTCTCCCTGTTCCCTTTAATCCTCCTGCCTGTACTTTACAAATGGTACAAGTGGCAAATGGCCCCGAGACTTGGGAGCAAACAAAAACCAACCAGGTGGACAGCAGCAGCAGGAGCAGCAGCAGCAATGGTGACTGCAGCCACTTAGGCAGCGGTAGGCACCCTCCTGGGCCCAAGTGGGTCCTGTCCCTCCTAAGGGGGATGGGTGGGGCTGTCCTCACTGTCCATTGGCTGGGAGCTGGGCACTGGCAGGCACGTGGCTCACCCCATCCCTCTCCCTCCTTCCCTGCCCACCCCACCCATTCCGGCTGCTAAGCCCGCCTCCTTTCTCCTACCCCAGGGCCGGTCTCCGTGGCAACTTGGTGTGGTGGGGGCGCTGATTGGCTGACCTCACTGTCAGGTCACAGGCTCAGGCTCGTTCACCACGCAACTCACACAGGGATTGGGCAAGGGTGGGTGTTTAACTCCTTAGGCCCAAATCCAATGCCCATGGCCAAGAGGTAGCAACGAGAGAGGGGGAGAGGCAGAGGACATGCGTGGGAAGGAGAGGGTGTTCATAAGGTTCTATAGCTTCTGGGAAACTCCCACAACCCTTACCCAGGGCTCTAGCACCCATGTCAATATAGGTGCCACCTGGAACTATGGTGGTGCCAACCAGGCCAAGGGGGCCCTCCTAAAGCCATCATCTGGGAGGGATGGGTGGGGCAAAGTCCTCCTCCTTCTTTCTGCCAGGGTAGGGCACTGGTGCCAGGGTGCCCACCACACCTTGGGCACCTTTCCCACCTCTGCATCCCAGAGGCCCCAGTCCCCTGACGCCCCATGAAGGCGGCCCATCCCCACCCAGTCTGGCATGCCCCCTCTTGCTAAGACCTTGTGGGCATGGGCGTGTGTGGTGGTTGGGGGTGCAGCTGTGCCAGGGAACCGGGCAAGGTCTGTTTGGTCTGTTTGCCTGGTAGGGGGAAGAACTGGGGGCCCCGCCCCATCACGCCCCTCTTTCCCGCCATCCCCCCAGGCTCCCCTCACTGTCAGGCCTGCTAGACCGGCCAAGCCGGTGGGCAGCTCTCTTAAAACTGGGCCCTGAGTCAAGCCTGCCCCATCTTTGGTTGGGGGAAGACTTCAGGGTGAGAAAGGTGGGAGGGGGCAAAGGTGGGAGTGCCTATCACCTACCCGTCAGTGCTCAAGGGCACCTGGCAGGGTATGTCCAACACCAAGAAACCAAAAGGTAGAGGCCACTGGCCTGGTCTTAGAAAGAAAAAGGGAGACGAGAACTCTCTCCAGGTGCTGACCTCAGGCAGTGTCCAGTGCAGGGCTGGGGGGCACCAGGGTCAACATTGCTGGCTTGAGCCAGCTGAAGGGCAAGGATAGGAGGCCCTGAACAGGGCAGCTGAGTAAAGCTGGGCCCCCTTCCCCCCACCCTGGGGATTAGGGGAGTGAGGCTTAGTGTGGGGGGCAGCAGGCAGAACCAGGATTAGCGTCGGAGAAAATAGATATGGGCCTGAGACACAAGCACAGGGCCCCCCCACCCCAGGTTCCAAGGCCCCTACCTCTAGGCTCTGCGAGGGAGCCTGAGAGAGGCCTGGCCAGGCTTCTCCAGGAGCAGCAGCATGGGGTGAGGGAGGATGAGGACCAGGTTGTACCATCTTCCTGCCGGGGATGATGGAGAGACCTGAGGCTCTTCCCAACGCTCCTGGTGGCTTGGCTGGCCACCCCTCCCCCTTACTTCTGTCTCCTTTCTCCCTCCAACCCCCACCCCAACTCCAGCCTCAGGTTCTCTTCCTGTTTTTTTGGAGCTAAGTTTGCACGAAGCCAGGGCTTTGGCCTGCCTCTGGACCAGGGGGGTGGGGAAATTGGACAGCCAGTCCAAAGTCCTAAGGGACCCAGGAATCCTTGTTCTCCAGCTTCTCCCAGCGCTTCCCAGGGCCTCCGGGGCCCAGGGGCCGAAGCCATCTGGATTGCCCAGTTGGGGAGGGAAAGCAATGGGGCTGAGCCTCTTCTCACTTGAGGACTAGAAGGGCTTCAAAGAAGAGGTTCTCTGACCAGGGATGCCCTGGCATTTATGGAGCCCATCTCTCCCCACCCCAGCCCCTCCAAGCTGTGCATGCCTTCCCCATCCCCCATATGACGCTTCCCCCTCCTAACCTCACCACCCCAGCACTCACACTTCCTGGGGGCCGAGGCGGGGAAGAGAGACCGCAAGCCACGAAGGGGGAAGGAGGCGAGGGGAGTTGGCTGCTTCCCGGTGCTGTGGGGGTTAAGTCTCTCCCCAGCTCCAAATCCCCCAATCCTGGTTCTGGGGCTCCTGAAATGAGGGAGACCCTTAATGCTTCCCTACATTTTCTTTCCATGACACCAGCCATCGCCCACAGCCCCTTAGTCCCCATCAAGGGAAATATGAGGGAGATAAAAGATGGCGGAGGAAGGAATGAGGACAACTCTCCCAGCCTTCGCCCTCCACCTTTGGATATCCCCTGCCAAGCCCTCGCTCTTGCCCCTCTCTTGGCCTCCTCTTTCTGTCCACTCATTGCCTTCTCTGCCCCTTGTTTTCCCTCCGCAAGTTCACCCTTTGCTTCCTTCCTTCAGGCCTCCTGGAGCTCCGCACCCCCTCCACCACATCAGTGTCCCTCGGCCTCCTCCCAGGAGCTGTCCCCGCCTCTCCTTTCTCTTCCCCTTGGTTCTCTCTTGCTCAAACCTCTGCACTTTCTCCATTGGCCCCCTGCTCCGAGCATCCCTTCCCTTCTCCCCAGGCAAGTGAGGGGTGAAGAGAGGCAGAGGAATTAAATCAGGGCCCAGACCTGCCCTCCAAGGCCTGGTCTCGCCAAAGGATGGTCGAGTTTAGGGCACCCACACCCCACTTCTGGATGAAGCCGGAGACCACAATTTGGGAGCCAGTTGGGGAGAATGAGTGGTGGAGGGGGATTTGCAGCGAGAGCGGATGTGGGGTGGGGGTGGGGGGACAACCTGTGCCTCTCTGCCTGTCAGAGTTTCCAGCCCTGGAGCTGCTGGACTTTCCCCAGAGGATGCCCACCCTGGACCAGGCAGTTGTCCACTTGGACAGACTCTGGCCATCAGCGTCCCCAGCAGGGTCTGCCTGGGCAGTGCCAGCTCCCCTTAGGGCCTGAGGAGACCGCACAATGTGCCAGGGTCTGCCCTGTGCCCACCCCCTCCCCCCAGCCTAGTGTCCCCGGCTGGGTAACCGAGCTGGCTGGTAACCCCACACCCGCCAAGCTGCCGGCAGAAACCTGAGCCCCCCAGCCCCAGAGGACACCCCAGCCCGATCTCCGGAGCCCGGCTCTCTGCCAGGCTGTCCAGCCTCCTGGCCTGGCCCGGCAATCACTCAGCTCCTATAGGCCCCTCTGCTGACCCGCTCGGGTCCCCTCAGACACTGAGGCCTCCCCACATTCCCGTTCCTCAAGCCCTCAGTTCCCTAAACTCTCCTGTGAAGTCTGGGCACCCTCTTCCTGGCCTGTTTTTTAGTCCTCTGACCCTTGGCTAATTCTAGGCCTCCAAGCCCCCCTGGGGCCTGATCTCCCAAGCCAGAGCAGGGCCTACTCACCTGAAGGCTGAGGGGCCTGGCAGCAACTCCTCCTGACCCCTGGGGGCAGCAGGTTGGGACAGGTGGGGGAGGGCCAGGCTGGGGGGGAGGTTGGGTGGCTGTTCCCCGCTCCAGCTCCCTCCTTCAAAGGGGCCGCCCACGACCTGGCCCAGCCCCTCCCCCCTACAGCCTTAACCCTCTGGGTGCTGTCCCCCCTCCCCCCAGCTTGGAGGGAGGGGTTACCGGAGGGCTGGCAGCGTGGGAGAGGGCCCAGAGTCTCTGCCTGTGGTGCCTGAAGCCCCAGAACCCACCCGCTCCTGTCCTTACTCAGTCCTAAAAGAGGAAAAGGTGAGGGTAGGAAAGGTAGGAGCTGGGACAGTCCAGGAGGACAGAGATGAGGAGGAGCAATGGGAGAGGCCACTGGAGGTGAGGCCAGGAGAAGGAAGAAGGGAGGGGAGGGGACGGAGGTGGCAGTGGCCAGAAGAGGGAGGAGGGGAACCCTGGACAGTCAGTGCCAGGGGTGACAGGTGCCTGGGTCCCAGCCCCTCAGAGTATGTGGGATGGGGACCACAAGGAGGCCCTCCAGACCCCAGCAGGCCCCTCAGCCCCCCTGGGGAGCTGGCCGAATTCTCCCTACCCTGTACTGGGCTGGGGCCCTCAGGGGCTGGGCAAGGCGGCACCCCGCCCTCCCCATAGCCTCACCCCAAACCCACTCACATACCACAGTTCCTCGCCCGGGCACCAACCCCTGCCAACCAGGCCAGGGGGCAGCACTTGTGCCAGCCCCCAATAGCCGGGGGATCGGGGGAACAGGGCTGGCCTGAGGGGGATAGACAGATTGGGGGAGCTGTGGGCACCGAAAGAGGAAGGAGCCGGGAGGGGGCATCTGCTGGGAAGCGCCTAGCCCCACCCCTTGCGCAAGCTGCTGCCACCCTGGCCGGTTGGGTGGGACCCGCCTGGGCCTGAGGGGCAACTCAGGAGGGCTCTGAGCCCAGACATGGGTGGGCCACCAAGTTTCACTTAAACAACTCCTGGGGTCCCTTATTCCTGGATTGAGGGGTACCCTAGTGTCCCCCAGACATTAGGCTACCTCAAGTCCTGCTAGGCTTGGGGGTACCACAGAAATGCCCCCTAAAGTATCCCCTCCCCTTTCCCCCAACAGCTGCTGGCTCAATGCCGCTGGCCTGCTGCCCCTCACCAGCTCCCGGCCCGGTTGGCACCTACCCACCAGGATGCTGGCAGTCCTGCCCTCCTCTCCCTCCTACCCCCCTGCTCCCAGCGCCCCATGCCAACTGTGGGCCTGAGGTGGGGGAGGGTCACCCCCATGCCTTGGTGCCAGCCAGGCGGGCCCAGGTCCCTAGGCCCTACAGATAAAGCCTAAGACCCTGTTCTCAAGCCATATCCTCAAGAGGTAGCACATTGGTCAGGGCCTACACAGAGAGAACCTAGGAGGCAATGGACAGCCCCTCGAGCAGTTAACGAAGGCTCCACACCCCAGGGTGGGGGCCAGTGTCTCTCCCTACCACCAGGCGCCAACCTCCCAGCATTCCCCCTGCCCAAGCAAATGCTTGGGCACCAAAGTCCCTGCAATTCCTGAGAGCCCTAGTGCCTGCAGCCTGCGAGGGAGTGGGGTGGGGCTGCTCTCTGCCCTTTGATCCCCATAAAGGGAGGGAACCAGCCTAGAGGGCAGGGGGCAGGGAGGGAGTTCATGGGGCCCCTCTGTTTCACCCCTGCCAGGGGCAGCAGGGCAGGGCGTGGGCATCTTTTGGGTGGGGCACTAAGGTGAGGACAGGTAGCATGTCTCAGCAAGGGAGATGGATGTCAATCATGGGTACATGGCATCCCATGGCAATGTGACAGCAAGAATAAAGTGGGGGGATGCAGAGGGTACCCACATTCCAACCCATCCCAGTTCTGGCTTTTACCCTCATCTAGAATCACTTTCAGACTCAGCCAAATTGAGAGCTCAAGGACTACAACTCCCAGTGTGCACCACAATTGCTTTGTATGTACCTTGGGAGTTGTAGTCCCCTTGAGAAGCTCTGGGTTCTCTTCCCCAGAGCCTTGCTGATGGATGGGAAGGACAGATGACTTGGTCATGGATCTCCAAGGGGGCTAGGTTTAAGAAGAGGTAAAAGGCTAGGATGGCCATGGTGGAGGAAAGAGGACCCCTGCTCCCAGGCAAAGGGGGAGGAAAGGAGGAAGGAAGGAGGAGAGGATGTCTGTTGAAAGGGGCATATGGGTGGGGAGGAGTTGGGGGGACGGTGGAAACAGGAAGGAAACTGAAGCCAGAGACATGAGGTCGAAAGTAAGGGCCTGGGGGAGCCCCACTCCAAGGCCTGTCAGGGACTGGGAAGGCATTTCCCCATGTCATTCTGCTGGCCTGGGAGGAATAAGAGAAATCAGTGATGTCAAAAGATAGCATATTGATATATTTATGGGGGAATCACTGCTTCATTTGCCTGCCATCAGCCCTCTTTTGCCTGGGCACCCTCAACCCCTGAATCTGCACAGGTTATCTGCTGACTGGGAAGCTCTGAAGGTTGACCTGGTTCTGGAGAGGATAACAGGCAAAGGAAGGGGTTTGGGGAGATCAGGGCTAGGCCTGACGGTAAATATGGTAGAGGTACATGTGGGGTTAGGCCCAGGTGTGGTCAAGGCAAGTGCTGGCAAATGAGACCCTTGCTGTCCTCCAGAGCAGAAGCCATGGCAGCTGGAGGCTGCAGGGAAGACAGGGCTAAGATGTCCATCCCAGGCTGTGGGACAGGATGAAAAGGGCAGCCCTCTCTGGTCTCCCTGGAGAATTTGTTAAAGTAGCTTTTTCCCTGTGCCAGTCAGCCAGTGAACATTAAAGAAAGCAACTGAGGGGGCCAGATGGTAGCTGGGTGCCTTTCCCTGGTAGGGGTGGAGGTCAGAAGTGGGCAGAAGATCTGCATTGAGGCTACTTTTCCTGGGCTCCCCAAGGCTCTGGGACAGATGCTGGCAGGCCCCAGCCAGGACTCTTGCCAAGACCTGGGCCTGGCTGGGTGTGGGGGTCTTTCTTATCCCAACCCACCAAACACTTGATGGTGGATGACAGCAGCTTTATCCCCTTCCTCCCAGTCCCCCAGGCTCACCTTGGCGCCTGGCCGCTTATGTGTTGGCAAGAGTGGGGGGGGAGGGGGCAGCGAGGCAACTTCAAACTGTCCGGGCAAAACGTCAAGTTTACTCACGAGTTTACTCAGCACAAGGAGGGGGAAGAGGCCAGGGCGGGCACACCCCATGCCAGGGTCCTATCCATCTGCCTGTCCCCACCTTCCTCCCCCAGTCTTCTCTCCAGCCCTAGGCCAAAACAGGCATAGGCCCTAAGGCCTGGTGTCAAGGCAGTCTTAACTCTCGGGAAGGTCAGGGAGCCAAGCGGGCCAGAGGCAGGAAGCCCCGCAGCAGGCCCAGAGGCTTCTGTCAGAGGGCAGTGCCCTGCCTGGAGCCCATTCACTACTCATCTTGGGGCCTTGGTCTTGGGCCAGGAGAACTGGGTCTCTCAGGCATTAAGAAGGGTGCAGTACCAGGCCAAACCTCCTCCACCTGAGCAGTCCCCTGAGCAGTGACTTCTGACCCCAAATGCCCAGTCCTAGGCTGTCCCTCAGTATGATGCCATAGGATCAGGGGTTGGTTCTCTCAGCCTTGGCTGGGAATGGGGGGCTGGCACCCTATCTGACCTACTTCCCTTTCCTCCCCACCTGCTTTCATTCTCTGCTTCTCTCCCCCAGCCTTCACTGTCCCCACCCCAGAGCGCTCCGCCCCCCATGCCTGCTGGGCCCCCTCCCCCACCCTTCCCCAGGGTGCCAAGTGCAGGCACACAAAGGGCCTGATGGTGCATTGTTAGCCCAGCCCCCGCTGCCCGCCCGCCGCACCCTCCCTGGGCAGGCACTAGGCCAAGGAGGAGCTGGGGGCCCTGGGTGCCAGGGGGCACCATGGGGAAGGAGAAGGGGACAGCACCTGTCTTCCAGATGCTGGGGTCTACATCAGGCTGAGTAGTGATGAGAGTCCCATTAGAGCAGGCCTGTCTCCTTGACACCTGAGCCTAGTGGGCACTGCTTTCTTTCTTCCCCAGAGCCCCATTCTGGTGGTATTAACCCCTTTTTGACCCCTGTGCCAAGTATGGGGGTGTGTGGTACCCAAGGGAAGGAACAGTGTCTGGGGGTGCCAGCAGGTTGTGTTGTGCCCACAGCAACCATGTAACAGAGGCACGCTGGGGGAGCTGGGGTCCCGGGGGCCCGGGACAGAGGCACTGACAGAGATTTCTCCTTGTTTCATCAGCTGCTCCAGGGGGAGCCCCCTGCCCTTCTCCCCAGTTACCACTAAGGAGGAACACTACCACCCAAACATAGTCACAAATATGTCCCTCTCTAGCGCAGCACAACACTCCTTATGCCCACTCTCTCCTCCCCAACCTGATGCCCACTGCATGCCAGCTCTCCCAGCAGTGCCAGGCGGGTACAGGGGTGACCAAACCAGTTGGTGTGTGTGGGGCAGCAGGAGACAACCCCATAATCCTCCAGGCCTCAAACCCCACTCACACATACTCCCTTAGGGAACAGACAGTTCCCATCCTGGTTTAACCCCTCACAGCCCAATCTGGTTCCTTCGCCCCTGATAAGCGGTCTCCCTCCTCCAGGAATAAGTTGGGGGAAGGGGGAATAGCTGCGCTGACTCATTCCCATTCTCAGCTGCAGCTAGGGGTCTCCAAAGCATTCGGGCGGGGGGTCAATTCAAGAACACCCTCCACCTGGCCCGGAAGCCAGGACAGCCTGCCGGTCTCCCCCTCTCCCCAGCACCCACTTCCGGTGTCCCAAACTAGGTCAGCAGCGCTCGTTTCCTGTGGGTCAGCTAGCACCGGCGCCTCTGCCCCTCCCCTGCTCCGGACCCAAGCTCCCTGCCTCCCCCCCCCGGCCCCCAGGGCGCCCCGAGGTCTCACCACGTCTCAGCCGCCCTTTGATACGTGGGGGTTGTGCGGGGCGGGGGGCAGGGACCCGCCCTCTCTCTAAACACCAGCAGGGCCGGGGCGCCTGGGCAGGCACGTGTCCGGGCACAACCCGCTGCCCACGCCGCCCCCCCACTCCCACCCCCACCTCGCTCTGGCCGGGACACGTCGCTCTCTTACTTGGGATGGGGTGGGAGGAGGGAGAGAAAGCTAGAAATTGAAAGCAGCGCCCCCCACCCCTTTGAATGGCAGCCTTCTGCCAGGCGCACTCTGTAGATTCTATAACACAGTAGCGACCCCCACTTCGGGCTGGGGCAGGTGCGCCGGCGCCTGTGGGGGGACGGGTGGTAGGTAGGAGAATTCTTCCTAGTCACCCACCCTCGCTCTCGGGTTCTGGGGACATGAGCTGGCTTGGGAAAGGTAGCGGCGGGACTGGAGCCTGAAGGAAAGGAGTGGAATTGAGAGGCAGGGGAGAGAGGGGTCGCTCTCTGTCGCTCGGAGGTTGTTGCTGAGCCCCACCACGGCTGGAGAGAGCGCGGCTCTGGAAGCGCCAGAAACCGAATAGTCCAGCCGGTAACTTTCCCCCAAGCCGCGGCTCCTCCTGCGCCCCCCCCAACCCCCATGCAACTGGCCTGGGGCCAACCCACCGCGCCAGGGGGCGCGGGGTGGCGGGGGGGGGGGGTTGCGCGTTGTCCTAGTTAGAGTCCGTCAGCGTTTCCATTCCCTCAACTCGGTCCGGTCTGGGGTCTCCCCCGAAAGTCACGAAGGGGACTGGGGGAACGCTCAGCGCCGCCTCAACCCCTCTCCATCCTGGAGCCGCCTGTCTGTCTGATCCCAGGAGAAGTGCAGAGAAAGTTTCTGGGGACCCTCCGCCCAGGTTTGGGGGGCATCCGCAGTTCCTTCTCTGTCTTTCCTCCCAGTTAAAACCAATTCCAGAGACCCGGGTGTTGGGAAAGCACAGGGAAGGGGAGTGGTGGGAATCTGATCTGCAAGCGTGTGGGGGTCCCACTTACAGGACGGACGAAGGACACTGCAGTAGTCTCGAGTCTAGTGAACCCCGAGCTAGGGGACAAAAGTGGGGTACACTCACCTCTCAGCCGTCGGGTCCGCTGGCTGGAGCTGCTGAGTCTCAGGGTGTGGGAAGAAGCGCGTCCCCCACCAGGCCCGGGGGCTTGGGGCCCTGCTCCGGTCCTGGTCAGAAGGCCGCGGTCAGTTGCTCGCTGCTCGCTGCTGGGGGGCTCCTCCTCCGCCGCCCTCTGCCTCCTCCTGCCGCCCGCCCCCCCTCGGCCGCCAAGAGCCGTACATTCACCTGGCTCCCACCCGCCCCCCCC
>NW_016107806.1:2127757-2130265 GCF_001604975.1 Cebus imitator | reverse complement strand
TCACCCGCCCCCCCAGGCCCCCCTCCCTCCGCCCAATAAGGACATAAACTTCAACCCCTTCGTCCAGCCAGCCTCTGCAGGGCGCAGATGGGTCCCTTCCCTCCTTTTTTGCCCCCTTCCTCCAAACTCTTACTTAGCTCTCCTAGTCTTTTCCACCCTCCTCCTTTCCCTCCTTCTTTCCTTCTCTCTGTCTCCCTTCACCTGCCGCGGTCCCTCTCTCCCCCCATTTGCTCATACCCCTATCTCTTTCAGTCCACCTTAACTGAAACTCCGCCCCCGACCCCCATCCAGCCCTCTGCCGCTGCTCTGCCCGCCCCCTGAACGCCACCGCCCTGTCCGCCCATTGGCCTGAATACCCGCTCATCTCCAGTGGGTCTCGCAGTGAGTTCGTCCACGGAGGGGGCGGAGCCGAGGGGCTGGCCTGGAACCTGGAGAGGAGGGGGGAGGGGGCAGTGTCCGCAGCGGCCAGGCAACCGAGCACCCCCTACAGGGGCTCCCTCTCCTCAAAGAGGGGCTTCTGTAGGGTCAGGACCTCAGAAGGGAAGGGTATGAGAGGTTAGGGATAGGCTGGGTGAGGGTGAATTGGGGACTTAGGGTCTTGAGGGAGGGGGTCCCGTGAGGGGCTAAAATCAGGTCAGGGCCCCAGAAGGGAGGGGGAGGGGGAGCCACCAGGCCTTCAGCTCCGGCTCCTAGGCCCCACCCCCTCTCGGAGGGAGCCGGGGAGGTGAGCCTGCGGGCGCCCTGCGTCCCTCCCCACGCGTGACGGTGCCCCGCAGGGAGGGAAGGGCGCCCCGGGCAAGCAGCTTCGGTGCTGTCGCCACTGCCCGCTGCGGCCTTGGCATTGTCGGAGGGGAGGGGCCCAGTCTGCGAAGAGGGAGGGGGGGCGCGTTCACGCTTTTACTGCCCGCCTCCATCCCGCGGGTTCCCTAAGTGGAGAAACTGAGTCTCCACGGAGGAGGGTTGTCTTGACTTGGATTTCTTCAGAGACCCAGGTGGCGAGGGGTGCCTGGATGTTTTGGGATGTACGGTATATGTAGGTTTTGGGGAGGACCGGGATACTTAGGAGTCCCCCCCAACTAAAAAAGGTAGCGGGTGAGGGATGTTTCCGACTGAGCCTGCGGAGATGCGTACCCCAAAGGGCCCCTCCCACTAGTGTCAAACGGAATCAAATCTGGCTACCTAGGGCCAGGTTTGGCTCCCGCGCAACAAGCCAGGCCGAACCGGGTCGGACTCGCTTTCCCTTCCCACCCCCCTCCGTAGGGGGCCTCCCTCCCTTTTCAGCAGGTGGCTCCGTGGGACACCAGCTCAACCTGTTGGACCACAATGGGCGGCGCCAGGGGGCCCTGGCCCTCACCCGGGCTGACCCGGGATCCCCGCGCAGGAGGGGCGGAGTCCAGGTCCCTCCCTCCCTCTTTCTCCCTCTCTCCCTCTCCCCGCCGGGCCGTGACTCAGCCTCGGGGCCGCTGCCCTGCGCCCCAGCCAGGGGCGGAAAGTGTGAGGCGCCCCTGAGGGCTCAGGCCAAACCAAACAGCCCCCCACCCCAGACATTATCTCACTGGAGAATTAGGGGGGCTATAGGAAGGAGGAGGTAGCGGCAGCCATGGGGCGCTCTGGCTCTAGTAATCCGCTCCGGGTTTTCCTATCGTCCCTGACCCCCTTGGGTCCCGAGGCTGATCACTGCTCCGGGTTTTCTTCTCAGCCCCGCCGGACAGATTCTGGTCCGGAGGGGCTCCGAGCTGGTGGGGTCCAGGCTGGGGTTTTCCCTTCCTACTCCAGCCGTCTGGGTCGTGCAGGCTGTGGTAGGGGCCAGGCGATAATGCCACAAGTGAAATCGAGAGGGGGCTGCTTTGGGGAAGAAGGGGGATAGCCAAGGAAAGGGGGCGGGGGGCGAGAACGTGGCCCAGGGAGGGCAGAGCCAGGGCTTCCAGAGGCAATAGAAGGGCGGGCTCCCTGGCACCAGCCATTGGGCACAGAAACTCCAAAGGCGTCCAGTGCCTCCGGTTCGCCTCGCCCAACTTCCCCTATATCTGAGAGTCGCGTTCTGCGGCTGGATTGCCACTCCCACCTCATTCCCAGTAGTCCTGGAACCTGCAGTTAGTTCCTCAGTGACGTCCCCCCCATGTCTCTCTTTTTCTCCTGTTGCAAATAGCTTACCTCCTCACTCAGAAATCGGAGGGGTGAACCCCTACTTGGAATTCCCTCCTACCCCAAATCCTAACCGCGCCAAAGGACTGAAACGGCTGCGGCCGAGAAACGCTTACTGGGGGCCCCGCCCCCTCCCATGAAACCCCTGCTGGGCCCCAGGGGCCGGGCGACCCCACCCCGCCACCAGGCCTAGACTGGAACTGGGAGCTGGAGGGCAACTGAGAGGCCTGCAGGGGCTGCCTGGGGGTAGGGGATCGTCCCAGATCCTCAGGTTAAGACTTAACTTTTTAGGTGACCAGCTGGACCTTAATATTAGGGGAGAGTAGCAGGAGTGGGACAAACACCCAGAGAGGGAAGTGTTTA
>NW_016107806.1:2120727-2126482 GCF_001604975.1 Cebus imitator | reverse complement strand
AAAAAAAAAAAAAAAAAAAAAAAAAAAAAAAAGAAGGCCGGGCGTTGTGGCAAACGCCTGTAATTCCAACACTTTGGGAGGCCGAGGCGGGTGAATCATGAGGTCAGGAGATGGAGACCATCCTGGCTAACATGGTGAAACCCTGTCTCTACTAAAAAAAAAAATGCAAGAAATTAGCCAGGCATCATGGCACGCGCCTGTAGTCCCAGCTACTTAGGAGGCTGAGGCAAGAGAATCACTTGAACCCGGGAAGTGGAGGTTGCAGTGGGCCTAGATCGCACCACTGCGCTCCAGCACTCAGTCTCAAAAAAAAAAAAAAAAAAGAGCCTATGACCTTGGGGGTCTGTGCTCTGGCGCTGTCAGTGAAATGATTGCCACACCCCCCTTTATGCCAGCCTCTAGGTGTTGTTGGGAAAACGTGGGACACCCCGCACCCCAGATCACTGCTATGATATCCGTTGCTATTTTCCGCTGCTCCTCAGACCCCTTGGCCCCTTGGCTGTGACCCCTCTCCTCCAGCTGTTTCTCGAATGCCAAGAAGGGTCCTGTAATCCTCCGGGAATCCTGGATATCAGGCTTCTCCTCTTGCTGTCGGGGTCACATTCAGCTGGTCCCTCCTGTCTCCATTCCTAATCCATCCATTCCCCCACCTCTTGTGGCCATCAGAGGGCACTGGGGCATCGAGAGGTAGGTGAGGTTTTAATGGCAAAAACCCCAATTACTTTTGCACCAGCCTAATATCTTGGCACCCTGTCTCCTTCACCTACCTCCCACCTCACTCCACTTGAGTTCCTGAGGGAGTAGTTTGGACACTCAAAAGCTGAGTTGCCCTAGATGGGGAGAGATACTTGTGGGGGAACAGCCATAGAGTGGGGAGCCATGTGGCAGGAAAGATCTCCCAGCCTGTGTGGATGAGGTGAAAGGGCTACAGCCGAAACCTCCAAATGGAGAGCAGGGAGCATAGGGCTGAGGTGGGAAGTGGCGTGGGGCAGGGGCAGAGTGGGGGCGGTGGTACCCTCCATGCTTTTGCTTGCACGGCTCTGCCTCCAAGCCACTTAGGCCACCTTCTCCATGCAAACACCAGCTCAGAAGAGGAAGGCAGGCTCACTAGGAGAAGCTGCGAATCTGGGTGCGCTAAATGACTACTACAGTGTGCTGTGTATGTCCTTGGGCAAATCATTTCACCTCTTTGGGCCAATTTCCTTCATGTTAACAAGGGGTAATTACTGAAGTGGACTTTCGTGAGGCTCGAAGCACTCTGTATTGTGAAAAGTGCTCCCTGAAGGATATCTGAGGTTTTTGTTTTTCTCTTCATTCCTCTCCTCAGTTTTTCAGCTGTCAAAGCCCTCTTTCCCACTCTGACACTCTCCTTGGGCCACTGGCAGTGTCTCCCCCTCACTCCTCCTCCTGCTCTCCACCACCCATCTCACCACAGGCCACAGCCCTGGACTCCGCCTTCCTCTACCCACCACTTCCCCAGTGGTCTCTGCCAGACTTCCCCTCCCCTGGCAAAGTCTCTTGGGCCCAGACCTCAGACTCCAGGATCCACCTCCAGACAATGCCCAGCTTGGTGGGAGTGAAGCCTAAGAAAGGAAAAGAAGGCAGTAGGCCAGGGCCTGAGTCAGGGAAGGAAGGACTGGAGCTGGCCAAGCATGGTGTAGGCTATAAGGGGAAAGAAGGAGCCCCAGATTCAGATTCCAAGGTAAATTCTGACTACCCCCATCACTGGGACCAGGTAAGAGCCTCTGAACAGATCACGCAAGAGCATTGACCTGCATTTTGTGGATGTCTAAAGAGATGGACTGAGGCCTTGTGCGATGGCCCACGCCTGTAATCCCAGTACTTTGGGAGGCCGAGGTGGGCGGATCACTTGAGATCAGGAGTTTGAGACTAGCCTGGCCAACATGGTGAAAACTCATCTCTACTAAAAATACAAAAATTAGCAGAGCATGGTGGTACACTCCGTAATCCCAGCTACCTGGGAGGCTAAGGCAGGAAAATAGCTTAAACCTGGGAGACGGAGGTTGCAGTGAGCTGAGATTGCACCACTGTACTCCAGCCTGGGTGACAGAGTGAGAGTCTATCTCAAAAAAAAAAAAAAAAAAAAAAAAAAAAAAAACCAAAAAGAGAGAGAGAGAGAGACATACTGAGCTGCCAGGGATAAGAAATAAGCTCCAGCTGAGTGCTGTAGAGACTAGGCCACTGTGAAGAAGAATGGACAGGCTCCCAGTGCACTGATGTGGGATCCTGAGTGCTGTCCAAGGTCTATCAAAGGAAAGGAAGCAAGGTGCAGAACTGTGTCTAGGAAGAGTAATATGTCCGGAATCCAGCCACCCCTCACTACTGCTACTGCTATAAACCGGGTCCGAGACCATCAACTTGTCTGGCCTATATTGTTCCAATACCTCCTAATAGGTCCCTCGTACCCTATCTTTGCTCCCCTGAAGTCTGTTCTCAACAAAGCAGCCAGTTTGAGCTTTTTAAATAAAAAAACTCATTTCATGCTCAACATCGTGCAGTAGTTCCTCATTTCACTCAGCATAAAAGCTCAAATTCTTAGGCCCTCTATGACCTGCCCCTACTCCCACCTCCAGCTCAATTTTGACTTTTTCTTTTTTCTGTGATACTTATCAGCTAATAACATAGCTGTCTATCCCCTAAAATGTAAGCTTTGTTCACTGTTTTAGTCACTGCTGTATCCAGAGACCCACTCTGGCGTATAGCATACACTCAATATTTGTTGAATGAAAGATGCAGTCTATGCATAGACTGGAACGTTCTCTAAGAAACTGGTAACCATGGTTGCCTCCAGGGGGAGCACTAAGGGATTGGGGGATAGATGTTGAGACTTACTTTTAACTATTAGAGTTCTTTCTTTTGAGATGGAGTTTCACTCTTGTTGCCCAGGCTGGAGTGTGATAGTGTGATCTTGGCTCACTGCAACCTCTGCCTCCCAGGTTCTAGTGATTCTCCTGCCTCAGCCTCCCCAGTAGCTGGGATGACAGGCACTCACTACCAAACCCAGCTAATTTTTGTATTTTTAGTAGAGACAGAGTTTCACCATGTTGGCCGGGCTGGTCTAGAACACCTGACCTCCTGTGATCTTCCCGCCTCTGCCTCCCAGTGTTGGGATTACAGGCATGAGCCACCACGCCCAGCCTAGAGTTCTTTACTCTAGGCATATACCACCTTTACAAAAAGAACCTAGAAAAAAAAAAAAAAAGAGTTAACTATGAAGAAGGCTGAGTAAGAGCTGGTCCCAGGAAGGGAGGAAGAGGGCCCTGTCAACCATCTCCAGGCCAGTGCCCCAGGTGACAGAGGGGTGGGGGATGATAACTGGGCCCCAAGAGGGGCCAGGGAATGCTGGGTGGGGATCCCGTGGAAATGTTGAACGAGTCCCATGGCTGGCCCTGCGGTTTTGGGGGCTGTGGGTGGGCACGTCAGTAAGCCTAAGCACCCCATGAGCAAGACGAGACACACGGCTGACATATATCTACCACTGGGAGATACCTACCACTCAGGGAAAACACCAGCTATAACCACCAAGGGGAAGCGAAGAGCCAATTCTGCTCAATCTAGCTGTTTATGTCCTGATAGGGCTGTGCCGTTATAAGCCTAAGGGACCTGTGTGGCCACACAACTACCTTTCTCTTTGTATGTGAGCTGGGAGCTCTTGTAGCTCATGGGGTTCTGCTTCCTTGATGAGCTGGGGACTATTCTCAGCTCAGTGCTTTCCTCAAGATCCTCAGAAACAGGAAGCTGCCTGGACCAGGTCTTCTATTTGGGAAAGGGCTGGGTCCTTTGGGTTTCCATACTCCCTTGGCCTCACAGATGAAGACCCTACTGAAGCTGGGTCCCCTCCCTACCCACGGATTGAAAGGAACCTGGACTGTCTTCCACCCTCCCCACCCAGGGACCAGAGTCAGAAAACCTGGCTTTCAATCTTGGTTCTATTCAAGACAAGCTCCTTCCCTCCCCAGTCTGCACCCTGGCTCCCAGACCCTTCTAGGGCTTTTTCTGATTCCCCTTTAGGTATTTAGAATCTTGGGCCTCAAGGCCTATGGATTATATTTATAATTCAGTGATTCTCAAACAGATATCTTAGGGGGGCAGTCCATTCTTGGTACTATAGGGGTATGGTAACATCAACCATCTGAGCTGGTGGGCTCACTGTGCCAAGCTTGGAGGAGTGCCAGGTCCCGTGGCAATCTCAATGGGGTCTAGCCAGAGCAGTCCAAGCTCCTGCCCACCAGAGGTCCACCAAAGGCAGGGGTTGGGAAGGGAGGCTCAGAGATGAGGCAGGTCCGCCAGATGACATAGCTCAAAGCAGGATCCACATGTCACTCTTTACTCATTGTTTACAGCCCATCCTTGGTCAAGCACAGCTGGCCCCAGAAGTCTTGATGGCAGTTGGGCTGGGGGCTAAAGAAGAGAATGGGAAGCTCAGCCAAGCTCTGCCACAGAAGCTGCAGCTTTGCCTCCTGTTTACCCAGCCCACCTGAGCGATGCCAGCCATGGTGCTGGTGGGGAGAGGAGGCAGTTCCCTGCCACCATTAATCCAGCAGTTCCTTGACACACCAGCAGCAGAGGAGGATGTAGGCGACTTCCTTCAGGATCCGCTGGAAGCCCTCCCACCCTGTGCCCATCTTAATGACAGGCACCCGCAGCCCAGTGTCTTGAGGGGCCCCTTGGAGGGAGAAGGGTAGGGTTTGGGCAAGGGGCTGTGTCCGGGGCTGCATGTGGGCAGCAGTTCTGAGGAAGGGTGTGGGAGCTGCCTTTGGTGCCTTTTATCAACACTGTCCCTGCCCCCCACTCAGCCTCATGACTACAGAGACAAAGGATCCAGGGTCTAGCAAAGGGAAGGTTCTAGGCCTGGTAACAGGCTGAGTCAGCCTCTCTAGGCAGGGATGGGAGGGTGGGGTTAGTGGATAAGGGAGGCCCTGGCCACTCCATCTTTCATTCTCCACAGCTAGGCCAAGGCAGCTTCCCCTCTTCCAGCCCCGGTGGTGCCCTGCCTGGTTGCCCCTTTTCCAGTGGTTGGCACAACTCCTGCTTCTGCCCTCTGGTGGGCTCCTGCTGAGGCTGATGTTGAGAACCATCAGTGAGAGCTCTTTCCAACCTGTTCTGCCCTGCCCCTGGGCCCCTTAGAGTGAGCACAGCCAGTCAGAGCTGGCAGCATTTGACCCACTTCTGCTTCTCCCATCCTCTGGAACAGGAAGACACAAGCTAGAGCAACAGACACAGAGAGAGGCACGGTTTATTGCCAGGCTATACCCTAGGAGATTTTCCTCCCCACCCTCCTAGTGTGGGAGGTCAGGTGCGGGAGTTCCGCTCCTCTTCTTCGTTCTCCAGTAGGTAGGCTGGACGGTAGGTGAGGCGTCCTCCTGGGCTCTGGCACTTCAGGGCCGAGTTCCGCACGGTATTCTCTGGACTCCCCAGCGACGTGTATCTGGAGCAGGGAGGGTGGAGGGCAAGCATGTGGTAGGGTGGGCGATCCTAGTGGCCCTCCCTATCCCAGCACCCTAACAAACCCCCATACCCACTCTCTTCCCCTAATGTCCTTACCCTCGGTCGTATAGGATACAGTATGGGACGAACAGCTGACGAAGAAAGTCCCAGATGTCTCTGTAGGTCCAGTCCTGGGAGGTCAGAATAATAGAATAGTCACAAATGCTCCCGTCTCCCACTTCTACCCCTGCTGTCCTGGGAAGGGGCCCATCCAAGGCTCTTCTGCTCCCTTGGCTTTTTTTTTTTT
>NW_016107806.1:2109324-2119262 GCF_001604975.1 Cebus imitator | reverse complement strand
TTTTTAGTAGAGACGGGGTTTCACCATGTTGACCAGGATGGTCTCGATCTCTTGACCTCGTGATCCACTCGCCTCGGCCCCCCAAAGTGCTGGGATTACAGGCTTGAGCCACTGCGCCCGGCCAATTTTAGTATTTTTAGTAGACGTGGGATTTCACCATGTTGGTCAGGCTGGTCTCGATGTCCTGACCTCAGGCGATCTGCCTGCCTCAGCCTCCCAAAGTGCAGGGATTACAGGAGTGAGCCACCACGCCTGGCTTGTATTATTATTATTTTGAGACAGAGTGTTGCTCTGTCACTGACGCTGGAGTGCAGTGGTGCGATCTGCACTCTGCAGATCGGCTCACTGCAACCTCTGTCTCCTGGGTTCAAGCAATTCTCCTGCCTCAGCCTCCCGAGGAGCTGGGACTACAGGCAGGTGCCACCATGCCTGGCTAGTATTTTGCATTTTTAGCAGAGACGGGGTTTTGCCATGTTGGCCAGGCTGGTCTTGACCTCCTTGGCTCAAGTGATTAGCCCACCTTGGCCTCCCACAGTGTTGGGATTATAGGTGTGAGCCACCAGGCCCAGCCAGAACTGAATTTTTAATTGTACTTAATTCTAAAAATTGAGGTATTCACATGCCATCAAATGCATCCTTTTAAAGTATGTAATTCAGTGGTTTTTAGTCATATGTATTTCATTTCAACTAATTAAAATTTAAGTATAAATAAATTATTAGTGGCTACATTGGACAGCACAGGTCTAAGTCACTCTTCCGTCCACATAGAAAGCACAATGCCTGCTACTGAATTTGGGCTCAATAAATATTGGTCAAAAGGATGAATGAACAGACAGCATCGCCTCCCTTGGATGATGGGGCCCCTTCATCCAAGTTCCAGGCTCTAGCCTCCCCACTACTCGGGGGAAGCCAGGGTGCAGTGACTGATGGGGCGAGAAACTGAAGGCAATACACCCCCTTCCCCATTACCAGCAGTGGGTTGATGCGCATAAACGAAGGCCAGCCTGGGTCGGTGGGGCTGAAAGGGCAGAGGCTACAGGAGTAGGGGTCAGTCCGGCGGGTGCCCATCAGGACAGCCTCTAGCTGGGGATACCGTGCCTGCAGTTCACCCAGGGCAAGCTTCATGCTGCCCTCAGCCTCCAACACCTGCAGATTATACCTTAGGAAGAAACAGAAGTAGGGGTCAGCAGTGGGCTCTGTTAAGCCTCTCTTGGAGCCCAAACCTCCAGGCCCCTAGTACCTCTTGATGGTGTCCTGTAGAAATTGTTCCAGCTCAGGGAAAGTGGAGGTGCTGCGGATATACAGGATCTGGAGGCGGTCTGGAACATCAGGTAATTTCCTGCGGAGGGGGAAGAATCCACAGGCTTGCCAGCATGGACACGGAAATGGCTCTCCCGAAACAGTTCACTGTTCTCTTTGGCCCCAAGAACAGACTCACCCCACTTCTCCCTTTTCCTTGTCCTTTCCATCTATTAGATCGATTTCCTCTGGGAAGCCTACTCTGACATCTCACCTCTTTTTTTAGAGACAGGGTCTCACTATGTTGCCCAGGCTGGAGTGCAGTGGCTATTCACAGGTGCAATCCCACTACTGATCAGCATGGGAGTTTTGACATGCTCTGTTTCTGACCTGGGCCGGTTCACCCCTCCTTAGGCAACCCGGTGGTCCCCCTCTCCCGGGAGGTCACCATATTGATGCCGAACTCAGTGCGGACACCCGATCGGCATAGTACACTACAGCCCAGAACTCCTGGACTCAAGTGATCCTCCCACCTCAGCCTCCCAAGTAGCTGGGACTACAGGCACGCGCCACCGCGCCCGGCAGATTATAGGCATGAGTCACCGTACCTGGTTCTTGACCTCTTACCTCTTAAATCTAAGCATGCATCCTTGTTTCAGGTGTGTAAATCTCTCATCTCCCCAGCAGGACTGTGACCTCCCTGTGGTCAGGGATGGTGGCCTGCACATCCATACACAAGGCCAGGCACATATCATATGCTCAATATGGTGGGAGAATGTAACTGAGAGGTCACCATGGCTATCTCCCTCTTGAACCCCACCCATCCACCCCCTTTATCCTTGCTTTCTGGGATGTGGAACTGGGGAAAGAGACAGATCGGGGTCTTGTCTCCCAGGGAGCAGGCTCACCTCTGCACAGCTGCATGGAAGAGGTGCAGAAGGGCGGTACAGTCTTTGCCCCCGTTGAAGCCCACACAGAGCTGGGTGAGGCTGTACTGAGCCAGGGCGGTCTCAATGGTCTGCAGGGCACCTGCCACCTTTTTCCCCAGAGAAGACCCTGCCAAGCAGGCAGGGAAGAGGGCATCAGATGGACACATATGGCCATCAAAGGGGAGTGGAGGCATGCTGACCTTGCTTAAAACCCTTTGGTATCTTCCCAGGATTCCTAGAATAAAGTCCAAACTCCATGCTGCCCACTAGGCCTTGCAGAGTCTGCCCCTTACCTGCCATCTGCCGCCCAGCTACATCTCACGGTAGCCTCAGTGTTACTCCTCCATAGGAGAGGGGAGTGGGGTACGGGCTTCCTTCCATTCCCCTGCACCTCATGCTGCTTCCTTTCAGGCCCTCATTCATACTATTTGCTCTGGCCCACCTACTGGTCTGACCAAATCCTCCTTATCCCTCTGTTTATGTCATTTGGACTTCTCTGACCCCAGATAAAGGCTCATCTTCCTGCTGTGGGAGATCAGTCCCTTCATCCCCCATGCTGAATCAGCTGTTTAGTATCCATCTTTCTTGTTAAAACACTGGTCCATAAGAGCAGGGCATACATTAGCCTATTGAGCCACATCCCCAACACCTAGCACAGTGCTGATGAAAGTAGGTACTCATTCAACATTTACTGGAAGGATTAACGAATCAACAGTAGCTGTCTTCTGCCCTCTCTGGGATTTGCAGGAAGCACCCAGCAGCCCCTGCATTACTGAGAGCTGGGGTGGCACCAATGGCATTGTGCATACTGCCCCTCGTCCACGAGGTCCCTACCTGATTGAGCGAGTTTGTATACAGCCTCACGGGCCTGCTCCACGGCGTTGGGCATGTAGGGGACCAGCGATCCCTGGGGCAAACGAGCAGTCAGGTAAGCCAGGCATTCCTCCAGGGGTCCTTCTTCCTCTGAGTCTAGAGTCAGTTTCACCTGATAGTAGTTGCTGCCCCAGTCAGGATAGGAACCTAGGCCAAGCCTACGTCCAAAGTGGGCCTGGGCCTCAGCAAGAATGGGGGCGATGGAGGCTTCATCAGCAGCCACATACAGCTCCTTCGAGTGGAACTGAACAGCTGGGTTTTGGAACAGTCCCTTCAGCCCCTCCAGCACCCGCCGCAGCAGCTCTGGAATGCCTGGGAAGAGGTAGACATTTCGGACGGAGACCAGTGGGAATCTGAAGGGGTAACCAGTGTGAGGATCTGTGCCGTAATGCAGGCGGGCAGATGAGGGCACCAGTGACAGCTTCTCCCAGCCTTCTCCTCCCAGGGCTTTGGTGGCTGCTTCCAGCTCAGGGTGTGGCTTCAGCTCATCCCCAAAGGCCTGTGCCACTGCCTCAAAGGTCACATCATCATGAGTGGGGCCGATGCCCCCTGCTGTGAGGACGTGGGTGAAGCGGCTGGAGAAAGAGGTGACCTCAGCTGCAATGGTGGCTACCTCATCAGGTACAACTGAGACTCGGCAAACCTGGACCCCTAGGGAGCGCAGTGTCCGGCACAGAAAGTAGGTGTTGGTGTCCTGAGTGTGTCCCTGGGGGTAGAACGGGAGGATGAGGCCGTCAGTACTGTAGGGATGAAGGGGATGGAGATGATAGCTGCATCCGCCTGATGACGCAGTGCTCTGCTCTTTGGACTGGACAAGAGAGTGGGAAAATCCATTGCTTTGTTTTTAAGGCTGGGTCTTTGTTACCCAGGCTGGAGTATAGTGGCTCAATCACAGCTCACTGCAGCCTCAACCTCCTGGGCTCAAGGGCCATCTCAGCCTTCCAAGTAGCTGGGGCTACAGGTTTCTGTCACCACACTCAGCTAATTTTTGATTTTTTTGTAGAAATGGGGACTCACTATGTTGCCCAGGCTGGTCTTGAATTTCTAGTCTCAAGTGATCCTCCCGCCTCAGCCTCCCAAAGTGCTGGAATTACAGGTGTGAGTCTCCATGCCCAGCCTGCTTTCTTCTTTCTGTCCCCACTGCCACCAAGCAGGTCCTCAGTACTTTTCACCTAGACAATGGTGACAGCTTCCCGGCCAGGCTCCCAGCATCCAGCCACAGTGCTCTGCTTTGCCTCCTGTGTAACCTTTTTAATGCGTCACTGTGATTGCATCACTCTTGGGCTCAAAAGCTATTTGTTGTTTCCAACCGTAAACAGAAGAAAGTTCAAATTCCTTTGCAGAGTATTTGGGGCTGTCTGTGGTATATAGCCTATCTTCTTTTTCAGCCCCATCTCCTTCTAATTTCCTACAAAGGATTTAGTCGTTAAGGGTCTGTGTTCTGATGGCCGGGTGTGGTGGCTCATGCCTGTAATTCCAGCCTTTTGGGAGGCTGAGGTGGGATGTCTCGCTTGAGCTCAGAAGCTTGAGACCAACCTGCACAATATGGTGAAACCCCATCTCTACAAAAGAATACAAAAATTAGCTGGGAGTGGCGACGCACGCCTGTAGTCCCAGCTATTTGGGAGGCTGAAATGGGTGGATTGCTTGAGCCCAGGAGGCAGAGATTGCAGTGAGCTGAGATCATGTCACTGCACTCCAGCCTGGGTGACAGAGACCCTGTCACCAAAGAAAAAAAGGGCCTGTATTTTGGAGTAAGGGAGAATCAGGCATCAGGCTGGAATCCCGTCTTTGTAACTTCCTAGGTAACCCCCGGCAGGTTTCTCAACTTCTCTGACTCTCAGTTTCATCATTAATTGGGATTTTTTGCTGACCAGGTGTGGTGGCTCACACCTGTAATTCCAGCATTTTGGGAGGGTGAGGTGGGAGGAATGCTTGAGCCTAGGAGTTCAAAACCAGCCCGGGCAACTGGCATGACCCGTGTCTACAAAAAAACCAAAAAATTAGCTCTAGCCTGGGCGACAAGAGTGAGACTTTGTCTCAAAAAAAAAAAAAAAAGACAAAGGCTGGGCAAAGTGGCTCATGCCTGTAATCCCATCACTTTGGGAGGCTGAGACGGGAAAATTGCTTGAAGCCGGCCTGGTTAACCTAGTGAGAACCTCATTTATAAAACAAACAATAAAATAAAAATTTAAAAAAGAAAAAAAAGTGCCAACATTGTGGGTTGTTGTGTGAGGTTGTGAGGATTAGTAAAATCACATATAATGTGATGTAAAGCACCCTGCCAGGCCCTAGTAGCCACTTAAAATGTAGGGGTCAGAGCCAGGTGCAGTGGCTCACGCTTGTAATCCCAACATTTTGGGAGGCTGAGGTGGGTGGATCACTTGAGGTCAGAAGTTCAAGACCAGCCTGGCCAACATGGCGAAACCCCGTCCCTACTAAAGATACAAAAAATTAGCCAGGTGTGGTGGTGCATGCCTGTAGTCCCAGCTACTCAGGAGGTTGAGGAAGAAGAACTGCTTGAACCTGGGAGGCGGAGGTTGCAGTAAGCCAAGATTGATCATGCCACTGTACTCCAGCCTGGGCAACAGAGCAAGACTGTCTAAAAAAAAAAAGGAGGTCTATTAAGGCTGAGTGCAGTGGCTCACACCTGTAATCCCAGCATGAGAACTGCTTGAATGCGTGAGGCGTCAGCTGAGATCCCACCACTGCACTCCAGCCTGGGCAACAGAGTGAGACTCCATCTCAAAAAAAAAAACAACAACAAAAAGACCAATTTACAAACAATATTTTAAAAAATTACTATGAAAACTTGACATTTGGTCAAGCTCGGTGGTTCATGCCTGTAATCCCAGCACTTTGGGAGGACGAGGTAGGAAGAACGCTTGAGCCCAGGAGTTTGAGACTAGCCTGGGCAACAACATAGTGAGACCCTTTTTCTGCCCCCCTCCCCCCCCAAAAAAAAATTTAGCCAGGTGTGGTGGCTCACACCTATAGTCACAGCTACTCCAGAGACTGAGGCAGGAGGATTGCTTGAGCCCAGAAGATGGAGACTGCAGTGAGCTGTGACTGTACCACGGCACTCCAGCCTAGGCGACAGAGCAAAATCCTGTCTCAAAAACAAACTCTGTCATCTGCTATGTCCTCTAGTAAGCCTTTCCTGATAATTCAGAAGGGATGCCTCCCTTCTGGATCACTTATGCACTATGCTGAGTACCTTGAGTCACTTCCAAAAAGGCCGGGTAAAACTCTTAAGTATGCAGTACATACACCGGTACTTCCTCTACTCGAGGGGCTTCCTGGCATTGTTGTGTAGCCCCTCCGCCCTCTACCATACTGCTTGGTAAATTGCAATGACCTTTTTTTTTTCCCCCTTTTTTTCATTCAGCTCTCTCAGATTGAAAAATTGTAGGGACTTTGCTACAAGTTCATCAGTAAAGTAATTGAAAGAACGAGGGCTAATTTTCTTCATGTTGGATTCACTTCAGGATCCTAATGGAGCAAGCCCCCCCCCCCCCCGTTTCACCTCCCTTCATGGAGGGATGTGCAGCAGGCCCTTAAGAAGAGAACGCCGTGCCCTCCCCCGACTTCTGTCCCAGACACACCTTAAGGATCTCATCTCCAACAATGATGATGCCAGCCGTCACGCTGCGCCCCGGGGAAAGTTCAGAGGCCCTAGATGTCATGGTCCTGCCTTCTCTGCCTCTCTGCAAGGCCCTCCAGTAGCCACCCAGACCCCCAATTAGGGGTCGCAAGCACAGGGGGCCCGCCAGGTCTACAGGACACTGGGGGCCATAGCCTGGGAACAGGGGGTCCTGGGTCGAGGGAACCTGGAGGAGCCAGAAGGGATAATGGGGGAGAGCGGGCGTGCAAGTTCCTCCTTAGAGGAAGAGCCTCAGTCTTCTCTAACCAGATCCTTGACAAGCGACTCCTTTATTCCTGCCTCTTTAAAAAACGTGTTCCCAAATCCCAACCCATGCCTTTTAAAATGTCTTCTAAGCTTAGCTCTAGTCTTAAAAACTCCTTCTCTCCTGGGAACCTACCACTTTAAATGTCTTCCGTTTGCCGAGCTGGTCTCCTCACGTGTCTCCTCTGTCTTGGGTATCTGTACCCTTTTAAATGTTTCTTCGGGGCATCTGCCCTTTTAAATGTCTACCTTATTCTGGGCCTTGGCCCTTTTTAATGCATTCCCTCTCTCCACCCCGGACCAAAATCCTGTCTCTTTTTACTTCAGGCTTCTGCACCCTTTCTAGCCCAGAATCCCTTCTTCCCACCAAGCTTCAGATTACTGAGCTCTTCCAGGCTCTCACCTGCCTGTTCTGCCCCTTCACCGGGTCTTTCCCCTGTTCCTTTCCTCATGTCCCGGGGCAGCTTCCGTACTTAAAGTCCCGCCTTACTCACACCTAGCTGACATTGAGTGGTCGAAAGGCTGTCGCTTAGATTCTTTCAGGGTCCCATTGGTGTATTCTACTGTCGTTCTCGGGCTTCAGCCAGTGAGTGGGAGCAGGGCTGGATTGTTACAGGAGACAACCACGTGGTCACTCCTTGCCCGGAAATGCGGGCGCAGGAGCTTACCCCAAGGTCGGGGGCGGGACCTTGGGAGTTTAGGTCGCGAAAGGAGCATTGGTTGGAGGTGCTGTAAGGCTCTCGGGGTGTTTCTGGTGCTAGACTCAAATTATTATGCATATGTTGTTTTTGTTTTGTTTAATGGGTTAGCCAGGGTTTAAGTCTAAGGGCTTTTATTGGAGTGAGCAAGGATCTTATTTTGTAGCAGAAGGAAGTTGGGGGGACCGAAAAAGATTATTACCTTTGTCGGGTATGAAGACCCTGGAGTAGGTGAGCTTAGATGTGTGGAACCTTCATTTATCTCTAGTATAATAGACAAAACTAATTAAACCTCTTTGACAAGAAAGAGTCCAAAAACCCTCTCTTCCTCCACTTTGCTCTAGATGGTGCTTAGTTCAAATGTCACCTTTTCCAGTTATTGGTCTTGTTGGTGCAAATGAGACAACGCATAGGGAGTGCCTTCCATGTTTACTCTGGATTCTCATATCATCCGAGCTTACCCCCATTTCAGTTGCCTTTGGTCTAAAAGTGCATCTTAAACTTTTTTCCACCAATAATATGCGTTTTTTTTGTTTTTTTTTTTTTGAGACAGAGTCCTGCACTGTCCCAGGCTGGAGTGCAATGGCGCAACCTCGGACTCCCGGGTTCAAGCAATTCTCTTGCCTTAGCCTCCCAAGTAGCTGGGATTATAGCGGACCGCCACAACGCCGGCTAATTTTTTTGTATTTTAAGTAGCAACGGGGTTTTTCCTTGTTGGCTAGGCTGGTCTCGAACTCCTAACCTCACGTGATCCGCCAGTCTCAGCCTCCCAAAGTGCTGGGATTACAGGCCTGAGCCACCACGCCCGGCCCTGGGGATCTTTTAATCCGCAGATTGATTCAGCAGGTTTGGGTGGGGCTTGAGATCTACATTTGGTGGTGATGCCACTGCTCTGTGGATTACATTTTGAATAGTAAGGGCCTAAATTCATCCTTTGGAAGACTGCTAAACCATACCTGGCCACATTTATTTTACTTTTTTTTTTTTTTTTTTTGAGACGGAGTTTCGTTCTTGTTGCCCAGGCTGGAGTGCAATGGTGAGATCTCGGCTTACCACAACCTCCACCTCTAGGGTTCACGCAATTCCCCTCCCTCATGCGCGATTGTGCCTGGCTAATTTTGCATTTTTAGTAGAGACGGGGTTTCTCCACGTTGGTCAGGTTGGTCTCGAACTTCCGATCTCAGGTGATCTGCCTAGGCCTCCCAAAGTGCTGGGATTACAGGCGTGAGCCACCGTGCCCAGTCCTCGAATTTTACTCTTAAAAACCCTTGGTTGGGCGCAGCAGTTTGGGAGGTGGAGGAGGGAGGACTGCTTGAGCTCAGGAGTTCAAGATCAAGGACCTGGGCAACATAGAGAGATCCTGTCTGTTAAAAGAACAAAAAACCAGAGCTGGGCACAGTGGCTCGTGCCTGTAATCCAAGCACTTTGGGAGGTCCAGCTGGGTTGATTATTTGAGTCAAGAGTTCAAGACCAGCCTGGCCAACGTGATGAAATCCTGTCTCTACTAAAAATACAAAAAGTTAGCTGGGCATGATGGCAGGTGCCTGCAATCCAGCTACTTGGGAGGCTGAGGTAGGAGAACTGCTTGAACCCGGGAGGCGGAGGTTGCAGTGGGCCGAGATCGCACCACTGCACTCCAGCCTGGGCAACAAAAGCAAACCTCTGTCTCAAAAAACAAAAAAACCCTGAGATACATATCATGCCCATTTTACAGATGAGGAACAGGCTCAGAGAAGAGAGGTGAAGGGATGCCACACAACCACAAAACACAGTGAATGGTAGAGTCAGGCGTCTAGACCATTCTTTCAAGTAAATAAGCCCCCACCCCTTTTTTTTTTTTTGAAAGAGCATCTCTCTTGCCCAGGCTGGAGTACAGTGGCACAAACACTGTTCACTTCGGTGCTGGGATTACAGGTGTAAGCCACCACACCCGGCCTAATCCTCCCACCTCAGACTCCAGAGTAGCTGGGACCACAGGGGCACCCCACCATACCTGGCTAATTTTTGTATTTTTTTTTTTTTTTGAGACGGAGTTTCGCTCTTATTACCCAGGCTGGAGTGCAATGGCGCGATCTCGGCTCACCGCAACCTCCACCTCCTGGGTTCAGGCAATTCTCCTGCCTCAGCCTCCTGAGTAGCGGGGATTACAGACACGTGCCACCATGCCCAGCTAATTTTTTGTAGTTTTAGTGGAGACGGGGTTTCACCATGTAACCCAGTCTGGTCTCGAACTCCTGGGCTCAGGCAATCTGCCCACCTTGGCCTCCAAAAGTGCGAGGATTACAGGCATGA
>NW_016107806.1:2105322-2107004 GCF_001604975.1 Cebus imitator | reverse complement strand
TGGAGACGGGGTTTCACCATGTTGGCCAGGATGGTCTCGATCTCTTGACCTCGTGATCCACCCGCCTCGGCCTCCCAAAGTGCTGGGATTACAGGCTTGAGCCACCGCGCCCGGCCTAATTTTTGTATTTTTAATAGAGATGGGTTTTGGTCATGTTTTGCAGACTGGTCTTGAATTCCTGGGCTCGTGATTCCCTGCCTTGGCCTCCCAAAGTATTGGGATTACAGGTGTGAACCCCTATACGTGGCTCTCATTTCTTTCAGTTACTAAAAAAAGTCAGCTCTTTGATGACCAGACATGGTCACTCATGCCTGCAGTTCCTGCATTTTGGGAGCCCAAGGTGGGTGGATCACAAGGTCAGACCAGCCCGGCCAATATGGTGAAACCCCGTCTCTACTAAAAATGCAAAATTTTTCTGGGTGAGGTGGCAGACACCTGTCGTCCCAGCTACTCGGGAGGCTGAGGCAGGAGAATCGCTTGAACACTAAAATTTTGTATTTTGGTAGTCAGGGTTTCACCCTGTTGGCCAGGATGGTCTCGATCTCCTGACCTGGTAATTCGCCCACCTCAGCGCCCCAAAGTGCTGGGATTATAGGAGTGAGCTACTGCTTCCGCTCCTTTTTTTTTTTTGAGGTGGGTTTCCACTCGTTGCCCAAGCTAGAGTGCAGTGGTGCAATCTTGGCTCACTGCTGCAACCTCTGCCTCCCAGGTTCAAGTGATACTCCTGCCTCAGCCTCCCAAGTAGCTGGGATTACAGGCATGTGCCACCACACCCCGATAATTTTGTATTTCTAGTAGAGATGGGATTTCACTATATTGGCCAGGCTGGTTTCGAACTCCTGAGCTCAGGTTATCCACCCACCTCAGCCTCCCAAAGTGCTGGGATTACAGGTGTGAGCCACCACACCCGGCCTAATGTTTGTATTTTTAGTAGAGATGGGGTTTCACCATGTTGCCCAGGCTGGTCTCGAACTCCTGACCTCAGGTGATCTGCCTACCTCAGCTTCCAAAGTGCTGGGATTATAGGCGTCAGTCACCACACCCGGCCTGGAATGTTTTCTTTTTTTTTTTGAGACGGAGTTTCACTCATGTTACCCAGGCTGGAGTGCAATGGCCCAATCTCAGCTCACTGCAACCACCGCCTCCTGGCTTCAGGCAATTCTCCTGCCTCAGCCTCCTGAGTAGCTTGGATTACAGGCGCGTGCCACCATGCCCAGCTAATTTTTTCTATTTTTAGTAGAGATGGGTTGTCACCATGTTTACCAGGATGGTCTCGATCTCTTGACCTCGTGATCCACCCGCCTCGGCCTCCCAAAGTGCTGGGATTACAGGCTTGAGCCACTGCGCCCAGCCTGAATGTTTTCTTAAACAGCTACATTTTGCACCTGTTTTCTCAAAGCTTCATTCTTTACCTACCTGCATAAAATGCCAGAAATCTTTACCCCTAGTCCATACTCCAGACCAATTAACAATCCTTAAGAATCACTCAGGCAGGCATCAGTACCTGTAAAGCTTCCCAGGTGATTCCAATGCCCAAAGTTCAGAACAGCTGAAAACCTCCCTCAACCAGGGAGCACAGTGAATAGGTCATAGGTGTGCCTGTTATTCCTATTAGGTAGGAATTGGGACACACAGGCAGCCCCTGACTGATAGCCTCCTTTTTTTTTTTTTTTTTTTTTTTT
>NW_016107806.1:2103237-2104297 GCF_001604975.1 Cebus imitator | reverse complement strand
GCTGTGTAAAGCTTGTGGCTGGAAAGTGGCTTGCCAGCTTCATTTCTTCGGCTTCTTGGGTAGTGGGCGCCGGAACAGTAAGATGTGAGGTTCTGAAAGAGTGAGGGAAATCTAAGAGCCAAGCTCATACCATTCGATGCACAACCTATAGTGTATTCCACTACCACCTACCCAGCTATCACCCACTCAGATCTTTATAACTAAATAAAGACTTAAGCATATGGCCTTAGAAGCAGACTCAGAAGTCTGGACTGTCTGCCAAATACAGAATTGTTAATATCAGTTCTTTTGCTATGTTTATACAGCTCCAGGGTGTCCTTTATTAGTTTTGCCTGGCAGCTGAGTGTCTGGTGTCTTATCAATAAATATACTTTCCTTTGCTTATTTGGAATATATCCAAGAATGTTTTCTGATGGAGAATGAGGCAGGGCTATGACCAGGGTACACGTGGCCTCAAAAAGATTACCCTCTGACTGAAAGGTTGCAGAAGGTTTTCTGATGACTGGTTGTCTCTGAACTTCCCAGATATTTTAGTCTTATTTTTGGTCACTTTTGTTTTTAAAATCCCCTATGATTGGAGGGGGAAGGAGCCAGTAAACCGTTTCCTAGTCCCAATATGGGCTATAAAATATCTTATTCCTTCATTCCCTTAGTGTAGCAGTTTTTTTTTTTTTTTTTTTTTTTGGGACGGAGTTTCACTCTTGTTGCCCAGGCTATAGTGCAGTGGCGCGATCTCAGATCACAGCAACCTCCACCTCCCGGGTTCAAAGGATTCTCCTGCCTCAGCCTCCCAAGAATCTGATTACAGGCATGTGCCACCACACCAGGCTAATTTTGTATTTTTAGCAGACACAGGGTTTCTACATGTTGGTCAAGCTGGTCTTGAACTCCCGACCTCAGGTGATCCCGTGAGTCACTGCGCCCGGCAGAAGTTTTATATGGCTGCTTTTAGCCAGTGCACTGACCTGGTTCATGGATCATATAATGGACCCAACCCTGACTCTGTTGAACGCCAAGATTCCTCCATTCAGATTCAGACATCAAATGGGTTTTAGGGACC
>NW_016107806.1:2089194-2101527 GCF_001604975.1 Cebus imitator | reverse complement strand
AAAAAAAAAAAAAAAAAAACTTCTATCCTGAATCTTCTCTTCCCAACCAAGGATAAGTCTCCCTTCATGGCAAAGAAATTATTACCCTGATGTGAATCAAACATTACCCTGATGGTAATCCAGATAGACTGCGTCATGCTCAATGAAAATGTACTAAGTTCTCCCTCTGTGCTAGTAGTAGATGTTACCCCCAATTCCCCTAAAACAGAAAATTCAAATCCAAATATCTGAAAATAGCTCACATTCTAATACATTCCTGGCACGAAATTTGGCTTCAACACATAGACCAAAAAATCCCACTTAAACCAAAATGCCATTGCCAAGTTAAGAGTTTCATCTTCCAGGGGATGAAATGGTGGTTCCTTCCCACCTCTGCAAATCTCTTATGAGCACATACAGTTTTAAGTTAGTTTAGTTCAGATGTAGAGGAAAACAGCTGAGGAAAGTCAATTATATCAAAGGAGGCTCTGGGGTCCTCTTGGCATAAAGATGGTTACATGTTTATCAGTGCACATCAAGTTTCTAGAAGACCCAAAGCCCTGAACTAGGCTTGGTGAAGAGATACAAAAAAAGCAAGTTTTCATTTTATGTTCTCCAATTGAGGAGACAAGATACAAACCAGGAAGTTGCCTTAATTATTACAATTAATACAGATGAGCATAATGCCAACATTTGTGGAATCCTGTGTCTTCCTTTATTCCCAATCCAGAATTATCATGCCCTTAAAATCCATCAAATTCGAATGCTACATTCAGTGCCAGGATTCCTTCTATCATCACCACCCTTGGCAGATGGCTAACCAGTGTCTTTTTTTCTTTTTGGATCCCTGGACGCATTGTCATTAACCAGTGTCTTCTAAACAATTTCAGTCAAGAAGTGCTTTCTCCTTCATACCTTTTTCTTAGAGTCTCATCTCAGGCTCTCTCCTCTAGGAAGCTTTCCCCAACTTTCCCTCTTCCTTTTTTTTTTTCCCTTCTCTCAGTATTTTAACTTTCATGTTCAAGGGTACATGTGCAGGTTTGTTATATAAACTCCTGACTCCGGGGTTTGGTGTACAGACTATTTCATCATCCAGGTACTAAGCATAGTACCCAACAGTTTTTGTTTTTTTTTTCTGAACCTCTCCCTCCTCTCACCCTTCTCCCTCAAGTAGGCCCCAATGTCTGTTGTTCCCGTCCCTTTCTGTCCATGTGTTCTCATTATCTCCCACATACAGATGAAAACACGCGGTAGTTTACTACTGGTTTCATTTTCAATAGTGGTGAAAAGGGACATCACACTGAATTGGCCCTTAGGACACTCCCCCGTCCCCACCCCCAGCCCAGGGAAGGCAGACAGAGAGAGGTGAGTCTCCAAGGCGGTGGAGGCGGGGGTTCTCGAAGGGTGGGGGAGGAGGGGCGTCCTGGAGTTAGCAAAAGTAGGGGACTCAATTTCTAGCCAAACCCCAACCGCCGCGCACAGCTAAGAAGCCACAGCCTTCGGGTCACCAGCCTTCTCCTTAGCAAGTCTTGTGTGCTCCCATCACACCCTGTAATGGCTCCTAGCATAGCGTGTATCACCTTTCTGCTGTCTGTACCACCCACAAATTTTTAAGTTTGTCAACAGCAGAGACCACGTGTTAACCTAGCACTTTAGCAGAACACCTGAAACCTATTAAGTACTCCGTGTTTCAATAGATATTTAAAGGGAATCTATTAGAGCCATATTAGTTATTTTCTCAATGCTACTGGCCAGTTTTATTCCACTGCAGTCCCAAGCAGTCCCCTACCTAACACAGGCCAACCACGCCCCTTGTCTTTTTCGCGAGTTAATAAGCAATATTCAGCTCTCAGCGCTACTCTCGCATTAGGGACGCGAGGAAACTTCCAGCTCCGCTTTTGCTACGTTCTCCTACTAGATTCCACAGGATTATTGTTAAACAGTCTCCACAAGGCAAGTTAAATTTGCCCAATAAAGTTCAGAGAAAGATCCAGAAACCCTCCTGGGTGAGGGTGGTCAGTACTTTAACCACGCCCACCCCTCCCTCCTTTCAACTGAGGGCCGACTCCAAATCCGCAGCCACTTTATTTTACGAGTTCCTCCCACCTCCGCGCATGCGCCTCACGCCTTCCACCAATCACACCCTAGCCTGTTCGCATTTCGTACGCATGCGCCAATTCTATCGCCACGGTTCCAGTTACTAATTCCTTGTAATCTCAATGGTCAAAGCTTACGACCTCGCTGTTGCCCCCGCGCCAGCACTAACCGATACTCAAACTCCTCGTCGTCGTATTTGTCCGAATAGTAAATTTGTTTGTGCGACATGATCGCTCCGTTTGCTAGCCTTCAGCCCCGCGCCGCCAACCTCCAAGCAACTCCCAGCAGCACGCGCTCCCACCCACTTTGGCCTCGCTTTCAAACACGCCGCCCGCACTTCCTATTGGTCCGTTTGGCCCAAGGCGGGACAGCTCCACCTTCAAGCTTCCAATTGGCTTAGATTTGCTTCTCCTCGAGTCCTTATTGGAGGGCAGTTACTACGTTTCTCAAGAATGAGCGTGGGTCAAAAGTAGCCCTCTTATTGGCCACCACTGCCTTTGTGCGTGATTTCGCGCTACCATTGGCTGACTCGGGAAAGTGGGAAGCGTGAAGGAGGGACCCTGAGGTAGAGGGTCAGGGGTTAGTGAGGCCGGAAGTGAGTGTAATAAAGTTTCTCCGGGGAGGCAGGGCCCGGGAAGAAAGTTGGAGCGGTAACCTAAGCTGGCAGGGGCGTAATACGGAACCAAATCGGCCCGCAGTGCGGTGCGGAGACTCCATGAGGCCCTGGTGAGTCTTGATTTTTTTCTCCTTAGGTGACCCACTCTTCCACCCCGGAACCCCTCTCGCGGGACCCCACTTCCGGTCTTCATTTATAAGTCCCGCCCCCTGAGACCCCTCTCCCCGGAAGTCCCACCTCCCAACTTCGGGGGGCTCCCCCGAACCCCGACTTGATTTTTATTTTTTGTTTCCAACCCCACCGTGTCGCCCAGTTTTCCTGGAAGTCCCACCCCCAGACACGGTCCAAGCCCTTGTAAGAGAAATCCTTCGTTACTCCTTCCATTCTTCGAAACTACGCCTCCTAGCAAAGATCCTCCGCTAACTCCTGTCAAAAAGCCTATCTCCCTAAAGGGCAAAACCCTACTCTTCAAAGAACGAGATTCGAATTTGTTGAAGCCACGCCTATCCAGGGCCCCGCCCCTCTGAGACCACGCCCCTTCCGTAATCCACGTCTGACTCTCCAGAAAGCCTCCCTGCTTAGAAGTCAGATGCTCTAGTCCTAGGGGACCACGCCCCCTTAGTAGTTTTATCTTTGTGGGACCTAGATCATCAACTGAAAAGCCTTGACTTCAATCCCTGAAACTCCACCTGCTTATATTTCCCTGTCCTTTCTCTTTTTTTGGGTCCTTGGGATCAGTTTTCCGAGCACTCTCGTGCTCCCCTAGGTGGGAAGTCAAAGTTCCCATCTCTGGCTGTGAGGCGTGAGGTTAAAGGCAGCTGTTTTCCTCTTTTTTTTTTTTTTTTTTTTTTGAGATGTACTTTCGCTCTTGTTGTCCAGGCTGGAGTGCAATAGTGCGATCTCGTCCCACTGCAACCTCTGCCTCCCGGGTTCAAGTGATTCTCCTCCCTCAACTTCCCGAGTAGCTAGGATTACAGGCACCCGACACCATGCCCGGCTAATTTTTGTATTTTTAGTAGAGACGGGGTTTCACCATGTGGGCCAAGCTAGTCTCGAACTCCTGATCCAACCCGCCTTGGCCTCCGTAAGTGCTGGGATTTCAGGCGCGAGCCACCGTGCCCGGCTCGTTTTCCCCTTTCTTAACTTTCTCTAAGGGTAGAGCTATTTGAAGGGGCTGAACTTGGGGTTTGGCATGAGAGGGAGAGAGACTTGCTCTCAGACTCCCAGCCTCACTTCCTGGTTTTCTCTTCCTAGGACCAACCCCACCCCAGAAATAGCTCTAGGCTTTACCTGTAGGTAAGTGGATAGGACCATAGATTTGTTGGTGTGTGGCATGTGGGTGTGACAGGAGCGAAAGTTTTCTATTACCAGAAAAACGGTGGTTTGGAGTGGCGGTAGATAATAGTGCCCTTTTTGTTTGATTTTTTTTTTTTAAGGGACAGTTCAGTCACTACTTCTCTGTCTCTTCCCCTCCCCCTAATCAGAGTTCTTTTCTGGGCATTCCTCCTGGTCCCGTGTGCCCAGCCTTCTCTGCTGGAAACATTCCTGAGGCTTTCGCCATTTCCTGCTACTTCCTGCTCCTCTCCCCTCCTCCCAGTTGGGCTGAGAAGCCACACACGGCTTCTCCCCTACACCCAATCACCTGGACTTCCAGTAGGCAATCTTCTTTCTCCCTATGCAAATTTAAAGAGTTATACTTCTTTCTTTTCTTCTAAACACCCACACCCATAGGTCCTTCCCTGGCTCTGCATACTGCAGGCTCCCACAGAATATCATCTCCACAGATGAGGACATCCTAGTGTGTGTTTGTGTGTTTTGGGAGTGTGAGGCTATGTTGGAATCCTTTCCTCATTCTCTCTATGCCTGAGAGCTGGCTGGAAATGAAGTGATAAAATTCCTTCTCAGGATTAGCTGACAGAGTGACAAGGCTCTCCTGGAATGAGCACTAAGGGGAGATGTAATAGTTAAGCGACCGGGCACGGTGGCACACGCCTGTAATCCCAGCACTTCGGGAGGCTGACATGGGCAGATCATGAGGTCAGGAGATGGAGATCATTTTGGCTAACTCAGTGAAACCCCATCTCTACTAAAAATACAAAAAATTAGCCTGGCGTGGTGGCATGGGCCTGTAGTCCCAGCTACTCAGGAGGCTGAGGCAGGAGAATCAATTGAGCCCGGGAGTCAGAGGTTGCAGTGAGCCAAGATCACGCCACTGCACTCCAGCCTGGGGGACAGATCAAAAAGCAAGACCCTGTCTCAAAAAAAAAAAAAAAAAAAAAAAAAAAAAAAAAAAAAAAAAAAAAAAAAAAAAAGCGTTAAGCACAGTATGTAACACACTTTAAGTGTTAATGTTGTTAATCAGGATAATCATATTATATATATAAATCCACTTAAGTAAATCTAAGGGTAATTCCAAGGTGAGCTTGAGATAATATGTATCTTTTTTTTGTTTTGGAGGCGGAGTTTCGCTCTTGTTACCCAGGCTGGAGTGCAGTGGCTTGATCTCAGCCCACTGCAACTTCCACTTCCTAGGTTCAAGCAATTCTCCTGCCTCAGCCTCCAGAGCTGGGATTACAGGCTCCTGCCACCACGTCCAGCTAATTTTTGTAGTTTTAGTAGAGACGGGGTTTCACTGTGTTAACTAGGCTGGTCTCGAACTCCTGACTTCAGGTGATCCACCTGCCTCGGCCTCCCAAAGTGCTGGGATTACAGGCGGGAGCCACTGCACCTGGTGGGAATATGTATCTTTAACTTGTTTTTTTGGTCACTTTCCAGCTTTGCCTATGGCATTCTCCAGAAGAGCAGTGGCAGGAAGCCGTGGGTGGCGGGAATGGGTTTGGGACTGTTCCCTGTGCCAGCTTCAGCCCGTCTTCTTCTGACACCCCTTCCTCCTGTACTTATTTTTTCTCCTGTCCTTATTGACATGGATGTGTCTTCTGATCTCTCTGTCCTTCCTGGCCTGTAGCTTCTACGTCTCTTGGAGAACTGTTTTTTCTACCTCCTCCAGCCAGGCTCCTCCCCTGGTGCGAGGGACACTGTGCTCTTTGGTGGGGCTTAGGACCCTGTAAGAGGAGGGATATGAAGTGGGGTGGTTTGGAGTGGGTGTGGGGACCTGAGGCCTTATTCTCACCCTTGACAATGTACTGTGTTAAGGCCTGTGGAAAGGGGAGACCGGACAGTGCTTGGCTGTAAGCCATAGCTCCTTGGTGTGGTAGATGCCGTGCATAGAGAACAAGCTGTGACCAAAGTGTCCTCTTGTTACCTTCTGGCCTGGTAGCTTCCTGATGTACCATCCAGGTTGGACTTTATTCCCTGATTTTCACCAGCATTGCTCTTCCTCTTGACCCTGCTCTGCATCCATTGGGACCACTTCCTTCCCATCCCCACTTTGCTAGCTCCAGTCCACAGCTGTTGTAGCAGAGGATGCTAATTGCCCCGGCTCACTGTATGTGGTAGTGGTGGGGGATGGCCTCGGCTCAAGAATGGGGAATTCTAGTATTCAACCAGGACAGGAAGGGAAGTGCTGAGCTCTGAGATCTCCTCCCTTTTCCACCCCCAGCTGCCTCTGTTTCCTCCCTCATTCCCCTCTACTCTCGCCTGGCTTCCTGTCCCCTTTGGTCTGCCCGTGTCCGGTTTCCAGTGACCCACACCTCCTTTCCGTCTTATTTCTCCATCCTCTCCTCCCACCCCCCACTTTTCTCCTCCCCAGATTACTAGTTGTTTGTGTAGGGCTGGGGAGAGTTCGAGGTTGGGGCAGGGTGGGGCTCAGCCCCTCTGAGCCTGTGAGTCAGCACTGTCCTCGGGATTGGTCTCTCTCCTTAGCTCCCCGCCCCCAGGGAGGAGCCAGGCAGCTCTGGGTCCAGCCTGTTCTCTTCTTAGCCAGAGAAGAGGCTCCACGTTGGGCGGGGATGGGGCCCGAAACTGTCTGGGTCTGAGCTGGGGAGCGGAAGCCACTTGTCCCTCTCCCTCCCCAGGACTTCTGTGACTCCTGGGCCACAGAGGTCCGACCAGGCTAAGGGCCTGGGGATACCCCCTGCCTGGCCCCCTTGCCCAAACTGGCAGGGGGGCCAGGCCGGGCAGCAGCCCCTCTCTCACCTCAGCTATGGATCTCCTGCCCCCCAAGCCCAAGTACAATCCACTCCGGAATGAGTCTCTGTCATCGCTGGAGGAGGGGGCTTCAGGGTCCACCCCCCCGGAGGAGCTGCCTTCCCCATCAGCCTCATCCCTGGGGCCCATCCTGCCTCCTCTGCCTGGGGACGATAGTCCCACTACCCTGTGCTCCTTCTTCCCGCGGATGAGCAACCTGAGGCTGGCCAACCCGGCTGGGGGACGCCCCGGGCCTAAGGGGGAGCCAGGAAGGGCAGCCGATGATGGGGAGGGGATCGTAGGCGCAGCCATGCCAGACTCAGGCCCCCTACCCCTCCTCCAGGACATGAACAAGCTGAGTGGAGGCGGCGGGCGCAGGACTCGGGTGGAAGGGGGCCAGCTGGGGGGCGAGGAGTGGACCCGCCACGGGAGCTTTGTCAATAAGCCCACACGGGGCTGGCTGCATCCCAACGACAAAGTCATGGGACCCGGGGTTTGCTACTTGGTTCGGGTGAGTGAACATCCTCTCTTCCACTCCCTCCCAGACCCCCCCAGTTCTGCTCACTCCAGCTTGGCTGGAATCTTTTTTCCTGCTGTTCCACAACCCCGTTTCAGTGTCCTATTTCCTAAACCTTCCCCATCCCTTCCCTGATTCTGTAGCCCCTTCCCTTCCAGCTCTGCCTGAGCCCCCTTCCTTCTTTTGACTCCCCCACCCCCACCCTGCCATGCTTAGCACAATGCCCAGCATGGCAGAAGCTCTTAGTAAGTGTTGGAATGAGTGACTTACTGATCCTCCCCTCCATTCTCCTCCCGCTTTCTGGAGTTGTCACTCCATCCCAGCCAATGCCTGTCGGTCCCCTCCAAACTCTCTCCCCAGTGCGTGAGGTCCTTCTTTCTAGCCTGCCTTTCTTTCTTTCCTCATTCCCTGTTGTCTTTCACCTTGATTGTGGGATGTAGCCACGGGAAGTGGGCAGAACCTCTCCATCTGTACTTCCCTTAGGGACCATGTGGGCAAAGTCCTAGGGCCCTTTGTGAAGGGGCTGGGGTGGGGGAGCTGCTGACCTGCTGTTCCCCCCTCCTTCCCCTCAGTACATGGGCTGTGTGGAGGTCCTGCAGTCAATGCGTGCCCTGGACTTCAACACCCGGACTCAGGTCACCAGGTTAGTGGGGAGGGAGTGGATTGGGGGAGTCCTGGGGTTAGTGAGGCCACAGGAAAGGGAGGAGGGGAGTGGTCACTTGAGTGCTGCTGGTGGGGGCTGATCTTTGGGTAGTGAGGGGATTGAGAGAAGGCTGGTAGTGATTCTGCATCTTACTGAAAGGAGGCCCCTCTGACTCGGATCCTCCTTACCTATCCAGCCTTGGGAGTTGTGGGGAAGGTGGCAGAAGCAGCTGGCAGGTGGAGCTGGAGTAGAAAATGGGGGTAGATGGAAGGTTACTGCTGCCTTTGGGAAGGGAATGGGACATTTGGTAGCTGGAAGGGGGTGGGTCTGTACCCATTGAGGCCCTAACCCAATCAGCCAGGAAGCGGCCTCTCAGTGTCATCAAATATTAAAGGCCCTTAATTCAATCCACCACGACAAAGAGCCTGGAGTGCCCTGGGAGTCTGGCCTGGCTTTCCCCTCCCCCAGCCCTGTGGCAGCCCCAGCTGAGTGGGAGGCAGGCAGGCACTGGGTCTGAGTACCCCTCTTTCCCCAGGGAGGCCATCAGTCTGGTGTGTGAGGCTGTGCCGGGTGCTAAGGGGGCGACAAGGAGGAGAAAGGTACCTGGGGTCATTGGGGATAGGGATGCTGCTGGGAGATGTGAGGGGCAGGGGGAAGGCAAGTTTGGGGCATGTGGAAGGCCAGAATGCAAGAGTGTGGTTTGCCGGAGCTGGGAACCCTCACCTTCTGAGACCCTGGGCCCTACCTTAGCCCTGTAGCCGCCCGCTCAGCTCTATCCTGGGAAGGAGTAACCTGAAATTTGCTGGAATGCCAATCACTCTCACCATCTCCACCAGCAGCCTCAACCTCATGGCCGCAGACTGCAAGCAGGTTGGTGGAGTTGGGCAGGGGGACTAGAAACACTGGTGGGGGTGCTAAGGGGAGATCTAGTTAGGAGGCCAAAAACTAGGAAGAGGGCTTGAGAGCAAGAGACCAGTAGGGACGGAGGAAATGAGCACATGGGATAAGGAACCCAGAGAATGAGACTGGGGTGCCAGGGTTCTGGGCCCTGAGACTGCCTGACGCATGGCATTCCCTTCCTTCTTCATCCCTTGCCCTAATTCTCAGATCATCGCCAACCACCACATGCAATCTATCTCATTTGCATCCGGCGGGGATCCGGTGAGTTGGGGAACTGAGCAAAGGTGGTGGGAGAAGAGCAAGTGGCTAGGGATTGGGAAGACATTTATTAGAGAAGTGGGGGTGCTAGAATTGTGGGGATATCTGAAAAGGATGGGGTTTTAGGGATCAGGGGTAAAGTGGAGCTGTAACATTTTCTGACCTTCCTCCCCAGGACACAGCTGAGTATGTCGCCTATGTTGCCAAAGACCCTGTGAATCAGAGAGGTGAGGCATGGTGGGGAGCACTGGGTGGGTCCGGCTGTTTGAGGAGGTGAGCGGGACCTGGGGTCATCTGCATCCACTCTTACTAAGTAGAGCTAAGTAGGGGTTCCTGCAAAGAAGATGAGGGCCCTATCTATTCCTCCTCCCGGTGGGCTCAGCTCACTGACCACCTCTGCCCTGCCCTCAGCCTGCCACATTCTGGAGTGTCCTGAAGGGCTTGCCCAGGATGTCATCAGCACCATTGGCCAGGCCTTTGAGTTGCGCTTCAAACAATACCTCAGGAACCCACCCAAACTGGTCACACCCCATGACAGGTGAGCAGGTGGGGAGGGTGTCCAGCAGCTCTTGAGCCCCAGACCAGGACTGGGAAAGGAGGGCTGCTCTTCCCACACTTGAGCTGAGAGGCTCAGGGTGGGAATAACCTGCGTGCCTCTGCTTCCCACTTCCTGCGATTCTTACATTTCCTGTGGCCCACAAGGAAAGACTCTTGAGGCCCTGCTTGCTGCAGGGCCAGCTTTTCCTCCTGTTGCTCATGGTGGAGCTGCAGTCTAGGGCCTCCAAGTTACATCTCTCTCTCTGGCTAGATGAGATTTTCTATTCCCATCCCTCTTTCTTGCCCATTTCTCTGGCAGTCTGTATTTTTCTGCCTCCAGAACCATCAAGAACTTGGGTTTGTGAGGATATCTTTTTTCCCTGAGATTACGGTCTTTCCCGCCTCAGGCCTTGAGGGATAAGCAGTGGCGCCAGGAGGGACTGAATATTTAGGAGAGGTTAAACTATTCTGTAGTGCCTCCTCCCCACCTCACTACATAGTGCTTCCCTTCCTTCCTGGCAGATAGCACAGTGATCAAGGGCAAGAGCATTACTTTTTTATTTTGAGACAGAATCTTGCTGTGTTGCCCAAGCTGGAGTTCAGTGGTGCAATGACACAGCTCACTGCAGCCTCCCTATCCTGGGCTGAGTGATCCTCCCACCTCAGCCTCCTCAGTAGCTGGGACTACAGGTGCATGCCACGACACCTGGCTAAATATTATTTTTTTTGGTAGAGACTGTCTCACTATGTTGCCCTGTCTGGTCTTGAACTCCTAGGCTCAAACAACCCTCCCTCCTTGGCCTCTCAAAGTGTTGGGAATACAGGCATGAGCCATTGCACCTGGCCAAGGGCATGAGCTTTAAAGTCAAACCTGAATTTAAATCTGAGTTCTGTCACCTTTTAGTTGTGAGACCTCAGGCAAATCTTTTCACCACTGATCCTCATTTGCCTCATCTGTAAAACTAGGGAAGAAAACAATACCTGTCTTATGGGGTTGCCAGGAGAATGAAATGATTGTGTATATAAAACACTCAGCCTTAGGCCTAACTCATAGTAAATACCGAATACATGGCTGCTGTTCCGTTCCCTCCTCCTGCCCACCACACATTTACAGCCACACCTTCACTGTCCTGTCTCTCAGGATGGCTGGCTTTGATGGCTCAGCTTGGGATGAGGAGGAGGAAGAGCCACCTGACCATCAGTACTATAATGACTTCCCGGGGAAGGAACCCCCGCTTGGGGGGGTAGTAGACATGAGGCTTCGGGAAGGAGCCACTCCACCCACTGCCCAGACCCCCAGCCACTTGGGAGCTACACTGGTAAGTTGTTTGGATGGAGGCGGGGTGGGCCTAGGGTGGGAGTGGCTGGTTAGGGCCCCTGGTCCCACCTTATTTTTATCCCTGCAGCCTATAGGACAGCCTGTTGGAGGAGATCCAGAAGTCCGCAAACAGATGCCACTTCCACCACCCTGTCCAGGTATGAAGGGAGCTGAGATGGGCGGAGCTGGGGAGTGCTGGACACAGGACCGGGATCACTGTAGAGCCTCCCTTTCCTCAGCAGGCAGAGAGCTCTTTGATGATCCCTCCTACGTCAACGTCCAGAACCTAGACAAGACCCGGCAAGCAGGGGGCGGTGCTGGGCCCCCCAATCCTGCCGTCAATGGCAGCGCGCCCCGGGACCTATTTGACATGAGTGAGTGCTCCTCTCTCCTCTCTGCATCCCTGTCTTCCTACTTGGTTCTGGCATTCCCCTGCGTGTATCTGCTCTTTGCTTCCTGGCTCTCCTTCCCTGAAGTCTGGGTCTTGGGTGTGTGTTGTGCCTGCTACCTCCCCTCACCCTCTCTCTACACCTCCAGAGCCCTTTGAAGATGCTCTTCGGGTGCCTCCACCTCCCCAGTCGGTGACTATGGCTGAGCAGCTCCGAGGGGAGCCCTGGTTCCATGGGAAGCTGAGCCGGCGGGAGGCTGAGGCACTGCTGCAGCTCAACGGGGACTTCCTGGTGCGGGAGAGCACAACCACACCTGGCCAGTATGTGCTCACTGGCTTGCAGAGTGGGCAGCCCAAGCATCTGCTACTGGTGGACCCTGAGGGTGTGGTGAGTATGGCAGAGGTGTGGGTGAGGGGTGGCAGAAAGGAAGGTACAGTACCCTACGGTGTATCCTTGTTCCTTCCCTGATTGCTTTCTAGACATTTCCTGCTGGGCAGCTCTCTGTGGGCCTCTCTGCCCTTCAGGGTGTCTGCCATCTTCCTCCAGGGGCTTATCCCTTAGCCTGAACTATGTCCTTTACAGTCCTGGCACAGGGCCAGGCGTGGTGGCTCACGCCTGTAATCCCAGCACTTTGGGAGGCCGAGGTGAGCAGATCACTTGAGGTTAGGAGTTCGAGTCCAGCCTGGCCAACATGGTGAAACCCGGTGTCTACTAAAAATATAAAGATTGGTCAGGCACGGTGGCTCACACCTGTAATCCCATCGCTTTGGGAGGCCGAGGTGGGTGAATCACCTGAGGTCAGGAGTTTGAGACCAGTCTGACCAATATGGTGAAACCCTGTCTCTACTAAAAATACAAAAACTAGCTGGGTGTGGTGGCCTGTGCCTGTAGTCCCAGCTACTTGGGAGGCTGAGGCAGGAGAATCGCTTGAACCCGGGAGGTGGAGGTTGCAATGAACTGAAGTGACAGAGTAAGACTCTGTCTCAAAAAAAA